>NC_067481.1:30878531-31231031 GCF_947179515.1 Apodemus sylvaticus | reverse complement strand
GGAAACTTCTAGTCTACATATAAACGAATTTTATAAGTTCATTGATTCAATTTGGCTTCTCTTGCTTCTACCCAAATTTCTCTGCTTTACACTAACTTTGAGAATACTTTCTAATCTTCTGGCTCCTCCTTCTTGTCTGGATTGTTCTAACTTCCTCTGTGTCTAGTTTTGTCTTTCTACAACTCCTCTCTGTAAAAGTATCTCAATAAAAATGCCATACAAACATACCCAATTCTACCCGATACCACCTACCTCTATCAATCTCTCACTGCTCTTAAGTAGCATTTCTTCCCTGTACCTTTCTTGCTTGAATTGGGTTTATCATGTCTTTGCCTCATTCTGTCAGATCTGTCTCTGATTCATCACTTTGTCTGTCCCTCAATTAGATATCACTTTCGAATAGGGCTGATTTCTTTTATAAACTAACCTTACTTTCATTTTTTAGGGATTAAAGGTGTGTACTAAGGGAGTATCTATATTCCAGCCAGATGATTTTGTAATCCAGGGCGTGTCTGCATTCCTGCCAGACCATAAAAACCTAGGTCTTTGGATGTAATCCCTTGCCAGAGTAGCCACATTGCTATTTTTAAAATTCTTCTACATATGTTTCCTTCCTGTTTAAGCTAAAAAATTCTACACAGTTTAACTTTACAACAGAATCAATTATCAATTCCACAAATTTTAACAGTCTCAATCTCCTTATGAAGAATATGATCCTTCATCACTGCAGTTCTGATCATCTGTCCTTCAGCAAATGTCCCTTTCAGTATCAAGGTTTTCTAGTTTTCTAGTCTGATGAAAGTTTTGTTTTGGCACCATCATAGCTTATCTGACAGAAGCACCCTGAGAGACAATGGATTTCTTTTGGCTTAAAGTTTATAGAATTCAGTCCATCAAGAGAGAAAAGGCATGGTGGCTAGAATAATTAAGTCAGATTGACGGAGCTTTATCATAGTTTGTTTCTATCTTATAGCTCCACATATCATACTTGTCTAGCTGCAACCAGAAGTGTATATTACCCACAAGGACTTCCCTAGTGACCCCCTTCACACTGTTCCAGTTCCAGAAGTCATATTTCCCAAATGAACAACTTCAGTGTGAGTGTGTATATGTGTGTGTATGTGTGTGTGTGTGTGTGTGTGTGTGTGTGTGTGTGTGTGAAGGGGGACCCACTCAACATGATCTATGAATGATTTTTTGCATTCATACCATAACAGTTGCAATGTTAAGTTTGAGTAATACCTGGAATTATGCATACATTTTAGGCATATGGAACTCCGTTGAAATTTGACTGATTCACTTACGTTTTATATTTCATTTATCTTACTTATGTGTTTATATGTATGAAACAGATAGTATATTTCCACTTTCTCTGTAGTTACATAGGTGAGGCTGTGAAATTGAAGATTACCTAGTAACAAATAGTTGTTTTTGTAAAGGTATATATTTTAATACTTGATACCTCATTTTAAGTCTTTTTAACTCATATAACTAATTAAACAGATACACTTTGTTTAGATTTCATAGCCATAATATTTAGCATGATTTGATGCAGACAAGTAGATATTATCAGTCATGTCCCAATTCTCTGGCATGTTCATATTCACCAAAATATGAGTAAAAATAGACATGCTTTATTTTGTATCACATAAACAAAACAATAGTGATTATAATTTACATTGTATACAACTAGATAAAAATTTATGGTCGTGTGAATAAAGTTGGCTTTCTTTTTTAAAAAATAATTTTCTGTACTAAAATATAAAATGTATGTATATTCACATACTTTTCTGGCAAAACAATATTTCCCTGTCTTTTACCTGAATAAAGATTTCATACAGTATATACTAATTAGAGTTACCCCTTCCTCAACTCCTCCCATATTCAACCCACTTCTTCACCTATCTAAAGCCACAGCGTTTTTCTCTCTTATTAAAAGATTTAATTTAAGTACTTGTATGTGCATGTGCATATGAACATAGGTGGAGATGCCTGTGAATACCAGAGAGGGTATTGGATCCCCCTCTGCTGGTTATAGGCAGTTGCAATTCCATTTGGGTTTGGGTATTGAGGACTGAAGCTCTGAAAATTGCTCCTCTGCAAGGGCAGAATATTCGGTAATCAATTAACTATTCTCTCTCTCTCTCTTTCTCTCTTTCTTTTTTTCTCTCTCTCCCTCCCTCCATCCCTTCCCTCCCCCTCTCCTTCTCCCCCCTCTTTCTGAAGAAGAATTTATGCTTTTAAATGACATGACAGTCAACAAAATTGATGGAGGCACACAGTAGCTATGGATACATGGGAAGGCATATTTCCAGATAGACAATTGCTTGCATACACAGGAGGGAAAGCCTTGAAAAAAAGCAAAAGCTCCAAGAAGCTCTCACTTATATTCATGTCATGGCCTCTATCTCCATTTATTGTTGCTCCATATATATATATATATATATATATATATATATATATATAGAGAGAGAGAGAGAGAGAGAAAGAGAGAGAGAGAGAGAGAGAGAGAGAGAGAGAGAGAGAGAGAGAGAGAGAGAGAGAGAGAAAGAGAGAGAACCTTTCCAGTCTGTCTAATGTTACTTGTTTGTACATTTTCAAGGCTGAACATTTGCTATTGGATAACCATTTTGAGTGCTCTTCCCTTGGGAAGGCTATTTCTCCTGCTCTCAGGATGTTTTAGTTGCTTATAGTTCTTTGTGTAGGGTTCAGGCCAGATGATCATGGTTACATCGATTCTTGGAAAGAAATGCCTACTCTCCTTGGCATTTATATGACACTGTATACAGGGAAATATACAAACAAGTATACTTCCACAGCCACAATTTTTCTTGGCATGTATGTCATAGGCATGTCACATAGTTATTAGAAATTTTTCTGTCTGGAACAAATACAAACCTAAGATTTAAATTTAAATGCTATTCATTTAAACAGGTAGATGGTAGATGTAGCTGGTTCTTTGACCTCTTTCACTTCTGCTTGCTTGAGAGCCTAATCTTTTCTCTCTGGAAATTTCCACACAGGGTACAAGAAGAGACTGCTAGTAAAAAAAAAATGTATTTGAGTGAGAAAAACATTCTATTACTGATGCTGATCTCAGAGCTGTCCATTCTAGAATGCCCCAGGACTGAGTCCTCTTCAATGTGGCAAAGAATCTCAGATTCATTTTCCACACCAGAAACAACCAAATGAGAAAATCCCCAAAATAGCAGTGTGTTGTAACTGGGCTGGCCTTCTACAGCCACATCTGCTGCACTGTATGCCTTGTTCTATGGAGCTATAGCTTAGGCCCTATTAAATGCATTTTGTTTGATTTGACACAGTGTTGAAAGAAAAGAGAAATCGAGGAGTGAAAGGAAGCATTCATCTTTGCAGTCCTTTACGGCTTGAGGGCATCAGTGTATCTAGCAGTGTAAGACATAGTGAGATCCACTGCCACAGGCAACTGGGTTGAAATTCAGCATGCACCTCATGGTCCAATAATTTCTCAACTCTTCTTCAAATGAACAGATGATTAACAGTAAACTAAAGACCATTGAAAATAGATGTATGAGTGAGAAAGAAAAGAGAAGAATGCAACAGAAGTTCAAGTTTTCTGAATTTTGTCTATGCTCTAATATGCATACAGAAGGATATAGATGTATTACATACTGTTAATTCTCCATTGTGGGGAGTGTGTGCTGTTTTCTTGCTCACCTTTTCAACATGCAGTGATTTCTTCTCATAGCTATGGAAATTCCTTGTAATGTAGGCTAACCTAGAAGACAATGACTTACTGACACCATCATAATAGGGGTTTTGAACTGTTTAAAATATATCTCATGGATATCAATGAAAATCCTGTGTTTTTCAAATGCACCCAATAATTACAGTTCCAGTTCTGATAAGGCTCATGTTATAGAATAAAATATGTTCTTGTTATGTTCACATTTTCCTGAAGGAACATGAAGAAGAAGAAAAGGTCCTCATTTAAGCAAACATCAGCCATGGTGACAATGCTAGATACTACCACTGTGAACAATTAAAATGATTAATATTTTATTTGTAACTCAAATGCCTAGCGTTAGAAATCCATAATATCCAAGCCAGCTTCAATTTTCCCTTTATTTATTTATTTTTTTGTTTGTTATTATTTTATTTATTTTTACCCCAAATGTTGCTCCCCTTCAAGTCCCTGCCTTGTAGAGTTCTTCCTGTCTTCTCCCCTCTACTTCCCCTCCCTCATGTTTCCCCCAACCCTAGGTCATCAAGTCTTTCCTGGTTCGGCTCATCCTCTCCCACTGAGGCCAAAGAAGACACCCTCTGTTACATATGTGCTCGGGGCTTTAGACCAGCTCATGTATGCCCTTTGGTTGGTGGCTCAGTTGCTGGGAGCTCCTAGGGGTCCAGGTTAGTTGACACTGATGGTCTATTCATGCAGTTACCATTCCCTTCCTTTCCTTTAGTCCTTTCCCTTTCCATAGGGGTCCTGACCTCAGTCCAATGCTTGGTTCTTGGTACCAGTATCTGTCTTGTTCAGCTGTTGCTTAGAACTTCTCAGAAAACAGCCCTGCTAGGCTCCTGTCTGCAAGAACAAGATGGCATTAGCAATAGTGTTAGGGTTTGTTGCACAACCATGGGATGGGTCCCAAGTTGGACTGGTTATTGGGCAGCCTTTCCTTCAATCTCTGTTCCATTTTTGTCCTTGCATCTGTTTTAGACAGGAACAATTCTGGGTCAAATATTTTGACAGTAGGTTTGTAACCCAATTCCTCCACTTGGGACCCTGTTTATCTACTTGAGGTGGTCTCTTCAGGTTCCTTTTCCTCACTATTGGACATTTTAACTAAGATCTCCTCCAGGGAGTCCTAGGTTACAAATAAGGCTGCTATGAACATAGTGGTGCAAGTGTTGTTGAGATATGGTGAAACATGTTTTGGGTATATGCCCAGCAATGGTATATCTGGGTCTTCAGGTAGAATTATTTCCAATTTTCTGAGGAACCCTCAGATTGATTTCCATCGTGGTTGTATAAAATTGCAATCTGAACAGCAATGGAGTAATGTTCCCCGTTATCCACATCCTTACCCGCATGTGCTGTTTCTTAGGATTTTTATCTCAGCCATCCTGACTGATGTAAGGTAGAATCTCAGAATCATTTTAATTTGCATTTCCCTAATAACTAAAGTTGTTGAGCTTTCCTTTAAGTGCTTCTTGGCCATGTGAGATTCATCTGTTGAAAACTCAGGAGAGAGCAGGTTTTGGCAAGGATGTAGAGAAAGAGGAACACTCCTCCACTGCTGGTGGGATTGAAAGCTGGTACAACCACTGTGGAAATCAGTCTGGTGGTTCCTCAGAAAACTGGGCATGATACTACCGGAGGACCCTGTTATACCACTCCTGGGCATATACCCAGAGGATTCCCCGGCATGCAATAAGGACACATCCTCCACTATGTTCATAGCAGCCTTATTTATAATAGCCAGAAGCTGGAAAGAACCCAGATGTCCCTCAATGGAGGAATGGATAAAGAAAAGTGGTATATTTACACAATGGAATACTACTCAGCAATTAAAAACAATGAATTCATGAAATTTTTAGGCAAATGGTTGGAACTGGAAAATATCATCCTAAGTGAGGTAACCCAATCACAAAAGAGTAAACATGGAATGCAGTCACTCATGAGTGGATATTAGCTCAGAAGCTCTGAATACTCAAGACACAATTAACATATCAAATGATTCCCAAGAAGAAGGAAAGAGAGGGCCCTTGTCCTGGAAAGGCTTGATCCAGCACTGTAGGGGAGTACTAGGACAGAGAAATGGGAAGAGGTGACTGGGGAATGGGCAGAGGGAAGAGGGCTTATGGGACTTATGGGAAGGGGAACCTGGAAAGGGGAAATCATTTGGAATGTAAACAAAGAATATAGGAAATAAAAAAATAAAGAAAGAAAATTCTCTGTTTAGTTCTGTACATTTTTAATTGGTATTTGGTATTTTGCCGTCTAACGTCTTAAGTTATTTATGTATTTTGGATATTAGTCCTCTGTTAGATGTAGGGTTAGTGTAGATCTTTTCCCAATCTGTAGCCTGCCATTTTGTCCCATTGACAGTTCCCTTTGCCTTACAGAATCTTTTCAGTTTCAAGAGGTCCCATAGGAATTTTTCTCCTGTGCCAATGAGTTCACAGCTATTTCCCATTTTCTCTATTTGATTCAATGTATGTGGTTTTATGTTGAGGTCCTTGCTCCACTTGTACTTGAGCTTTGCATGGGTGGCAAATATGCTTCAATTTGCACTCTTCTGCATGCTTAAACCAGCACCACTGGTGACACTTTTTTCCATGCATGTTTTTGGCTCCTTTTTTCAAAATCAAGTGTCTATGCAGGTATAGGTTTATTTCTGGGTCCTTGATTCTATATCATTGATCAACCTGTTTGTCTCTGTACCAAACCATGCTGTTTTTATCACTACTGCTCTTTAGTACAGCCTGAGATCAGTGATGGTGATTCATCTAAATGTTCTTTATTGTTCAGAATTGGTTGGGCTATCCTGGGTATTTTTTTTTCCATATGAAGTTAAGAATTACTCTTTCAGGTCTATAAATAATTGTGTTGGCATTTTGGTGAGGACTACATTGAATATGTAGACTGCTTTTGTAAGATGGTTATTTAGATTTTGTTTATTTATTTATTTTTATTTATTTATTCATTTATAAACAAGTGCTCTAACTTCATGTATATCTGCATGCCAGAAAAGGGCATCAGATCATATTATACATGGTTGGAGCCATCACATGCTTGTGGGGGAATTGAACTCAGGACCTCTGGAATAGCAGTCAGTAGAGTTAACTGCTGTTCCATCTCTCAAGCCCCTATGAAGTTGGATTCGAAGTGCATATTTCCATTTAAAATATTATTTTTTTAAGATTTAAAAAAGTTTTATTATTTTAATAACTACTAGAAAAATAAATGGAAAATAATGCTTTTGTGTTGGCATCTCGGAGAACATAGGAAGACAAATAGAAGTATAGCTTTTTATTTTGATGGTGTAACTCCAACGTCAAGATCTCAATGTGTGGACCTGTAGTGGCTCAGAAGTTAAGAGCATTGGCTGTTATTCCAGAATATCTAGGTTCAGTTTCTAGCACCCACTTGACAGCTCACAACCATCTGTAACTCTAGTCAGGGATCACATGTCTTCTGACTTTGCTAAATACCAGTCATGGATATATACACATATATAGAGGTAGGCAAACACATAAAATAAAGACATCCTTTATAAAAAAAAAAAAACCAACAAATTTGTAGTAGTAGAAACAAATACCATCTGTAAAAAAATCTGATATAAAATTCTTACTGAAGATCCTTCTATAATGTATGCATTGTCTTCCGGACAATAGAATCAACCTCCATCCACAGTGTGCTATCAAAGGTATTTAGGATTAAGGCACACACAGATTCTCTTTTTTACTGTAACTTTGCTACCTCATTTAATGCCCACACAATGTGCCTGAACTACATGGGTAATTTATTCCCAATTTACTGTGAGGCATCGCATTCCGGGCTGAATCTTTTCTTGAATATTTCACTGTGTGTAAAATACCGAGGTGAATGTGATTTAAATGGAGTGTGGGTTTGGAGATGGGACGTACTGCTCTTCAGAATCATGCGGAAGTAATAAACGAGGTTACAAAGTGAATAAATTTAAGCAACCCTTAAGGAAAATGGCAGGACTGGAAAATTATAGGTTTTATTGTTGTGTCTGTGTGCCCCACGGCATGTGTGCCTACACACACACAGACAGGTGGGCAAGAAATGTAATGACCAGGAAATTTCAATGCAAATGTACATATGACTTTAAGTTGGTCTAATATTTATTTTTTATACATAATCTTGTAAAATTTTACAGTTTCCTGTCATCTGTCCCTCCGTTTCTGTAATTATGTTTATTATTGCTCTATTGACTCCCACTGTCCAAGAGGAAGAAAATTAATATGTCCCAACCCCATGCACTTTCACACCAGGGATGCTGCTGGCATACAGTCAAATATCTCATAATAAACTTGGCTAGAGAAATTCGAGGAGTTATTAAGTAAAGGGAGGGCTATATTGTGTAAGTATTCAAAATTATACAGTTGCTCCCTTCCTCGTCTCTCTGCCTGTCAGTCCAGCATGTGAAATCATGCCTTCAATCACTTTAAAGTGATTCCTGAAAATGTAGCCCTGTCCCCAAAGAGAAAAGTTAAATCCTTTATTCTGTTTCTTGACTATTATCTTTGCTTAGCATCGAGAATACAACCATTGACAAAAAGCCAGCTCTGGGAAATCAACCAGTATTTACTATGATGTTAACGCATTGTCACTGTGTTGTTTTTCCAACTCTTACTATAAAAACATTAACTGAGAAGAACTGGACAGTCTTTTGGTTCTTTTTGTACTGGATTTAAACTAACCATACAGACATACCAAGAGTGGACACTCATCATTCCACCATTGTTGGTGGGATTGCAAACTGGTAAAACCACTCTAGAGTTCAATCTGGAGATACTTCAGACAATTAGAAATAGAACTATCTGAAGACCCAGGTATACAACTCTTGGGCATACATCCAAAAGATGCTCCACCATGCCAAAGGGACACATATTCTACTATGTTCATAAAAGCCTAACTTGCGATAGCCAGAAGCTGGAAACAACCCAGATCTCCCACAACAGAAAAAATGGATACAAAAAATGTTGTTCATTTACACAATGTAATACTTACTACTCAGCTACTAAGAACAAGGACATCCTGAGTTTTGCAGGCAAATGGATGGAACTAGGAAAATATCATCTTAAGTGAGGTAACTCAGACCCCAAAGGATATGCATGGTATGTACTCACTAATAAGTGGATATTAGCCAAAAAATTTACAGTCCACAGAACTCAAATAGGCAAACAAGCAAAAGTACCCAAGTGAAGATGTCTCAATCCCACCTTTGGAAGGAGACGAAAGCAATCACAGGGCAGGGGGGAGGGAGCGAGAGACATGGGTGGGAAAGATAACAGGGAGGGGAAGAGGAGAACATGATCGGGTATTATGATGAACAAGTATTGAGAGAAGAGGGAGCTGGAACAGGACTGGAGCCTGGAGGACCAGCAGAAAGGAAACAGGCCATCTTGGGAGGTAGGAAGTTGGGGGAACACTCTAGAATGCATCAGAGACCTGGGAGGTGAGACACTCTTAGAATCCAAAGGGAGAAACCTCAGATGAAATGCCCTACAGTAGGGAGAAGGAACTTGCAGAGTTCACCTCCAGTAAAAAGACAGGGCATCAAGTGATGGGATGCAGTTGTCATCCCACAGTCAAAAACTCTGACCCATAATTGTTCTTGTCTAAAAGAACTGCAGGAACAAAAGTGGAGAAGAGCCTGAGGAAAAGGAGGTCCAGTGACAGGCCCAAATTGCAATCCAGCTCAGAGGGACATCCCAAGGTCTGACACTATTACTGATGCTGTGGTGTGCCTAGAAGCAGGGGCTTACTATGACTGACCAATGAAAGGACCAACAAGCAACTGAAAGAGTCAGATGCAGATATTT
This sequence comes from Apodemus sylvaticus, assembly GCF_947179515.1. Classification (NCBI taxonomy): domain Eukaryota; kingdom Metazoa; phylum Chordata; class Mammalia; order Rodentia; family Muridae; genus Apodemus; species Apodemus sylvaticus. The sequence goes on along the minus strand of NC_067481.1, from coordinate 31,221,473 downwards.
ACACCCAACCAATGGACAGAAACTGCTGACATTTGTGGTTGATTTAGGGAAAAGGTGGAAGAAGCTAAGGAGGAGGGTGACCCTATAGGAAGACAAGCAGTCTTAACTCACCTGTATCCCTAGGAAATCTGACATTGAGACACCAACCAGGCAGCATATACCAGCTGATATGAGGCCCCCAAGACATATACAGCATAGGACTGCCTGGTCTGGACTCAGAGAAGATGGACCTAACCCTCAAGAGACTTGGAGCCCCAGGGAGTGGGGAGGTCTGATGGAGTGAGAGGTGGGGACATCCTCTTGGAGACTTGGGGTGAGGTTGGGGGTCGGGAGGAGGAGGTATGGGATGTGGAACAGTGGGAGGGTAGACAGGGAGGGGGATAAAGTCTGGACTGTAAAGAATGATTAAATTTTTAAAAAGCAACAAAAATATTAATAATGGTATTTAAGAGAAATACCAGATAATATTGTCAAAAGTTTATTACGTACAGTGTATTGCTTCAAATGTTTTCCACGAATCTATTCATTGAGTCCCCACAACCAACTTGTGAGTTAATTTTTGAGAGTACCCTAGCTTTTGAAGTGAAGTTCAGGAAGCACAAAAGCTATGGAAGTTCTTGTATTATGCAGTAACAAGTGAAAATGAGAGGAAAACAGGATGATTGAGGGTGTGTCGTGAACATCATTCTCTTCTCTTCCTCTCTGGGCCCTTAAGCAACTGTGACAATAATGTGTTTTTACTGAATTGTAATAGGGGAAGAGTTATGAATTAGAGCAATGTAATTTGAGAGAGTGTGAATTCTAATTGCAGCACTAATTTGCATTCTATCATTGATCTTCAATATCTACTTGAATAAAGGGCTAGATATGTGTTACAAGTGTTCTTTCTTGTCCTAAAAGTGCTTGAAATATTTAAAATCATATTTATACTGAAAACAAAACAAGAACCATTGGTATTTAATGATTTCTACAAGGCAGGCACTGTGTAACTTTTTTTTCTCTATTGATTTATACCTATGCTTAATTATTTGTTTCTATATACCAATCATATTTTACATAAAATTTATTTTATTGGTATATGTGACTCAAACAAAATAATAGGGTTCACTATGACAGCCAGTGTTACAATGTCAGGAGAATTTCTAATGACAGGGATTAATACAAAATGTTAAATGAGGCACACTTGTTAACAGTGGTACACATGAGGCCGAGACAGGAGGATCTCAACTTCCAAGTTATCTGGAGCTACAAAATGAATCCTTCTAAATGAGGAAGAAGAGGAGGAATAAAGACAGGAGAAAACCATGTATCTCTCTGTGAATACCAAGGAGCAATTTTATATACACATTCTTCTTTCTTTTATCTTTTCTTGATAAATTTTTGTTGAATAGTTTTCTGCTTTATACAAGAAAGTTTTTCTTACATAAAACTTTTTCATTGAGATTACATATTGCTGTTTAAATGAAATATACACTGTATTTTCCCAGAGTTAGAAAAAAAAAGGAAAACATCCAGGAAATTAGGTTATATAAGTCTATAGGTTGCCAATGATAACTTAAAATGTAAGGATCAAAATTTATTCTTTCTCCTTTTTCTTTTTTTCTCTATGTTTCTATTATCATTGTGATACTAAGTCAGGATAAATGGAACCTAGATCTAATGTTTCCCCAATGGATCTCAGGCAATAAGAGAATATAATCCTTTATTACTTGTGTATAAGGACATTGTAATTAAGAATAGGTATATATAATAATGCATTTAACTTTTATGAAGAATAAATTCAAAAGCAACTAAACTGCAAGATGATTTGAATCTTCCATTTTCACATTATGTTCTCAGTAATAGAATAAGCAACTGTCAAGAAATTATGGAATCAATTATTAAGCCCGATTTTCTCTTCTAGATTTAACAGGTGATGTCTGATTAGCCCTTTGTTCTTTCTCTTGTCTTCTCACAGTTTTTCTTCAGTACCCACTGTCCTCATCCTGGTGGCACAATCATGCCCATTATGTTTCTGTGAAATAATTTATTATTGCTTTAATTATTGTCAAACAAATCATACCAAGTGAGTGTGAACTGCTTAGTTGGACATTAGTACTTGCTTTAGAAATAGTTTGAAATGATATTTTTATTTATTTGTGAGCTTATGATTAAATTTATTTTTTTAAAAAACATGAAACATAAGGTGTTTTTTGTAGGTGTTTGTTGTTGTTGGAAACAGGGAAGCCAATCAAATTTGCTCAATGGTAATTTGCTTTGGCCATTTTAGGAATCTTTCCTCTGCCTTATAAAAGGTTCTCCTAGTAATGGTTGTGCTTGCTTTTAATCACAGCACTCAGGAGACCTACACAGATGGATCTCTGTGTTCGAGGCCAGCCTGGTCAACAGAGTAAATTTTAGGAGGACAGCCAGAGCTACACAGAGAAATCCTGTCTGTGGGGAAAAACCTGTCTGATACTGTGGTGGATCACAATGTAATAGTGGCTTTTCAAGGTCCCACTGCAATTTCTGAAGCTGCCTTGGCTAAGCATTTTGTTCCCTAGTACTGTGGCCAAGAAGAATCTTTCACAGGCTGCACCTCATTAAACTAAAAAAAAAAAAAAATACCTGAAACAAAACAAAACAAAAAAGCCTAGCTAAATCATCCTTTTCTAGTTAAAAAATAACACAGAGTTCCTTCGACTCCCATCCCATACTTAGGCAAAGAGAGAATTGGATTTGCTGATATAAAAAGAGCATTTGGGTGTGGAAACAATTTGAGAGTTAGGAGACTGAGAAATAGGGAACCACAAGGGTCAATATTAAGGCTAATGTTTTCCCACTTTATATGTTAATGGCCTGGAAGAAGGAGCACCACCTTCCAAAATGCCAAGAATAGCTGAGAGAGCAAAGTGGAGGCCAGAGGAGTGGATGACAAGGGCCAGAAGCATACACAGGGAGAGCAGGCTATTCAGGAAGGTAGGCATAAAGCCTTGGCTTTGCCATTTAATATAAAGGACTGCAAAGTAATGAGTCCAGAGACGAAAACAAGGGAAGGTAATAAACGCTGTAATGGAGGCATGCTATAGTGCTCCAGTGGGTGGCAACCAGAGCAGATGGACCTGGAAGAGCTCCGATGGGTTTGTATTAAACCTTAGGGTTCGAATCAAATCAAATTAAGAGACAGCCACAATGGTATCTAGAGAGAATGCTGGCATAAAGCTCTAATGACATGGCTAATTCATCAAAATGTAAATGCCTGGCTTCAAAGTCAGAGCAGGGTGAGGGAATCTCATTCCTCGCACAGTAACTTCTCTGTTCAGTCTTTCTTGAATCTACAGAAAAGAAGAAAAATTGCCTGCCACCCAGGATGGAGGATTGAAGTCGTGTTTGTATTTTCCATATCATCATATTATTAAAGAGCAGGAAGTGGCAGTTAAACAAGAAGACTTTGTGATATTCCACACAAAGGGACAGTGACTTATTGCAGGACTCTCAATCTCTCCACATGATTAGGAAACTCCTTTGATTCTTTTGAAGTTAAGGGGTTGATATAAAGACATCTCGTTTCTAATACTGTCCAGGTCACAATGTCTCAATTGGAATAGTGAAATATAGTTTTATAATAAATTTCTTTCTTACTGCCCAGGGACATCTGAATAGAAAATCTATATATTTTGTTCCCTAAAAATAATATAACCAGATTTCCTCTCCTCTTGCATATTTTTAAATTCTAGGCTCTAGAATTAGAATATGCACATGTTGATGCTGAACAAACAAGCATAGGTTATGTGGTTTTTCCTACAAATATCCTAAATAATATCAACTTTATACTGTCCAGAAACTATACTGGAAGATGACTGATTCTATATACAAAAAACCTAATTTATTTGTTGTTGTGGAGTTTTTTTGTTTTTTTGTTTGTTTGCTTTTTCAAGACAGGGTTTCTCTGTGTAGCCCTAGCTGTCCTGTAATTCGCTCTGTAGACCAGGCTGGCCCCAAACTCAGAGATCTGCCTGCCTCTGCCTCCCAAGTTCTGGGATTCAAGGTGTGCACCACCACTGCTGTGCTTGTTGTTGTGGTTTTGAGAGTCCACTCTTCCTATTTTTACTGGCGATTAATTTAAATAAGCTTCAGGAAATATTTTAATGCATGAAAAATAATGCTTTTTTCCCAAAATTTAATTAAAAGAAAAGTTTTGAGCCTTTCTTGCCTTTGAAATGAATCTATGCTAGTGGAGAATGAGTTGAAAATGAAAAGCTGAGTTAGGGACTGAGGAGTTGGAATTTCCTTCATCAGGGACAAGGTTAAAAGACAATCCTCCTGAACGTTGTCTGTAAATTTAGTTTTATTTGATTGTTTGTGTGTTTGCTAGTCTTCCTCCTGGATTTACAAAGGTAGAGATGTGATATTATACTTACTTAGTTCTCTCAAAAGCCACACAAGGGGTTTTACTGAAGACAGATTTTATGTAAATGACTTCTTCAAGCTAAGAGCCTAATTTTTGTTAAATATACATTGTTAGACATTGTGAAACACTGTATTATAATGAAAGTAAAACTGATGTTTAAAATAGAAAATTTTGTCTGCCCTTTGTGAAAGTAGGTGGGTACAGTAGGTCTAATTAACCTTGGGTCTAAATATTTCTGTTAAATATAGTAAAACAGTCTGAGAAGGAAGTTTCCATATACTCCCTTTCAGTGAGCTTTATTAGAATAGGAGGGAATCAAGGCCATGATTGGGCCTCGGGGGAGGTAGAACATTGCACAGAATCTATACAGAATACAAAGGAAAAAAATAACGGAGAGAGTTTCATTTCAAATCTGGAGAGAAAATGTATTAAATGTGAAAATAAGGAGGTAGTGGGGAGGAAGAAAACAAGTTACCATAAAGATGAAGAAGAAGGCAGGAGGAGGTGGGAGGAGCCTCTGCAATAGGCAGCCTTCAGGGCACTCTGCCTGTAAACATTCCCTCTTGAGGATTCTCCAGATCAGTCTCAGAAGAAAGAGAAGGAGAGAAATATGACATTTTATAACTTTTTATGGATCTTAAGAAGTTTAACATCACACAGTTTCATTCAACATGGAATACATAACAAAGACCATGGAGAAGCTAGATCTTAAACTGAGAGCTATCAATTCACAACCCAGACTATTTTTAACTCTCTGTCCCTGAGAGATGTACTGGAAGGTGTAGCCTGATTCGGGCTTAAAACAGTTTGTCCTAAGGGTACAGGCACATGTTTTCAGAATTTCCAGATTGAATTATTTACAAAGAAGTCCATTATCAGTATAAAAGAAATCACCCATTTCAAAGTAGGTTCCGTTTCCCCAGTCAGGGTTATTTTGGTAGATTGCTTACAGCTTCATGAATGTAAGACATTTTATGTCTTATAAGTAGATAAATATCTCTGCCCTACCAGTCTCACATACCAGGAATCAAAACTCTCTATAAGCAACAAGATCAAGAATTCAAAGCAAAAACTAAACAATTCAACACAATTCATATTTCTGGTATAACCCAGGAACTGCTCCTGTTATCCAGCACAAAATTACAACTAAAAATGTTTTTAAATGGTTAATCAATTCAGTTTCCCATCAGAATCAGAGTATCTTACCACCTTTAATAGGGTACTCGTATTTCTTCATAAATATTAGAAGATGATAAGATTTTAGATATATGAGTATTGACTGAATCTGAAGTCTTTAGAGTACTGATATTTGGGACCACAAATTGTTGAACTGAGTAAATAATTGGGCAAACATCCAACTGTGGCTTATTTTGGTCTCATATATGATTAAATTCTGACCCAATGAGTATTAGAAGTAATGAAAGCATTCCTTAGGCTGCGTTATTTCATTCCCTCTGTGGCATTATCTAGCCCCCTTTCCTTTCCTGAAGCATTTATCTGTATTTATGACCTACAGATATATGGAATTGTGAAATGGAAAAGCACTCCATGCCATGATTATAACTTGTGTGATTAGAGACAAACATGGATGATAGCCAGTCTAGAGTATCCTGGGATATATATTTCATTACAGTGTAGATTAAGAAATAGTCATCCCTTCAAGTAGCCTGTATTGTGTTTAGTATTTTATCTGTTGCTATACGGCTCAGTGATTAACAGGGTTTGCAGCTCTTTTGAAGGACCAGAGTTCAATTCTGAATAACAGTGTCAAACAAATCACAAGTGAATCTGAAGTTTTCCTCTGGCCTCTGTAGGTACTGACACAGATGAAGCAGGCATGTACGTGTATTCATATACACATACATACACACAAATGAAAATAAAAACAAATCTTCGAAAACTTAATGTTCTATGCAAAGGAAGTACCTTAGGAGACATGCTTTTACAATGTGGAAAGCTAATAAGTTAGTGAGAAAAAAAGAAAATTTTTAAAAGAACCAAGCCATTTATTTTCAAGGCAATTTAGTAGATAATTGCTAAATACCTATGAGTTTAAATGACTCTGAATAATACTTAATAACATTTAATAAAGGTTCATATTAATTAAAGAAATTATGCAAATCAGGTACCACTAGAACTATGCTATATGCTGTGTTTCAATACAACCTTGAATAATTTAAGCATTTGTGTTATGCTGCTTTAATGTGTAGATTTTATAATTTATTGCTTAAAAAGAGTAACATTTCAGAGTCAGACTGATGTGGGCTTAGTTTCTAGTTCAGCTATTTGCTTCTGTCGTGTGAGACTTTTCCCAGATAGATGTCATGAGCATCTGTTTGCTCCAGAGAGAATAAAGTGATTCTATCCAAAGTCTGACTTGGCTACTGCCTTTATTGGTCTCACCTATAAGGATATGAATTACTCAAAGAACCCATGCCTACATAGGTGGTGATGCATGAAGCCTACTTCGCTAGATCCTGTAGATAATTCTACAGGTGGAAGACTCTCTTCTACTAAAACAGTCTTTCTGACATATGTAATGCTGGAAACTTAAAGTCTCTGAGAGGGATTTTGGGACTTTGTGAGACATTAGTTCTTTTCCTCCTAAGTCTTAAGGGTGTTTCCCTTTGATAGCATGTTGTATGTCAAAGGAATTCCTTCTAATGAATCTTAGATCTGTTGTTGTATTCTTAGGATCTTTTTCTTTCTTCTTACATTAAAAATAGATTTATTTTCATTTATAATACTTGATGGTTACAGTTTCCCATTCTTCTATGCCTCTCAGTTGCCCCTGACCTCCCTCACATCAAGATCTACTCCTTTTCCTTTCTCCTTAGAAAAGAAACTAAATTTTAAGAGATTAATAATAATAATAATAAATGCAGCATATAATTCAAGATAAAACAAAAATAAATGTGTCTTTATAGGAGAAAATGAAAAAAATAAGGAAAAGAGCCCAAAACAGGCATAAGAGACAGTTATGGGTACAGAGTTCCCTTTCCACCTCTACCTAGGCGATGTAACTTTCTTTAACTAATTAGACACAAGAATATTTTATGTAGACAACCTTTGAAACGTCCACATGTATTAAATTTGCTGTATTTTCTGCTGATAAAGTTAACTCTTTACTGAGTATATATGTGCTTAATCATAATTCCATCACTTAAGAGGCCAAAGAAGGACTTTGCAAGTCTGTGGTCAGCATGTGCTACAGAATAAAATGCTTCCTCAAAAGCCAGAACATCTCAGCGGTCTTGAGATAAAATGATAGCACTCGAAGGGGACAGTTTTGTCAAGGTCTGTCATGAACAAATAGGCATCTGAATAAGACAATCTCAGACCATTTAACCCAACTGGATGCTACTCATATGTCTGAAGAAGACATGGGCTAGCTAAAGAATTAAAAATTGTATGCTTTACAATTAATCATTACAGACATGGTTTGTCCTTTGGGTATATATGCTCAAGAATGATATAGCTGGGTCTTGAGGTAGATCAATTCCCATTTTTTTTTTACGAATATCCTATTGACTTCCAGGATGGCTGTACAAGTTCGCACTTCCACCATCAGTAGAGGACTGCTTCCATTGTTCTACACACTGGACTTTTCTAAAGAGAAAAATAGAGAGGGAGATGGGGGATAGCAGGAGGAGTGGAGAAAGAGGTAACTGTAGTCAGGATATATGAGATAAATCTATTTTCAATTTAAAAAGGAGAAAAAAGAAAAATATTGTTACTTTAAACCTCTAGCTTTTATGATGACTACTATGTAGAGACCAAACAAAGGAGCACAATCTTTCTTCAATAAACAGGTGTGGGTTTTTCTACAGGAAACTATCCAACAATGTGCTGGATTCGGCTTATCCTCTTTTCCTACCATTTTCTGTGCCAGGTTTCCACATGTGCATACTTTGCAGCAGTCCTTTAAGCATACAGAACTCCTGCACTATCTGTACTATCTTAACCCTCACCCTCTGACCTGCTCCTAACTCTTTCACTGAATCTTCACTTCATATCTCTTTCCTTCTCATGCCATTCACAATTCTTCATGATTACGTGCCCTCAAGGAACATGAATATATCATCTCGTCCAATCCTCTTGTCTATTCTTCTCACTGTCTTTGTCATTTATGTGAATCACACCACATCTTCCTCTTGTTGATGGCTTACAATTCCCTGTTTAGCAGGCTTTACCTGTCCAGCAATATTAGACACAGTAAATCTGTGTTTTTGAGTATCTTATTTTTAAAAACATTGGATTTTGTACTTACTTTATTTACAATGAATTGGTCTATCATAACTTGTTTTAATTGACTATTTTTAATTGAAATGTCAAAGTTGCATATATTTATAGGGTTTAAAGTGATGTTTCAATACATGTATATAAAATGAGGGGAAAAATCTGCCTTTCTAGGTTAGGTTAGTCCAATTTTCATGGCTACAAAGTGTCTATTTTTATAGTGAAAGTAATAAGTTTATATCAAGGACCTCTTTCAAGGGTAATATACAATGACATATGTAAATGTGTCAATCACAGTACCAGGTACATACAAATAATCACTAAAATTGACTTCTCATATTTTATCCCTCCTTGTGGCTACCTTCCACAGAAAAGCTTGTCTTTACCCGTATTTCTGAAAAAGTGAACAGAAAGGTAATTTCTATGCAAATGTTGATGAAATTTGCCTAGTACAACATAATTCTCCACTGGCTTGCATGGGAGAAGCTGCAGAATAGGAATGTAGATGTAATTACCCTGGTCATCCAGGGGATTGTTTGCTCCAGGATTTACAGCTCTACAGAGCATGACATTTCTAGAACTCTAAAGAAGTGAACTGAAGCAAATTAAAAAGGCTCAAGGTTGTTTAAGGAGTTGTAGCCCAGGTAGCCATGAAAGAAACTAAGGGAGTTAATTAAAAAGCCATTATCACTGAGAACTTAAATAGTGTATAAGTACATGGATTAACTCCCAAGACCTTTCTTAAACTGACACCATAGCCGATTTGAGGATGTGAGAACTCCCTAACTCATTGTGTCCATCATTCCTGTTTTCCTGGCATCTCTAGGGCTCTAATACAGGATAGTTGTCTTGCATTTTCAGTGGTAACTCAACATATTCTGTCATCACTACTTACAGTTCTGCCTGTTTCTTAAACTTGACTGAGAATTGCAAAATACAAAACAAAACAAATGGGCACCACCTCGTTATTCTTTCTGCAAATATTTGGTTAACATATGCCATGGCAGACACTACGTTTTCTGTATTAAAATTTAAGTGCAGCACAAAACATGAGTCTTATGCCTGATGTGGTGGTTTGAATAGGTTATTCGTATGTTTGAATGTTTGGCCATACAGAATGACACTACTAGAAGATGTGGCCTTTTTGGAGGAGGTGGGGCCTTGTTGAAGAAAGTGCATCACCTTGTTGGCAGGCTTTGAAGTTTCAGAAGATCAAGCTCTACTCAGTGTGATATGACCACCTCCTCCTGGCTTTGGAATACAGCCACCTCCTGGCTGCCTTTGGATCCAGATGTAGAATTCTTGGCTGCTCCAGCACCAAATCTCTCTGTATCATGGCTTTCCACCATTATGATAGTTGACTAAACCTTTGAAACTATAAGCTGGTCCCAATTCAATATTTGCCTTTGAGAGACTTGCCTTGGTCATGTTGTCCCTTCACAGCAATGGAACCCTAAGTATGATAATATTTTTTAATCAGTTGTTATGCCCATAAGAATAAATTATGACATTTTCAATGATAAGATTAAAGTTTTTACAAAATACAATGAGAATATACAGAAAGGATATTATCACACAGGTAATTAAGAGAAACTCAAGTGAAAAAAAAATCTTACAGTGTATTTAATGAAAATAGAAAAAGTCATGTGCCAGGCAGAAAGTATTGTGTGAATCCAGAAGTAACATGGAATGTGTGGAGAAGGAGAAGGTGGTTGTGACTAAAGTCTGATGTAAAAATGGTCCACCGTAGGAAACTTCCAACCAGACATATCTCATAAGGAAATGAAGTGGCTGGTTCCAGGAATGGTTATATTTAATTGAGTTATTGACCAATTGGACTCTTTAGGAACTCCCAAACAACCCAGACTATTGATTGATCTCCACAAACTGATAGTAAAGCTCTATTACTGAAGGCCTGTCACTTAGACGACTCATTAAACACAGAGAAGTCTAGCTAGTGCCTACCAAAAACCTGCACCCCTGCTAATTATTGCTGTGGTACAGAAGGTACTCTGAATACCACCAAAAGAGAAAGAAAAAACACTCACACAGTTTTTAACTTTTAGCTCTACAGTGGCAACCTGCCTATAAGACATAGTCATGCACTGTTGGTACAAAGCTTGTAGAAGTAACCAAGTAGTAACTTACTGGATTTAAGGCCTACTCCATGATTTGGAATTCATCCCTGATACTGCTAAGGTAGCCAAGAACCTGAGGCTAGATAGGGAAAAGACCTAGAGAAGAAAACAAATACTACAGTTCTAATAAAGAAATATGCCTATAAAATGACTCCTACGGATGTGCTGCTATATCCATAGACCAAATCTTTACTCAGCCTTCATTAATAAATTTTCCTTCTGCAGTATATGGAAACCAATACATAGAGCCCCACAACTAGACAATATGGAGAAAGCAAGAGACCTTGGAATATCCAAACTGAATTGGGATGTATCCATCAATTGCTTCCCCTCAAGGGTAAGGATACCCTACAGAAGAGGGGACAGAAAGATTGTAAGAGCCAGAGCATATGGAGGATACAAAGGAAACAAGGCTTCCTAAACACAGCAGAACTAATGCACACATGGACACCCAGAGCCTGTGTCAGCATGCACAAGACCTGCATGGGCCAAGCCAGATGCCATCTCAGGCACAAGCTCATATCCCTAACCCAGGGATTCATAGCATCTTGCAAATGAAAAGGTAGTTTTCTTCAATGAATACTCACTGGGTATGCAAACCAAAGACCCAGAAGGAGATGGCCAACACAAAACAAAGTCGATGACATTTTGAGAAGTTCTTTGTCTCCTAATCATTCATACAATTTTACTATTTTTTCCTTACAGGTCTTTTATGCATACACTATAATTTCCTGATTGGAGTTTTTATGATACTTTTCTGTAATGCAAACGTGTGTTTCTCTGCATTTGTATGTGCTTCTTGGGGTGTTTGTTCAGGTCTTTTCCTGTTTCTTTTGTTTTATTCTAGTTTGGTTTTACTTTTATTTTATATATATTATTACTATTACTATTATTATTATTATTATTAATTGCACATTAGAAAAAGAAAAGAAAGGGTGTGGATTTCATAGATGGGGAAGTGGAGATGTGGGAAAACCTATGGAAGGGAGAAAAATATACAATCAGAGAATATATTACATTTTTAAAACATATGTTTTCAATACAAAGAAAACGTAGACCTCAGGGTATATGAAGTGTACCTAACTTAAGAATCAATTACTATTTAAAATGGTATTCAATGTTTTATTTTTTTCAATTTGCAACATTTAGCTAAACTCTTGGGTGAACTTATCTTTGTAGAAGTATGTAATGTAGTACATTCCCCTTTCTGGCTGATGGAATAGGTGACTCAATCTAATCACATTTTCCCCAATCAGTCATCATATATGAAGCCATAAGATCTTCCAAGTCTGAAATTCTAAATAAGAATTTTATAGCGGAAGGATGACCAAGACGACTCTATAGTTAAAAATGCTCATTGAGGCCCTGCTGGTAGAAGGATTGCAGTAGCTCCTACAGGCTGCTGGAATCCTCAGACTTCCACATGTACCTGTACAGAATGTGCTGACCAGTTTGTGTTAACTTGACATGAGCTACAGTCAGAGAGACAAGGAATCCTCAATTGACAAAATGCCTCCACATAACTAGTCTTTAAGCCGACAAGGCTGTAGACTGTTTTTTTAATTAATGTCAATGTGGGAGGGCCCAGAGCATTGTGTGTGGTGCCATCCCTTAGATTGGGGGCTGGAGGTCTGTAAAATGCAGCTAGTAAACAGCACCCCCCCCCCGTGGCCTCTGCATCAGCTCCTGCTCCTAGGTCTCTGCCCTATTTGAGTTCCTGTCCAGACTTCCTCCAATGATTAAAAAAAAAAAATGACATAAAACAGTAAGCTAGAACACCCTCCTTTCTCTTCAAGATGCTTTTCATCATGGTGTTTCATCGCAGTAACAGAAATCTTAACTAAGACACACTCACACAATTAACTGTAATAATAAAATAATTACTAAAACTGAAAACCCATCATTTCATTGGGAATCTCCAAAGTTAAAGCAGTGATTTTCATAAGAACATGCTAACTCTTGATCAGGTCATCTTTATTTTACTACATACAGACATTGTGCCAATGGACTATGTAGTGAATTCTTTTAATTCATTAACATAGTTGGTCAATGGATTTACTTTTTTTGTTCATTTAGCCTAGCATTGTAACTCAATTAGTTGATTGTTTGTTAGCATGCATGAAGTCCTGGTTTGACCCCAATACTGCATAAATTGGTTATCTTGGTGAATCCTTGTCATCTCAGCACAGAGAGGAGGAGTTAGGAGGATTCAAGACCTCACTCAACTCCAAAACCAAAGCAACAAACTGAGAGGGAGGAGAGAGAAGAGGAAACTGAAACACAAATAAACTAACACATCTTGGGTGCTCATCAGAGCAGGGCTTTGTATCCATCTAGCCTATTAAACTCTCCCACAATGAGACCTGGCAAGCTCTCGCTCTCCAAGGGCTATAACATAAATGTACCCAATTTTGTCAGCCATATGGTCTCTGCAGCAGCTACTTGGCTCAGTTTTATAGCACAGAAGCAACCACTGACAAAATATAAATGAATGGGTCATAATAAAACTTTACCAAAACAGGTAGTCGACTGGATTTATCCAGTAGATCATATTTTGGTGACACTAAACTAAATTACAATTCTACAGTAACCATTATCATATTTCAAATGTTCAAACCATCTTATATATTTTTATACTATCAATTTAATCTGTTGAAATTATATATATATATATATATATATATATATATGCACACACACACATTTTGTCAAGTTTTCCCACAAATTTCTTTTATAGCTTCCACTAATCATTTCTCTCTCAGGAGTATTTACATGTGTATAGATATACTAGATATTTTTGCCAGTGTCTGCATTTTAAAAATTTATATCTCATTCAGCACATATAGGCTGAATACCTATACAAATTATCTATATACAATATATTTCTGTAATGATTAGGGATATCAAATGGTTATCTATGAATGTATGATGGTGTATATATATTTATGATATTTTAATTTTTTAAATGCATGAAACTGTTTTAATTTAAAGTCACTTGGACTACATAACCTTTCATCCCTGTTAGAAATCCTGGAGCATTTTTTCAGACTACAAAGAAGAAGATATTAATATCCCCTTTATAAAAAAAAGCAATGGTGCTTTTCTGTTTTGTGTATTTTCATTGGATTTTGAAAACTATTTTTGTATGATTTAAACAAAAGTCATATCCTAAAACAGAATCTTGTTTGCCATTTTTCCTGGAAGGTACCGCTTTTTTTTTTTTTAAATCTTCAAATGTGTGAATCTATAATTCCAGATGTAATAGCTCTTTCCTGCCTGTAGTTTGGGTTATGTGACTAAAGGGAAGTTTCAAGTGTTGCAATTTCAGACAATCTGTTTTGATTCATTACTGCATAATGGATGGCAGTTGGAGGTTTCACGTTGCCAACTCTGTTTCTGCATCCTAATTGTGTTCGATGTTTAGTCTGTAACGGGGCAAAATAAAACCCATCACCAGGACTTTCCCTTCTGGATTACAGAAGGATATAGACATCTTTGGTAATAAATTTACTCTGACAGCTGCTAAAAGATCTGTCAAGCTTGACAATATAAGCAAAATAAATAAATAAAACTAAGTTTCATTATTTATCCAAAACATTTATCTTTGGGGGAAGCACAAATAATATAGAATATTAAATTTAAGTACACATAGAAGAAGTCATTAAGACACCATTTGGACTGTCACTTTGGGAGTCTGTCTTGTAAGGTGTGTTGTTAGCATGCTTCCTGGTTTTCCTAAGAAGAATAAATGACTTGAAAATGCATTAGCAGCATGTGGAATACAGAGTCCATCTCTGCCAGTTCCCTAGAGGGAGAAATGAAAGTTTTCCCATGGAGAAGAACAAGGCAGAAGCGAGCCCTCCGGCAATGATGTTCTGAGTCAATCTGGTAAAGGTGATGCCATCAGCAAAAGAGAAATGCTAAGCAGCCCTCAGTGCTCCAAACAGATTAGCTCTCGCGTTTACCAGGGCAGATGTGAATCTGTCCTGCTTGCAGTCTTAATGCTTCCCTGGTGTTAATGATGTTCCAAAGGGATCTGGAAATGGAAATTAATGGTGGGCCTGGTAGCTGCCTGGAGCTTCCTTAAGTGCTGGGCCTGCAGGGTATCAATTGTTTATTTGGTGGCTTTCGAGTTAGAGAGTTACATTGATTGGTCTAAACACAGCAGTGTATTACTGTTTCTTATCTCCACCCAAGACTACTTGCCTCGTCTCATTGTGAAGGAGATGACCTACTTTATTAGAGAGAACATAGCTTTGCAGTGGCCTGAAATATGATTGACTGAACAATATTGATTTTTTTCCCCACTAAACAATGCTTCAGAATTACTTTTGGACCTGATTCTGTGGAGTCCCTTACATTGAGGGAAAGAGTTGGAAAGAAAGCATTTTAATAAGATAGGCATGATGTCTGAGCTCCTGGTTCATTTAGGAATAACTCCACACTTATCATGAATACAGAATTATATTCTCCCTTTCTACTAGTTTTGTCCTTTATTTCTGCTTTCATCCTGCCAGCCCTCTTTCCCACTCTACATCCTGCTTGTCTTTCCCGTCCTCCTCTCTCATTCCCATAGTATCAATGTATCAGGAAAAAATGCTATTTGTGATAAAGTATAATAGAAAAACAAGTAGAACATAGGGGGCAGATAATGGCAAAAAATGATAAAGCCAGGAAGTGAAATAGTCTCTCATCAAAGTGACTACACAAACAAGACAGTATCAACAGCAATATCAATGGGCATGAAAATGTGGAAGGGTGAAAATTCTACAGTGTCCCATACCTAGGCAACAAACAAAGAAACAAACAAAAATGAATGACCACTAAGAGGAGAATTAGCTTCTCCTAGGAAAGAGCCTCATTATTGGTTGTTCAATAAACAGTAGGTCAACTTTGAAAGCCCATATATACAAACAACAAAAATGACTCAGCAGGTTTTGTGTCCATACCCATGCACACATGCACATACACGTTCATGCACACATATATAACAATAATAAAGGAAAAAGTCTATCAACTTCAGATAGGGGAAGACATGGGATGGATTCAAGAGAGGGTTGCTGGAAGTGGCTAAAGGGAAGAAATAGAGGGGAGAAATTGACATAATTCCATTTCAATTCAAAACATATTTTTAAAAAAGAATATTGAATGCAGGTTATCTTTCACTATCAGCCTGCCGCACAGGTAGGTTTCTACCAAACCTACAATCAGAATTGACATATCTGACCCTTATAGCATAGTTTCATTTACTTCTGCATTTCTGTGACCAAAGTGTGTTATAGAAGATTCTTAAGGAAGCATTGAGTTGGGTTTATGGTATCCTAGGTTTTAGTCAATGATGTCTTATCTTTGTATGTGTGGGAAGAAGATCAGGGCTGAGAAGTATCTGGCAGATGAGAGGTGCTCCTTTGATAGTAGACAGAAATGTCAGAGTGATGGTAAATGGCTAGGAATACTTTTCTCCCAGGGGTCCACTACAGGGGACCTACTGCCTCCAGCTGGGCTCTGCCTCTGAAAATGTCTATGACTTCCTATGATATGACTAGCAACTAGGGAGCAAGTCCAAACATTTAGGATGGAGGAGACATTTACATTAAAATCACAATAAATATCACAGGGAAGGGCTAGTGCTCAGATTCCATATTTATCTCATTTATACTTTTTTGTCATTTTCTTTTTATTTATGTATTTATGTATGTATTTTATTTATTTATTTATTTTTGTCTTCTGGAACTTTCCACATCACATTCACCATAAAGTTTTCTTTCTAATATTCTTTATTAATTCATTTATTCTTTCTAGCTCAATGGTATAAAACTCAAGAATAATATGTGTGGTTTTTCCAAACCAAATTAACAATTTTAAAATATATTACATAAATATCTATCCCACGTACTTTTTATTTATTATGTTTACTTATAGATAGGTTAAATCTTTGATTTTCAAACTTATTTAATAATGAAATGATGGATTCCTCCATCATTTGATAAACATATAGTCCTGTCACAAATAAAATATCAATCTGATTATTCATAAATTTATATTTACACTTAATAATAAATTTATAGTTTTATTTTTTCCTTGTTTCTCTTTGATATGATCTCTTTGTTATAATTCTACTTGTATGAAGTTATGGTATTTGGGAAGGTAAGCAATTTGTGGCTGCCTGGTTTTTCATACCTTGTCTCAAAAAACTCTGCTTCTAGAGTGAGGAGCTGATCCAGCAGTAAATTGAGGATGTAAGTTGATCCCCAACATCCATGTGTATACAACCTCAGTGCTGGGGGTTATCAGAGCCAAGTCGAAAGCATGGGCTTGCTGGGCATCGAGACTATCCAAAAGTGCACCTGCCATATTGAATAATTAACCCTGTCTCAAATGATAAGATAGAGAGAAATGACTGAAGCAAACATCATAAGGTCAGCCTCTAATCTCTGCAAGTCACTGCACAGGTGGGCACACCCCACAAACCATACAAGCACACAGGCATGAAACACAGGCACACACATACACACACACACACACACAAAATCTGCTTTTATCATCACTAGTATTTGCAGAGGAAAATGATGTCCTCAGAGTACAACACTTCTTGGGACACTACTTTTCTTTCCTGTCTTTTGAATTGGGAAAAGCCTATTGGTCATCTCATATTTATATTTAGACTGTACAATTTTTCATGAGCTGACATACCAATTTCAAAGCATACAGGGTTAAATGAGATTCTACCAGGTCATTAAAGACACAAGCTTTGAATGAAAAAAATGACCTTTTCCATTAGACACTCCTAAGCCTATTAGTTAGTTATGCATGGGTGCTTACAAAATCTCCTGAAGTTTTATTTAATTTAAAAAGTATACCGACTATCGGCCACAGCATGCATCTCCAAGCAGTACAGGAATCCAGCTAGCCAGGGAGGAAGAGGCAGCCTGCACAATGCGAGAATCCAGACACACACCCAGCAGCCAGCGATGGGGAGGCAGCCTGCACAGGTGAGACTGGCCATGTAGTCCAGAGGCCTCTGGAAAGAGCCTTCTGGTTTCCACCTCCAGATCAGGAACACCCTTGGCCAAAGTGCACCATCCCCAAGCAGTGCAGGAAGCCAGCCATAAACCCAGCAGCCAGTGCGGAAGAGACAGTCAGCACAGCCTGCATCCAGAGCTGATCAGGTACACAGAGGTACATACCCAAATACAACTACAAGAGAGTAGATCTTGGCCACCATCTTTGCTTCTGTGACTATGCAACAGATTGGTAGGCAGGTTTCACCAGAGTAGAGGTAGGACATATCACACCAGGACTCCACCTGCACCCAGGAACTCGACAGTACCACAGCAATTTGTGTCAGGGTAAAGCATCTCACCCAAGGTTGCAGAGATAGGCCTTCAGGCACACAAGAGGGGTAATCTCCAGACAGTTACAGCAGGCCCAATTAACAACAGAGATAACCAGATTGCAAAAGGCAAACGTGGGAACATTGCTAACAGAAATCAAGGCAATATGGCACCATCCGAACCCAATTCCCGCACAACAGCAAGTCCTGGATAACCCAACACACCAGGAAAGCAAGATTTGGATTTAAAATCACAGGTCATGGTGCTGATGGAGGGCTTCATGGAGGGTTTCAAGAAGGACATAAATAACTCCCTTAAAGAAATACAGGAAAACACAAGTAAACAGGGAGAAGCCCTTGAAGAATTAAGAGAAAACACAACAAAACAGGTGAAGGAATTAAACAAAGGATACAGGATCTAAATAAGGAGGTAGAAACAGTAATGAAATCACAAAGGGAGACAACTTGGGACATAGAATACCTAGGAAAGAAGTCAGGAGTCATGGATGCAAGCATCAACAACAGAATACGAGAGATAGAAGAGAGAATCTCAGATGCAGAAAATAACATAGAAAGCATTGATACAATAGTCAAAGAAAATGAAAAATGCAAAAAGCTCCTGACCCAAAGTATTCAGGAAATCCAGGACAAAATGAGAAGACCAAACCTAAGGATTATAGGTATGAAGAGAGTGAAAATTTCCAACTTAAAGGGCCAGTAAATGTCTTCAACAAAATTATAGAAGAAAACTTCCCTAATCTAAAGAAAGAGATGCCCATGAACATACAAGAAGCCTGTAGAACTCCAAATAGATTTGACCAAAAAAGAAATTCATCCAATCACATAATAATTAAAACACCAAATGTACTAAACAAAAAAAGAATATTAAAAGCAGTAAGGGAAAAAGGTCAAGTAACATATAAAGGTAGACCTATCAGAATTACACCGGATTTCTCACCAGAGACTATGAAAGGCAGAAGAGCCTGGGCAGATATCATGCAGATCCTAAGGGAACGCAAATGTCAACCCAAACTGCTGTATCCAACAAATCTTTCAATTGCCATAGATGGAGAAACCAAGGCTTTTCATGACAAAAACAAATTTGTACAGTATCTTTCCACAAATCCAGCCCTTCAAAGGATGATGAATGGAAAACACCAACAAAGCGGGGGAAACTACACACAAGGAAAAGCAAGAAAGTAATCTCCTTTCAACAAACCCAAAAGAAGATAACCGCACAAACATAAAAATTACATCAAAAGTATCAGGAAGCAACAATCACTATTCCTTAATATCCCTTAACATCAATGGACTCAATTCCCCAATAAAAAGACATAGACTAATAGAATAGATTCGTAAACAAGACCCAGCATTTTGCTGCATACAGGAAACACATCTCAATGTCAAAGACAAACACTATCTCAGAGAAAAAGGCTGGAAAACAACAGTTCTTCAAGCAAATGGTCCCAGGAAACAAGCTGGAGTAGCCATATTAATATCAAATAAAATAGACTTTCAACCAAAAGTCATCAAAAAAGACACAGAAGGATACTTTATACTCATCAAAGAAAAAATCTAACAGGAAGAATTCTCAATTTTGAACATCTATGCCACAAATACAAGAGTACCAGCATTCATAAAGGAAACCTTACTAAAGCTTAAAGCACATACTCACCCCACACAATAATTGTGGGGGAATTAAGCACCCCACTCTCTTCAATGGGCACATCAGGGAAACACAAACTAAACAGTGTCACAGTGAAACTAACAGAAGTTTTGGACCAAATGGATTTAATAGATATCTATAGAACATTTCATCCTAAATCAAAAGAATATACCTTCTTCTCAGCATCTCATGGTACCTTCTCCAAAACTGACCATTAATTGGTCACAAAACAGACCTCAACAGACACAAGATGATTGAACTAATTCCATGCCTCCTATCAGATCACTATGGAATAAGGGAGGTCTTCAAAAGCAACAAAAACAACAGAAATCGCACATACACATGGAAGCTGAACAATACTCAATGATACTTTGTCAAGGAAGAAATAATGAATGAAATCAAAGATTTTTTTTTTAGAATTTAATGAAAATGAAGGCACAACATACCCAAATTTATGGGACACAATGAAAGCAGTGCTAAGAGGAAAATTCATAGCTCTGAGTGCATACAAAATGCAGCTGGAGAAAGCATACACTAGCTGTTTAACAGCACACCTGAAAGCTTTAGAACAAAAAGAAGCTAACACCCAAGAGGAGTACAAGGCAGGAAATCATCAAACTCAGGGCTGAAATCAACCAAGTTGAAACAAAAAAATCATACAAAGAATCAACAAAAGCAGAAGCTGGTTCTTTGAGAAAATCGACAAGATAAATAAACCTTTAACCAGTCTAACCAGAGGGCACAGAGACAGTATCCAAATTAACAAAATCAGAAATGAAATGGGTGCAATAAAAACAGACACTGAGGAAATTAAAAAAATTATCATGTCCTCCTACAAAAGCCTATACTCAACACAACTGGAAAATCTGGATGAAATGGACAATTTCCTAGACAGATAAAAACTACCAAAACTTAATCAGGATCAGATAGACCATCTAAATGGTCCCATAACCCCTAAAGAAATAGAAGTGGTCATTAAGAGTCTCCCAACCAAAAAAGCACAGGACCAGATGTCTTTAGTGCAGAATTCTATCAGACATTTAAAGGAGACCTAGTGCCAATACTCTTCAAACAATTCCACAAAATAGAAACTGAAGGAACATTACCCAACTCATTCTATGAAGCCACAATTTTGCTGTTACGGAAACCACACAAAGATCCATCAAAAAAAGAACCTTATACCAATTTCCCTTACGAATATCGATGCAACAATACTCAATAAAATTTTTGCCAACCGAATGCAAGAACACCTCAAAATTATCATTCACCATGATGGAGTAGGCTTCATCCCATGGATACAGGGATGGTTTAATATACAGAAATCCATCAATGCAATTCACTACATAAACAAACTCAAAGAAAAAAACCACATGGTCATTTTATGAGATGCTGAAAAAGCATTTGATAAAATTCAGCATCCTTTCATGTTAAAGGTCTTGGAAAGAACAGGAATTCAAGGCCCACATATAAACATTATGAAAGCAGTATACAGCAAACCAGTAGCCAACATCAAACTAAATAGAGAGAAACTTGAAGCAATCCCACTAAAATTAGGGACTAGACAAGGCTTCCCTCTCTCTCCATATTTATTCAGTATAGTTCTTGAAGTTCTAGCTAGAGCAATTATAGAACACAGGAGGTCAAATGGATACAACTTGAAAAGAAAGAAGTCAAACTATTACTATTTGCAGATGATATGATAGTACACTTAAGCGACCCAAAAACCTCCACCAGAGATCTCCTTCAGCTGATAAACAACTTCAGCAAAGTTGCTAGATATAAAATTAACTCAAACAAATCAGTAGCCTTCCTATACTCAAAGGATAAACAGGTTGAGAAAGAAATTAGGTAAAAGACACCCCTCACAATAGCCACAAACAATATAAAGTATCTTGGTGTGACTCTAACCAAACAACTGAAAGATCTGTATGACAGGAACTTCAAGTCTTTGAAGAAAGAAACAGAATACCTCAGAAGATAGAAAAATCTTCCATACTCTTGGATTGGCAGGATTAATATAGTAAAAATGGCCATCTTGCCAAAAGCAATCTACAGATTCAATGCAATTACCATCAAAATCCCAACTCAATAATTCATAGACTTAGAAAGAGAAATTCTCAAATTCAAAAAACTAAAAAATAACAAAAAACTCAGGATAGCTAAAGCTATCCTCAACAGTAATAGAATTTCTAAGATAATCAGTATCCTGGGCTTCAAGCAGTACTACAGAGCAATTGTGTTAAAAATTGCATGGTATTGGTACAGTGACGGGCAAGTAGATCAGTGGAATAGAATTGAAGACCTAGAAATGAACCCACAGAATTACCGTCACTTGATCTTTGATAAAGGAGCTAAAACCATCCAGTGGAGAAAGATGGCCTTTTCAACAAATGGATGGTGCTGGTTCAACTGGAGGTCAACTTGCAGAATGCAAATTGATTCATTTTTATCTCCTTGTACTAAGCTCAACTCCAAGTGGATCAAGAACCTCCACATAAAACCAGACACACTGAAACTAATAGAAAAGAAACTAGGGAAGAGCATTGAGAACATGGGCACAGGGGAAAATTTCCTCAACAGAACACCAGTAGCTTATGCTCTAAGGTCAAGAATTGACAAATGGAACCTCATAAAGCTACAAAGTTTCTGTAAGGCAAAGGACATTGTCAAAAGGACAAAACAGCAACCAACAAACTGGGAAAAGATCTTTACCAATACTACTTCTGACAGAGGGCTTATATCAAGGAAATACAAAGAACTCAAGGAGGTAGACTCCAGAGAGCCACATATCCCCCTTAAAAATGGGGTACAGAACTAAACAATGAATTTTGACCTGAAGAATTTCGAATGCCTGAGAAGCACCTAAAGAAATGTTCAACATCCTTAATCATCAGGAAAATGCAAATAAAAACAACCCTGAGATTGCACCTCATACCAGTCAGAATGGCTAAGATCAAAAACTCAGAGAAACCAGGTGCTGGCAAGGATGTGGAGAAAGAAGAACACTCCTCCACTACTGGTGGGTTTGCAAGCTGGTATTATCACTCTGGAAATCAGTCTGGCGGTTCCTCGGAAAACTGGGAATGATACTTTCAGAGTAGCTATACCACTCCTGGGCATATACCCAGAGGATTCCCCAGCATGTAATAAGGGTACATGTTCCACTATGTTCATAGCAGCCCTATTTATAATAGCCAGAAGTGGGAAAGAACCCAGATGTCCCTCAACAGAGGAATGGACACAGAAAATATGGTATAAATACACAACGGAGTACCGTTAGAAACATTCAGCCATTAGAAACAATGAATTCATGAAATTCTTAGAGAAATGGATGGAACTGGAGATTATCTTCCTAAGTGAGGTAGCCCAGTCTCAAAAGAACATTCATGGTATGCACTCACTGATAAATGGTTATTAGCCTAGAAGCTTGGAATACCCAAAACACAATTCACATATCAAATAAATGATGCCCAAGAAGAAGGAGGTAGTGGCCCCTGGTCCTGGAAAGGCTCAGTGCAGCAATGTAGGGGAATACCAGGATAGGGAAGTGGGACGGGGTGGTTTGGGGAACAGGGGGAGGGAAGAGGGCTTGTGGAATTTTCAAGGAGGGGGGATCCAGGAAAGGGAAAATCACTTGAAATGTAAATAAAGAATATATCGAATAAAAAATATAGCTATTCTGAAACTAAAAATCTACTGTTTATTATTCATTTCTTCTATTTTCAATCAAATAATGTGATTCTTCTGTGAAACATGATTAGATACAGAAAATCCCCATTGTGATGACACAACATAATTATTTTCTCAACATTTCACAATATTTGCTATGGTTATTTGAAAGAGAATTCCAGTACTACCACCATCCTCACCACATCCCTCATTCCCAGGCTCATATATTTTATTGCTTGGTCCCTCCCTAATTGTTGGAATTGTTTGAAAAAAGGTAAGAAAGTATATTTTGTTGGAGAATATGCGTGACTGGGAAGATATTTTGATATTTATAATGCCCACATTGTCCCCAGTTTGCTGTCTGTGCTTCGTGTTTGTGGATCCAGATCCACAAGTTGAGTGGATGAAGGTTGCCTGCCACCGAAGACTTTAGGAGAGAAACAATATAAAAGACAGAATAGTTTATACTGATATTTACTGCACCATAGCCCAAGGGAAAATAATATACAATGATAATAAAGATACCAGTGATGATATATGAGATTTAATTTTGCTTAGAATGAAATATAATACTCCATGGTTTTGATATAATGGTGCAATTAACTGAGTGCCTTCATCATGTTTGAGTGACTGAGGACGGAGGTAGATGTTTAGTAAGGATTAGCCATATTTAAAGATGTTCATAGCCCTTGAAAGGCTGCTTCTAATCCTTGCTTTCCAGTCTCTTCCACTTGATCCTCAATTCAGTTAGTAAGAATTCTGCATTCTCATCTATGTGATAGCTATTTGGATGCCAACCTGTACTGATTTACACCATGGTCACCTAGAGTCAAACAAACCTGATGGGGAAAAATTCTCACCACATAGGTCTAGATGTATTAGCATTTCAGCATCCCTTTCCTTTTCTGTAAAGTGAGATTAATCACTTCTGGTCCCTGGTACTATAAAAAGGAGGAAATCTGAATAAAACACAAGAATCCACATGGATATGGAGAAGTGCTGAAGGAGTTGCTTCTGTGTGGTTGTTTGTTTGTTTTATTGTTTTTATGTTGATGATTTTTATCTTGGTTTGTTTTGTATTCCATTTGTGTAAAATGCTTACCTCTAGGGAGAGCAAATTTTACTTATTTGCACTGAGGTCTTGAATGCAAGCATTTCACTTTTTAAGAAGTACAGATGGGGACAATTCTGAAGTTCAGTAGCCAGTATCTCTATGGAGAAACAAGGACAACTGCTTCAAACCCTACCATGTATGGACTATGTTCACAGCATTATATTACATTTCAAATGTTATCCCCCTTTGTGGTTTCCTCTCTGCAAATCCCCTATCCCAGTACCCCTCCCCCTAATTCTATGAGGGTGCTCCCCCACCCTCCCACCCACTCTTACCTCATTGCACTAGCATCCCTTTCTGCTGGGACATCAAGCCTCCACAGGACCAAGGGCCTCCCCTCCTATTGATGCCAGATAAGGCAATCCTCTGCTACATTTGCAGCTGGAGCCATAAAGAAGAGGTATTAAAAAGCTAAGTGAAAGAGATTATAACAAACTCAATTGATCTAAAGTCATGAAAAAAATGCACATTTCTTCTCTTCTACTTTCACACCCATGACCTATATTCCTCTCAAAGTTGATAATGATCCTAGAACTGGAACTATATATCGGATATTTAAGGTGATTAGAAAAAACTGAAAAAGAGAATGGGAAAGTCATTCTACAAAGACAAAAGCCTCTAGCAATGGATTAAGAAAGACTTTTATGGGTCACCTACACATCTCAAAAATATTAACCCATAATTGTTTCTGGATGGCCTTTTCTTCAGTCTCTGATCCACTCTTTGATTCCTGTATTTCCTTTAGACAGGAGCAACATTGGGTTTTTGAGAAGGGTGGGTTGCCCCATCCCTCAACCAGGGCCCATGCCTATCCACTGGATATGGTCTCTACAGATTTTGTCTTCCCTTTGTTGGGTATTTCAGCTAATGTCAACCTCCTTGGGTCCTGGGAAACTCTTGCATCCCTGGCATCTGAGACTTTCTAGTGGCTACTCCCAGTTCCCCATCCTCCCATGGCTATACACCTCCATTTAATTTCCTGATCCTCTGCACTTCTCCCCTTCAGTCTCCTCCACACCTGATTCTGCCTCCCCTTTTCCTTCCCCCTTTTTCCTCTGCCCCTCTTCTCTCCCTGCCAGTTCCATCCCTCCCTCCCTCCATCTACTTTCCATTGTTTCCCCTTCTAAGTAAGCCTAAAGCATCCACACCTTGGTCTTCCTTTTTCACAGGCTTCATATGATCTATGAGTTGTATGGGACCCTATGCTTGCATGCCAGATATTTTACCAGTTGAGGCATTTCACTAGTACCAACATAGTTTATGAAAATATAAATTCAGTGAGGGTTCTTATTATATCTGTCACATCATTGCCATATATATTGACAAATATAAAAATGCCCATCAGTGGTCTCTGCTTGTGGGCAGTGGCAGCGGCAGCAGTGCAGCAGTGGCTGGTCCAGCTGAAGGGCCATCAGCAGTGGAACCAAGGCGACACAGGGTCCAGTTAGGCCCTGCGCCCATGACCACTGACATTCGCTGACCAGCCAGGCGGCAAGCAGCTGCAGTTGTGCGGCGCCTTTCCTGCAGGGAAGCCACTTCAGAACTCGGCCTCCCACCAGTCAGGAGAGGTGTGTCCATCTTGGCTTCGGAATCCAGGGATCTGACAGACTGAGGTACACAAACATAATCCAAGGCCAACACCGCAGTGGTCTGAGCCCGACGGGCGTTGGCCTGCACCCAGGCCCTGGGCTGGTCGGGGGGCCATCGGGGTGCCAACCCAGCCAGGAGGTTTTTTGCCCAGGCCTGCGCGCGCGCCGCCATTTTGCCTGCAGGACAACAGAGAGCTCTAGCGGGCAGACCTGTAACAGGCATAGGCTGAGACTAACAAAGCGGGGGTCTAGGCCCCAAAAGGCACAGGACTGACCCCAAGAACTGGGCAGCTTGGTGGGCCATCTGTGAGTCAACCCGCCCAGGAGGTTGTTAGCACAGCAGACTCTCCCAGCGCTTTCAGGGAGCGCGGGCGTGCACGCCCACCACCCTAGTCACCTGGCGGACCCAATTAACAGTCATAGCCCTAGGGGAACTTTGCATGGACCTTGGCCTCCCAGGCTTTTGCCTGGACTCAGGGACTGGGCGGCCAGGCTAACCTTGTGTGCGCCAGCCCAGTTGGCGGATCGGCTGCCCAGCGGAGTGAGCGGAACACAGGGGAGGTCACAGCAGCATACACCATCCGCACTCCCTGGGGGTGCACACGGGCTCCATCTGGCCCACAGACACAATCTGGGGCAAGGCCTCAGGCAGAAGCCCTCAGCTCTACTCTCTCTGCTTCCGGACCCAGATCAGCCTGGGCGGCAGCACCACATCTCCGATTCCTGCAAGAGGCTAGCTGGGCTTCCGGGTGGCCAGCTAGGAGAAGTCAGTGTGCTCCAGTGAATCCAGCGGGCCCCAGCGGGAGCCTTCGGGTGCCTGCTTTGGGATCTGAACAGCCTGGGCAGCAGCACCCTGTCTACAAGCAGTGCAGGAGGTAAGCTGTGCACCAGAGGCCAACTGGGAAGGGGCAGCTTGCACTGGTGAGTCCAGCACTGACAAGACAAACTAACACCAGTGAGAACTAGATGGCAAAAGGCAAACACAGGAACGTCACTAACAGAAATCAAGGCAATATGGCAACATCTGAACCCAATTCTCCTCTACCAACATGTCCTGGATACCCCATCACACCAGTAAAACAAGATTTGGATTTAAAATCACTGGTTATGATGCTGGTACAGGAACACATGAAGGACATACTTAAAGAAATTCAGGAGAAAATGGATCAAAAGTTAGAAGCCCTTGCAAGGGAAACACAAAAATCATTGAAAGAAATCCAGGAGAATACAAAAGCCAACAAGGAGGAAATGCAAAAAACACTTAAAGAAATACAGGAGAACTTTGGTCAACAGGCTGAGGTCATGAAAGACGAAACACAAAAATCTCTTAAAGAAATACAGGAGAACTTTAGTCAACAGGCTGAGGTCATGAAAGAGGAAACACAAAAATCTCTTAAAGAATTACAGGAAAGCACAAACAAGCAAGTGAAGGAGCTAAGCAAAACCATCCAGGATCTAAAATCAGAAGTAGAAACAACTAAGAAAACTCAAAGGGAGACAACTTTGGAGATAGAAAGCCTTGGGAAGAAATCAGGGGACAGAGATGCAAATATCAACAACAGAATACAAGAGATAGAAGAAAGAATCTCAGATGCTGAAGATTCCATAGAAACCATGGACTCAACAGTTAAAGAAAATGCAAAACACAAAAAGCTTGTAACCCAAAATATCCAGGAAATCCAGGACACAATGAGAAGACCAAACCTAAGGATTATAGGCATAGATGAGAGTGAAGATTTACAACTTAAAGGGCCAGCAAATATCTTCAATAAAATTATGGAAGAAAACTTCCCTAACCTAAAGAGAGAGATGCCCATGAATATTCAAGGAGCCTACAGAACTCCAAACAGACTGGACCAGAACAGAAATACTTCCCGTCACATAATAATCAAAACACCAAATGTTCTAAACAAAGAAAGAATACTAAAGGCAGTAAGAGAAAAAGGCCAAGTAACATATAAAGGAAGACCTATCAGAATCACAGCAGACTTTTCACCTGAGACTATGAAGGCTAGAAGGTCCTGGGCAGATCTCATGCAGACACTAAGAGAACACAAATGCCTACCAGAACTACTATAACCAGCAAAACTCTCAATCACCATAGATGGAGAAACTAAGATATTTCATGACAAAACCAAGTTTACCCAATATCTATCCACAAACCCAGCCCTAAAAAGGATAATAATAGGAGGACAACACCAAGACAAGGAGGGAAACTTCACCCTGGAAAAAGCAAGATAGTAACCTTTCATCAACCCAAAAGAAGTTAAGCATTCAAATTTAAAAAATAACGTCAAAAATGATAGGAAGTAACAATCACTATTCCTTAATATCTCTTAACATCAATGGACTTAATGCCCCAATAAAAAGACACAGACTAACTGAATGGATACATAAACAGGACCCTACATTTTGCTGCTTACAGGAAACACACCTCAGGGTCAAAGACAAACACTACCTTAGAGTAAAAGGCTGGCAGACAATTTTACAAGCAAATGGTCTCAGGAAACAAGCTGGAGTAGCCATTTTAATATCAGATAAAATTGACTTTCAACCCAAAGTCATCAAAAGAGACCCTGAGGGACACTTCCTGCTGGTCAAAGGAAAAATACAAAAAGAAGAACTGTCAATCCTGAACATCTATGCCCCAAATGCAAGGGCACCCTCTTTCGTAAAAGAAACTTTATTAAAACTAAAAGCACACATTGCACCTAACACAATAATTGTGGGTGACTTCAACACTGCACTTTCCTCAATGGACCGATCAGGAAAACAGAAACTAAACAGGGACACAATGAAACTAATTGAAGCTTTGGACCAATTAGATTTAACAGATATATATAGAACATTCTATCCTAAAACAAAAGAATATACCTTTTTCTCAGCACCTCATGGTACCTTCTCCAAAATCAACCATATAATTGGTCACAAGACAGACCTCAACAAATATAAGAAGATAGAACTAATCCCATGCCTCCTATCTGATCACTATGGAGTAAAAGTGGTCTTCAATAGCAACAGAAACAACAGAAAACCCACATACACGTGGAAACTGAACAATATTCTACTCAATGATACCTTGGTCAAGGAAGAAATAAAGAAAGAAATTAAAGACTTTTTAGAACACAATGAAAATGAAAACACAACATACCCAAATCTATGGGACACAATGAAAGCAGTGCTAAGAGGAAAACTCATAGCCCTGAGTGCCTCCAAAAAGAAAATGGAGAGAGCATACATTACCAGCTTAATGACACACCTGAAAGCCCTAGAACAAAAAGAAGCTGTTTTGCCCATGAGGAGTAGAAGGCAGGAAATCATCAAACTCAGGGCCGAAACCAATCAAGTAGAAACAAAGAGAACCATACAAAAAATCAACAAAACCAGGAGCTGGTTCTTTGAGAAAATCAACAAGATAGATAAACCCTTAGCCAGACTGACCAAAGGGCACAGAGAAAGTATCCAAATTAACAAACTTAGAAATGAAAAGGGAGATATAACAACGGAAACTGAGGATCCAAAAAATCATCAGATCCTACTACAAGAGCCTGTACTCAACACAACTGGAGAATCTGGAGGAAATGGACAATTTCCTTGACAGATACCAAATACCAAAATTAAATCAGGACCAACTAGACCATCTAAACAGTCCCATAAAGCCTAAAGAAATAGAAGGAGTCATAGAAAGTCTTCCAACCAAAAAAAGCACAGGACCAGATGGTTTCAGTGCAGAATTCTATCAGACCTTCAAAGAAGAGTTAACACCAATACTCTTCAAACTATTCCACAAAATAGAAACAGAAGGAACACTACCCAATTCCTTCTACGAAGCCACAATTACGCTGATACCAAAGCCACAAAAATATCCAACAAAGAAAGAGAACTTCAGACCAATTTCCCTTATGAACATCGATGCAAAAATACTCAATAAAATTCTTGCCAACAGAATCCAAGAACACATCAAAATGATCATCCACCATGATCAAGTAGGCTTTATTCTGGGAATGCAGGGTTGGTTCAATATACGGAAATCCATCAATACAATCCACTATATAAACAAACACAAAGAACAAAACCACATGGTCATTTCATTGGATGCTGAAAAAGCATTTGACAAAATTCAGCAACTTTTCATGCTTAAAGTCTTGGAGAGAACAGGAATTCAAGGCCCATACCTAAACATAGTAAATCAATATACAGCAAACCAGTAGCCAGCATCAAACTAAATGGAGAGAAACTTGAAGCAATCCCACTGAAATCAGGGACCCGACAAGGCTGCCCCCTTTCTCCTTATCTTTTCAATATTGTACTTGAGGTATTTTCTTGGGCAATTCGACAACATAAGGAGGTCAAAGTGATACAAATTGGAAAGGAAGAAGTCAAACTATCATTATTTGCAGACGACATGATCGTCTACCTAAGTGACCCAAAGAACTCCACTAGAGAGCTCCTACAGCTGATAAACAACTTCAGCAAAGTAGCAGGTTATAAAATCAACTCAAGCAAATCAGTGGCCTTCCTATACTCAAAGGATAAGCAGGCTGAGAAAGAAATTAGGGAAATGACCCCCTTCACAATAGCCACAAACAGTATAAAGTATCTTGGGGTGACTCTTACCAAACATGTGAAAGATCTGTATGACAAGAACTTCAAGACTCTGAAGAAGGAAATGGAAGAAGACCTCAAAAAATGGGAAAACCTCCCATGCTCATGGATCGGTAGAATCAATATAGTTAAAATGGCCATTTTGCCTAAAGCACTATACAGATTCAATGCAATACCCTTCAAAATCCCAACTCAATTCTTCACAGAGTTTGAAAGAGCAATTATCAAATTCATCTGGAACAACAAAAAACCCAGGATAGCTAAAACTATTCTCAGCAACAAAAGAAAACCTGGGGGAATCAGTATCCCTGACCTCAAGCAATACTACAGAGCAATAGTGTTAAAAACTGCATGGTATTGGTACAATGACAGGCAGGAGGATCAATGGAACAGGACTGAAGATCCAGAAATGAACCCACACACCTATGGCCACTTGATCCTCGACAAAGAGGCTGAAAACATCCAATGGAAAAAAGATAGCCTTTTCAACAAATGGTGCTGGTTCAACTGGAGGTCAGCATGCAGAAGAATGCGAATTGATCCATCCTTGTCTCCTTGTACTAAGCTCAAATCCAAATGGATCAAGGACCTCTACATAAAGCCAGAAACTCTGAAGCTAATAGAAAAGAAACTGGGGAAGACCCTTGAGGACATCGGTACAGGGAGAAAGTTTCTGAACAGAACACCAATAGCGTATGCTCTAAGAGCAAGAATTGACAAATGGGACCTCATAAAATTACAAAGTTTCTGTAAGGCAAAGGACACCATCAAGAGGACAAATCGGCAACCAACAAATTGGGAAAAGATCTTCACCAATCCTACATCAGATAGAGGGCTAATATCCAATATATATAAAGAACTCAAGAAGTTAGACTCCAGAAAACCGAACAACCCTATTAAAAAATGGGGTACAGAGTTAAACAAAGAATTCTCACCTGAAGAAGTTCGGATGGTGGAGAAGCATCTTAAAAAATGCTCAACTTCATTAGTCATTAGGGAAATGCAAATCAAAACAACCCTAAGATTTCATCTTACACCAGTCAGAATGGCTAAGATTAAAAATTCAGGAGACAGCAGGTGTTGGAGAGGGTGTGGAGAAAGAGGAACACTCCTCCACTGCTGGTGGGGTTGCAAATTGGTACAACCACTCTGGAAATCAGTCTGGCGGTTCCTCCGAAAACTGGGCACCTCACTTCCAGAAGATCCTGCTATACCACTCCTGGGCATATACCCAGAAGACTCCCCACCATGTAATAAGGATACATGTTCTACTATGTTCATAGCAGCCCTATTTATAATTGCCAGATGCTGGAAAGAACCCAGGTATCCCTCAACAGAAGAGTGGATGCAAAAAATGTGGTATATCTACACAATGGAGTACTATTCAGCCATTAGAAACAATGAATTCATGAAATTCTTAGGCAAATTGATGGAGCTAGAGAATATCATACTAAGTGAGGTAACCCAGACTCAAAAGGTGAATCATGGTATGCACTCACTAATAAGTGGATATTAACCTAGAAACCTGGAATACCCAAAACATAATCCACACATCAAATGAGGTACAAGAAGAAAGGAGGAGTGGCCCCTGGTTCTGGAAAGACTCAGTGAAACAGTATTCAGCAAAACCAGAACGGGGAAGTGGGAAGGGGTGGGTGGGAGGACAGGGGAAGAGAAGGGGGCTTAAGGGACTTTCGGGGAGTGGGGGGGCTAGAAAAGGGAAATCATTTGAAATGTAAATAAATTATATCGAATAAAAAAAAAGAATTCTATAATTGCAAAAAAAAAATGCCCTTCAGTGTGTATTTTTCTGAGTAAATACTTTTATCCTGGAATGATAAATGCTAGTTAGTTGGTGATATATAATGGTAATTTTAACACTCAGGAGGCAGAGGCAGAGACAGGAGGATCACAAGTTTTTGATGCACGTCTCAACTATTAGTGAGTTTAAGACCAGTCTAGGCAGCACAGTAAGCTCCTGACATAAAATAACCATGAAAACAGGGACAGTAATGTAGGTCAATGATGCAGCACTTTCCCAGCAAGCACATGTCTCTGGGTTCCATATTCTGTACATTTAAGTAAGGACAATAAAACCTGAGTGTGAGAATGAAAGGTTATTTCTGTAGAAGCCCCTCAAAGCTTGGGATTGGGAAGTTTGCACAAAAGGAAGAAATAAGTTAGTGCAAGGGAAATACTGATTTAATACATATTTCATTACCTTATATATAAAAAAAAGAAAGCATCATGGACTGCATCTGTATTTAAAACAAATGACAACTCTTCCCACCCCCTTGCCAAAGTCTGTGTAGCACTTTCTGATACTATGAAATCTAACCATAAGGAAGGAACATCCAGGACAGCACCAAAAATTTACCCACATTCCATGGGCAAAGTGTGGCGTCTGCAGTAACAGTCTTACAATCAAGCTCTTATTTTGGATGCACAGGTGTCTGGATTGAGAAGACTTTTCGTCTCGTAGGGTCCAGGCTTAATATTCATTTCCTTATCAACATGTATCTCTCACATGTGATGTGTCATACTAGGTATGAAGCATGCTAAACACATCATTATAATTAAAGAATAGAAGGTTGAAAAAAGTTTTCCAAATAAATTATCTGCAAATGTAGTATCCAGTTTATTGTATCAAGTCAGTGTAGTGTAATCCTATAAGACCAAAAAGTGGATATTTACTAGTTAAAGCCTATGACATCACTCTACAAATAAATCTATATTTGTGAATCCAATGATTATTCATTAACATAAAATATATCTAAGAAATTTTTCTGATACTTGTGGATAATTTTTTTTTATGAAACTTTACCTTTACAGTAGGAAATAGGAAAGTACATAGAAAAAATTCATCTTTGGAAACATTCATATATAATATCTTATAATTCTTAATATTATGACTATAATATTTTATGATACACATAATAATGTCTTTCATTCATGTGTAGTTATGTAGGTGGTGTGAAGTCAGTCTCTATCTGTATTTTCTGCCAATATATATTTCAGTAGGTTCCAATCAAATTTAAGTGTCTCATAGTTTATTGAGTGCTCTTATAATAAAGAAACAACTCTCAAAAAAAGAAAGTACATAGAAGAAAAAGATAAAAATTAATTCAAAACTTAGAGGTAGATTTCTTTTTACCTATACTGTGGGAAGATGTTTTACCTGAGGCAAGCACAACAATAGAGAAGAAGCGCTTTGGCTCTAATATTACCAAGAAAAAATCGCATGTACATGTAATCTTATCATCTCTATATAAGGAAGAATAAATGGGGAGTCAGAGAATACCAGGTCAGAAATTCAATTCTCATGAAAAGACAGGATAAATGTAGAGTGGAGATTGAGGGAATGCCCAACCAATGATTGCCCCAACTGGAGACCCAACCCATGGACAAAAACCAACATCTAACCCTATTATTGATATTATGCTGTGCATGCAGATAAGAGCATAGCGTAATACTCTTCCGAAAAGCTTCATGCAGAAACAGATGGAAAGAGATGCAGAGACCCACAGCCAACAATAGGCAGAGCTGAGGCATCTTGTGAAAGGGTTGGAGGGGGGGGCAGGACCTACAAAATCAACAAACCTGGGCCCGTGGGAGGCTCACAGAGACTAAAGCACCAACCAAAGAACATGCATGGGATGGACCTAGGACCCCTGCATATATGAAACAGATATGCAGCTTGATCTTCACATGGGTCCCCTAATAATTGGAGCAGGGGCTGTCTCTGACTCCGTTGCCTGCCTCTGGGTCCCTTTCCCCTACCCAAACTGCTTTGTCAGGCCTCAGTGGGAGAGGATACACTAAGTCCAACTGCTAATCGATGTGCCAGTGTAGGCTGTTACTTATGGGAAGTGGCACCTCTTCTCTGAGAAGAGGAAGAAGGAATGGAAGAGGGAGGTGTGAGATTGGGATGGGGAAGAGAAGGGAGGTGGAGGCTGTGATCAGGATGTAAAGTGAATAAATAAAATAAAATAAAATACCTAAGGGGAATAGGTCACATGGGGACCAATTACAGGACATGATTCACAAGGGATGTATGTTCTATCAGGCAGAGCAAGAGCCAGGGTGGGTTTTACCAGGACTCTTCCTGAGCACAACCTGTAGTAAAATGCCATGGAAGAGTTGTCTTCACCCTTGATGGAGTTCCCACTGCTGTGTCCCTCTCCTTGCTAATGTCATCCTGCTCCCACGGGACTTGCTTGGCTGTGGCTGCAATGCTGAGTTGCTGGTGGGGAGTAAATTACTTTCCACAGAGGAATCTAGACATGCTCTTTGCTGCCGTGACAGCTGCTCAGGCATCAACTCCACAGGAAGAGGCTTCACTACAAGCTCTTGAAGGCGAGGAAAGTGCCAGCAAGAAGCCCCAGTACTTTGACTCTGGGAAAAAAAAAAGTCAGTAGGAGATTCAAATAATGAGAGCCTTGAAGAAACATTCTGAAAATCAGAGTAAAAGTGAAATTTAAAATAACATCTTTTTACAGGGAAAAAGAAAAAAAAATGAGAGATTCAATGCATTTCTATGACCTCTTATTGAATTGTAAACATTTGAGATGATTAGTAAATAGATGGGGAATGTTGCAGAAGAGAAGATATATTAGGTAGCGTCTGTAAGTGTGCAGTGTTTGCCGATCCAAATTACAGTGTAGAGCAGACTAGTAAACCAGCAGAATTGCTTTGGGGACTCCCCAGAGTGTGAAGAAGGAGGGAGAGGAATAAGGAAGATTACCTGTGTTGCAAGGGAAAAAGAAAAAAAAGAAAAAGAAAGAGCAAATTAAATTTCTGAGAGTTTGCTTTACTCAGTCTGGAATTGCTATCTTCAAACACTGCAAAAGAGGTTTTAAGTGAAGACTATAAACACAAGATGCAGATGCAAAAATAGAGGTAACCGTGCCCAAATGTCTAAAACCCACAATTTGCAAAGATCCTTTCTCAATTTCCAGCTTGCTGGGACTCTTAAAGTCGAGCCGGTCACATCCTGGCCATGTGTCACCCGACATTTAGGCTTTTGCCTTGGTTTTCCTAAAGCTTATTTTACCCTTTTCTCTGCTCCTCAGAAACTGCACAGGGGGTGCCACATAACAAGATGGGACGTTTTCTGTTTCTATTTTACTCTTCATTCAAAGCTCAAACTTCTTCTCAAGGGACCAAAGCAAACATCTTTCTGTGATTTTTAAGACAGTGTTCCCTTTTGTAAGACAAACTGGACTCAGAATCATGACCCCCTGCCTTGGCCATGATTGTAGTTGTGTTACTACTCCCTTACTGGCCACTAAGAAAATATCTATTAAAACTTCCTTTGCTCCTTCCCTTCTCCCTTTGTCTCTGTCCAGCAACTCGAGTCAAGGAAGTCCTAGATAACATTCTCGTCAAACTAGAAATCTTTAATTTTTACTAAAATGCTGAGTTTGAAAGACTTTGAAATTATTTCACACAGAGTCAATATAGAGAGAATTAATACAGGAAGTGTGTACACAAACAAGCAAAGATATGTGACCATTGAACGACAGTAAAACAGAGAGGAGGGGAGACTGGAAGAGAGTGACTATATCATATTAGCATAAAACCATTGCATACCATTTGTATAGCATTCTGTGACATTTCTTATCTTCTTGATCCTTAGTACATGACAGGTCACACATTTATGTTCTTTGGTACCAAGTGAAAACTCATCATAGAATGTGATTTAAAAACTAGTAGTTTCCAGCTAGAGTAATGGCTCAGTGTGAAAGAATTTGCTTTGCAAGCTTGAGAATCTGCTTTCTGATTCTCAGTTCTGTCATCAAATTTCCACATGGTTGTTAGTGACTGTAGTGCCATCATTGGCAGACAGAAAAAGGTGGAACCCAAGAGATCACTAGCTTGCTAGGCTAGCCAAAACAGCAATCGTCTGGATCACTGAGGGACCATATATCTTGACTATGCACATGCATATTCATAAAACACACACACACACACACACACACACACACACACACGTGCATTTGCACTCCAACAACTAGCTCATTCCAATTTTCTCAGATGTTAGTTTTTTATGTGCTAAGGAAGACATAGTCATATCTCATGATCAGGAAGCAGAGGAAGGGCCATGTGAAAACTCCAGAAACCTTGTCACCTGCCTGCTGCACAAACAGTCCCTGAACCCAATTCTCCAATGGAAGAACTAGTGATGAAAAATTAGGTGAAAGCTCATCCTGAAGGAAGTGGGAGATCAGATCAGGGGTATAGAGAAGAATTAAATCCCAAACACTATTGTACCAATGTAGGGCTGGTGAGAGGTAAATTTGGACTGGTACAGAGCTTGGACTGAGGATGTGATTGCAAGCTTGGTCATTGGCTAGCACTTCCTCACAGTGTTCACAGGCTTGAACTTCAACTTCGGTTTTGTTTTAATCACTGAATGGGATACCTGTTCAGGAAAAGGGGAGGGAGTTCATGGTGGTAACCTTATATTTCAATAATAACTACTTAATCTTTTATATTCAAATCACCTTGATGTAAGACTATAGTCTTATACATTAGAATTGGTTTCTAAAATACCATATTTTTTGGTAAGTTTCCATCACAAGTCTTAATGTATATTTGAATGTTTCTTTCTATAGATTAAGACAATCTCACTGGCTCTTCCTAGTTCCTAATTATTCTCCTCATTTAAGAATGATCAAATTTGAATATTTAGCTTCACGGATAGTGTATGACCCACCCAACATCCAAAGTAAATAGTATTACCTAAAGCAAAACAATGCTGAGGTATATTGCAGTACAGTGTTTGGTTTCTTGGGGCTCAGTGGTATTAACTGGATAAATCAGTGAAGCAGCACCCTAAGTTCATTTGATTGTCTCCTGTTATATCACTCCAGTAATTCTAAAATAATTCTGATTGTTTCTGCAGTGAGGAATAGGAGCCCCACAAGTGATGAGGTATATACATAAAGATATTAATAGGTGAGTGGGAATTTCAAGGGAAAACACCTTATATTGACTTTAATATAGTAGCCAAGGAATAAAGCAGAAAAATCAATAAAAGCACTTGTAAGTAGTGTAGAACAAAGCAACCCAGAACACTACATTTTGCTTTCCTGGGATCATATTCAAGATATTATTTTTTATTTTAATTAAGTAGTAGTGTGAATGGGTCTGTATACATGTGAACTTGATATTATACATTTATGTTCATTAGGCTTGCAATGATTCTGTTATCAGCCATGTATTTCATAGTTCCTTTCCACTCTGATTCCTTCTACAGGGAATATCTCTGTCTTTATCTCTATCTCTATCTCTCTATTGATCGTCTATCAATCAATCAATCATCTATATCTCTCTGTATCTCTTCATGTATAGATATATACAGATTTGAGATAAAATCTGGCTATTTCTTAGGTATCTATTACTTTTGTTATTTAAGACAACCACATAAGCTTCTGTCTATTAAATGTTCGAATTCTAGAAGAAAAACGAAACAGTACTCATAGAGAATCTTTGAACACACCCCATTTGTGTCTTAATCATGCTCAGACTTTCCCATTGATGTGACTTCTGATTTCCCTGCAGAAAAAAACATAGCAAATCATCTAAATTCCTGCTGTCTGCTACTCTTTGCCAAAACTAGGAATAGCAATTTCCTCCTTAGGACATAATTTTCCTATAGGCAATCCTTTAAGTAAGTTTCTAGGCACTCCACATGTATTCACTGACTGGAAAATAAACAATAAAGGAAGGGGGTAGGAAGGAAGAGAGGTAGGAAGGAAGGAAAAAAGAACAAAAAGAAAAAGAAAGAAAAGGAAAGGATAAAATTCTCTCTTCACAATTATACTACTCTGGTATATTGACACACAAGTGTGTGAAATGTTTATACCTTGAAAGGGAGCCTCTCCATCATTCTCAAAATTATAGGTCCTCAAGTCACCAAATAGCTTACTATAGAAAATCTATAGATCTAGACAAAGACTAGGGGAAAGGCAACATAGAACTCAACAGAAAATTCCCATATTTATAACGTATCATAATGAAAACATCAATTCTATTTTCTGTGGAAACTACAGAAAGTCCTAACCAAAATATTGTCACCCACTCAAAACCCAGATCAGCTTACAAGCTTATACGTTCAAGAAGCTAGACTTTAAATTCTCAGTGACATACAGAATACAACCTGAAGATGAAACACTCTAAAAAATTTTAAGGCTCGTTTAACTCAGAAAATTCAGGCATCAAGCCATCTATCCTAAGGTTGATTTCTGAGTAGTTCCAGGGCAAAGGGAGGTGGAGCAATATCACAGCTTCCTGCTAAACAGAGACAAAACAGAGTCTTTCTTTGCCCATATCTAAAGCATGATACCACACTTGAATGAATACATATCCATCTATCCATGTGAAGTTGCTGCTGAGAAATAAATAAATAAATAATAATCAATACTCTATGTTTTAAGTAGTCCCTTTCATGTCAGAAATCTTAATCCAAAGGTAAAAGGGTATCCAAAAAGTTCAGTCTTGTAGCATTGTCAGGGAGAGATTGACAGAAATAAGGTTATGGATGGCCAAAGAGCATTCTGGGAGAAGTCAACATCAGGGGTAGAGAAGGAGAATTGGTAGGGTACAGACAAAAACACTTCTTCTTTTAACCGATTCTTCTTAAATACTATCTTTTGTCCTGTACACCAAACAGAATCATTAAACACTTTATTAAGCACACACTCATCCATGCCTGGTAACTTTCTATAACTATCCTGCTTTTAAGAAATATGTCTAGTGTTTCTGCCTCTTCCTCACCAAGACCTCTTCCTATCTCTACAATTTCAACATCTATGTGATAGCTCAGGTTTTTACCCTGGGTTCTAGACTAAATTATAGTTCAGTGCTGCTCCCTCAACATACAACCTGCCTCTTCTGCTCTGCCCTTATTCTCTAGAAAAGAAATTCGTAATTAACTCTCTTCATATCCTCCAAATTGAAAGAGTCAATGACTTTAACAAGAAATGTCAAATCCATGAGTTTATTCTCATTCGCTCCCGCTCCATTAGTCCTTGAATCAATAGACCCACCTGGAAAACACCTGTTCGCCTCTCCACTCTCAAAGTCTGCTGCTTCAATTTTGTTCCAGACTGCCGTAATATGGTTTCATTTATCATCATTTCTCACAGTCCATCTGTTAAAATGCCACCAAGTTGGTGTTCTAATACGTGTATCTGATCAGCTCACTCCCAAACTTAATAAAACCTCAGAGGCATCTAATGCAATTAGATTAATGTCAACCTTTCAGAATAGCATTCAAGTCCCTTCGCAGGCACAAGTTCATATAGTCATTTGGATATAGCTTTCATTTGAGTAGCAGTTTTTCTACAGTTTAGTAGTACACTGCTCTGTTTTTAGTGTGTAGGAATAATTCATGGTGTTTAGCACAAAACCAATGCTTAGACACTGTTTGGTAAATAATGTGTATGTTTGTCTCTATCCTCCTTACTTCCCCCCCATAACTCTAATGCCTCATACCCTATGCCTCTTCTTGGCAAGCTCAAGCTCACCTGAGGCTTAAATGTTCTTCATTTCTGTTAAAATTTCTCTACATTTTAAAATCATTTATTTCTTTACGTTAGATCCACACAGTGTGTATGTATGTTAAATTGTGAGTATGTCCAGATTTTGATTACCTGTTGAGGCGTCATTTGCATACTCATAATTTAACATACATTTAGTGAATGAAATCATAAACATGCATGGAGGGTGCTTTCTAGGGTTAGTGGGCTAGTTGCAATTTTATGTGAAAACAAAACAAACAGTAGGTGTAAGTGTTTAAGGGAACAACAAAATACAATTCAAAAAAATTGAACTATGGCCTTTTCAAAAAGTTGTATTCTATATTTCAACTACAGGATGCTCTAGAGTAAATCTAGATGAAGGCAGAATTCTGTGTTGACATTTGAAATGAATTTCAGGTAAATAAATAATGATTCAAAAATATACTATAAATGAAATGCATAGTGATTGAAAGATGTATTTTAAAGGGAGAAGGAAAAGTATAATCCTACTGAATATAATTCAATCCAAAATATGCCATAGATGATATATACAGTCCTGTTAAAAGCATAAAAGGTAGTAATACATATTCCTCTGACTACCTGTTATCAACTTTAATCCACCTATTTAGAACTTTCTGTGAGACCAGGGATTTGGGGACCCAAATGGGGCAGACTTCAGTCTAATGCTGCAGACAGCTTTGCAGGTTTCAGTATATCTGTACACAGGACAGATGTACAATGTACCAAAAATGGCAATGATCCAAGGACAAATGTTTGAGTCCAGAAACACGTTATCAGAAAAATATCAAAATAAATGGCAGTAACTTCCCAAGAATTTTGTCAGAAGAGACCATTTTAAACACAATTGGCTGGCATGTACTCTAGATCATATCTGGCATAGCAGGAAAGCAAGGCAGAAAGCCAGATCCAGATTCGGGGCTCACTGGGGACATCATTCAGGATATCTTGTCACCACATTGGGTTCTATAGTTATGTTCCCACACCCAACAAGAACAAGCATATCTTAGAAATCAAATGTAAATGTTTGTCGCCGGAGGCATAAAGTCGTGTCCAAGAACCATCCATGGAACAAGATGACCTTGAGGTAACAGTCTTTCTCCCTGGAGCCTCTCTCAGGGCTCTCCAAAACTTTGCTCACCGTGCTTCATTCCTCTGTTGTCTTCTGACCATTATCTTCTCTCCTGAGAAAGTTCTCCATGAAAAGTTGTGCAATATTCTGAATGATGCTTTGTAGATATGGCTCTGTTGCAAACTATACAATAGGTGTAAGAAAGACGAATGATCGGTAAGAGCAAAACCCTGGGACTTTCTCAAATGCCTGTGCATGGACCTTTGTGCATAAGCCTCACCTGTGGCTTTGGCTTCAGCAGACATCAGGCTAATGCAGAAGGCTGATAGGACAGAATTAGGGGCCATGTAACTCTTCATTTCACAGAGTTCATAGCCAGAGATCCCTTCACATAGGGTCTACAAGTTTCCTTTTCTAGTTGTTTTCACTGAATGTTTTAAAGAAGCGATGCTGGCTTTTTTGTTTTCTTATTTGAAAAGAAGGGGAATTTGTGCACAATGACTTGAGAATTGACTGTGGACTGGTACTGGTGTGATATTTTCTCCATACTTACAATACAGGTATTAGCTTAGAAGAAACAGAAAGCAGAATTGTCACATGCTACCCAAATAAGAACTTCTAGTAGTGAGATAGTGAATATCAAGTGAATATCTTTCATTTCATTTTTTTGTATGTGTGATCTTTTCTTCTATCTAATCAAGAATTTCTTCACTATTGTTTTATATAATAATGTACGTACAACATATTCACTACAAACACACACACAAATACACATACACCATTCATATATATAGCACATGCACAGAGACTCACATACTCTCACACTCACACCACACACACAGACACATGGAGAAACACATGCACACACCACCACCACCACCACCACACATTGACCAGTGCGTTTAGAAGAGAAACTGTATCTTCCATGTCATCTTCGTTCTTTGATCTCAGAGGCGGAGTTTATGAGACACAGACATTAAAGCAGTGTTAGCCACCCCAGATTCACCCTGTACAGCACAATGCAGATAAGTGAGATCTTTTTTTTATTCGGTATATTTTTTTATTTACATTTCAAATGATTTCCCCTTTTCTGGCCCCCCATTCCCCGAAAGTCACATAAGTCCCCTTCCTTCCCCCTGTTCTCCCACCTGCCCCTTCCTACTTCCCTGTTCTGGTTTTGCCTTATACTGCTACACTGAGTCTTTCCAGAACCAGGGGCCACTCAACACAATACGATCTCTGAGAGCTGGGAAGCAATGGAGGGAAGGTAGCCCACTAAATGAAGATCTTGTTTCCCTCTCCTTGAGGCAGCAGACACAAACATCTTTACCTTTTCTTCTTGCTTCCTGGATGCTCTCTTTCTATTGTTAAACCTGCAGGTGGGATGAAAGAGGCCAGTCAATCTAAAATAATTTTCATAAATTTGGAAGAAGATCCCCAGAAATAATTTTGAATGAGCAGCTATAGGACATTCTAATGACTTGGGTGGCTTTTACACTATTACAGATATTTGTGGCTAATTGAATTTCATTTCCCATGCCAAATACTTTTATGTGGCTCTTACATATATATATATATATATATATATATATAATGACTAAAATATTTGGTTTGCATTTACAAAAACAACTTTATCCTAAAAAAGCATCTTGAGAAAATACTCAGCAAGCAAAATAAATTAATTTTTAGATATCTCATTTTAGTATTTAAAATGCTGATTACATTCAGCTTTTTCATATAATAATTATTAATTAACAAGAAAGAAGTCATTTAATTTAAATAAAAGTGAGCTTTAGCTACTAAAGGAGACAATATAGTGTAGTCATTATTAAAAGTTTTTGAAGGGCAGCTGAGTTAGATGATTCAGCAATTTCTCCATTTCCTTTTCTATGATATACGCCAATTAACATCAAAAGTCACTAGTAAAGCCAGAGCCTGCATTAGACAGGGCCAAGATACACTATAAAATGAAGATAACAATTCTTTGAAATTATATGCTTCATAACTATATCCACTTGTGAAAGTGTGTATATGCTTGGCCTAGGGAGTGGCACTATTAGGAGGTGTGGCCTTGTTGAAGTAGGTTTGTCACTATTGGTATGGGCTTTAAGACACTCATCCTAGCTGCCTGGAGTGAGTATTCTGCTACCAACCTTCAGATGGAGCTGTAGAACTCTCAGCTTCCCTTGTACCATGCCTGCCTGGATGCTGCCATGTTCCTGCCTTGATGATAATGGACTAAACATCTGAATCTGTGAGCTAGCCCCAATTAAATGTTGTTCTTCTTAGAGTTGGCTTGGTCATGGTGTCTGTTCACAGCAGTAAAACCCTACAACATTACTTAAGGAATTATGATATGTTTTCTGAAAATTTTTTATTACTCAAATCTTCTAAAAGCAAAAATAGTTGCACTTGTCTAATGAAAATAAGACAGTTTTCCCAGTTTGATGCTATAGGATTGAATGGGAAAGGATACCCTTACTAACCATAAAACCTATCATATTTCTGTAGGAATTTGTGATCAAAGACTAATGTGAAGTATATATTTGTTCTGCAATGTCACAATTTACACAGAATTTCCTATATATCATTTCCTTTAGTTTTCAAACACTTTTGCAATGTTGGTAGTAAATTAAAACACTTAAAATTCCAACATGAAAACACTGCATGTGAATAAGACAGAGCTGGAATACTAGAGTGATGTCTAGATAATTTAAATAATGTGTGTATACCTAAACATTGACTCCTGCAACTAAATATAGAAAGTCAATTTTC
Organism: Apodemus sylvaticus; assembly: GCF_947179515.1. NCBI lineage: Eukaryota > Metazoa > Chordata > Mammalia > Rodentia > Muridae > Apodemus > Apodemus sylvaticus. Next base: position 31,177,338 of record NC_067481.1, on the reverse strand, counting down.
TCAAGAGTATGGTCTTAGTATGAAAGTTAATTCTGACTCCACGTGCTGGCTATAGTAGTATAATTATAAATGGTCTCTGTCTTTTGTTCAAGTCTATAAAGGAAACAGAATTTGTGAAGCAATGCCACTGTTTCACTTGAGCAGCAGTAACCCGGGCCTGTGATGCTTGGCAGAAAGAAATGGACAGTCATAAGACAAGGCCTGGCCTTTCTGAATTTTCTTTATGAATCCATGACTTTTATGTGATGTGAGCAAGAACAAAAAGAGAGAACGGACAACACATGGATACACATGTATGAAGTTCTATAATAAGCAAAATTAATATAAGATTTCTGAACAAATGGCTCCCCTGGGGAGAACAGAAAGGGTTAGCCTGAAGGTACACAGGAGAGCTTCCATGAATGTGGAGTTGTTTTATTTTATTAGAAGTTCAAGTACCATGGGCATTAACTTGTCGAAATTCATATAATTGGACATTTGTGAACTGTAAAATGGTATACTTTGTAAATTTAATTTCTAACAGAATGGGAAAAAAACCTTTGAAGTGTTATTAAAATTTGCTTTGCTTTTCACAATGGTATGTGTTGACAATTCCAAAACTAATTTTATCATATACTTATATAAGAACATAATTATATGATATAAAATATAATTACATAATATGAGAATATAATTCTTATATTTCTTGAGGTAGGAGACAGGATATTGGAAACCTCTTGGAAAGGGAGATGAAGACAAACAGGTGAAGATATCAAACTGTATATGGTTGCACATGACTTTTGTATTTACTATGTAGACAATCTTATCTATGTTTGCTAGGAGTGTCTGGAAACAGCACGTGAAAAATCAACAAATATACTTAATTTCCAATTCTTATTTTTAACACCATTCTTCACTAAAAGAAAGGAATTCTTCTGTACATACCCATTTTGGAATGTTTTCCTGTGCTAAGAAAGTTTAAAATGTGACTATAAAATTAGTATAGCAGACAAGAGAAAGAAAATTCTGAGCATGGTGTGACACTAAAAAGTAAAGAAAATAAAGAAGAGCCCAAGGAATGGAAGGTCTTATAAAATTAATAGAATATTTAAGTGGTTGTGTAGTTAAATCAACTGCTAATAATCAACTTTGTACACATAGTATAGTTCTCTGCCTGAGTCAGTAAGCCCTGCTTTGGCAGTGTGTTGTGATGAAAGCAGAGACTGAGAACTGGTCATGTAGCAGAGAACAGGTTTCTGTTGAGTGAGAAATCTGTGTCATGCCCTCGGAGACCCAGATAACACTGTGGAAGGACAGTGGCAATAGCGGGATGGGGGAGAATTGTGAAACTGTTTTTGGTGTACAATCTCCCCATGGCAGTAATGAACACATAGCAGCTATGATGGTCTAAACATCACACACTCACATACACATACACACACACACATAAAAAGGGAAAGAGAAGAAAGGAATCTATGAGCTTTTCCATGAGAACAGGAATGAAGCTAATTGGAAAAAAATAAGGGGTGGCTGGATGAGATCAGGTTACACCAAAAAGAAACTGCATGAAAATTATCTCTGTCCATTGACTACAAGTATGAAATTGTCAAATATTAAAAGAAAAGACACAGCTGGGCAGTGGTGGTGGTGCATGCCTTTAACCCCAGCACTTGGGAGGCAGAGGCAGGTGGATTTCTGAGTTCGAGGCCAGCCTGGTCTACAGAGTGAGTTCCAGGACAGTCAGGGCTACACAGAGAAACCCTGTCTCAAAAAAACAAAACAAAAAAAAAAAGAAAGAAAGAAAGAAAGAAAGAAAGAAAGAAAGAAAGAAAGAAAGAAAGAAAGAAAAGAAAGAAAGAAAAAACCACAGCACTCAATTTGAAAGCTTTCCATCTTGTTAGATCTAGAACAGTCTGTATCTATGGGTCAAGGAACATTCCAGAAGTAGCAGGAATATTATAAGAGCTGGACTATCACTGCGTATCTAATGAAACATCTCTCCAGAGAATGACTACATAAACATGACTAGAATGATAATGATATCAGTTGATATAATAAAGGAGGTGAAAAATATTGTGCTGTCCCATTCATAGTCAAGGAACTGTAGGCAATTGTTGACTGTTGATAGAAGGAGAATAAGCATCTCCCAGGAATGAGCCCCCTTAACCATTGTTCAATGAAGAGTGGTCAGCCCTGAGAAAATATACACATATATAAGAAAAATATGAGAAAATATACACATATATAAGAAAAGTATTTATATATTTGTATATAGACATATGTATGTGGTTATACCTATGTCCCAAAAAGGAGGCTATCAACTCGAGAGGGATAGATTGAGAAGGACTGGAGCAAGTATAACAAAATAGGGGAAGGGAAGCAATTCTATTTTAATTAAAGCATAATACTGATAAGAATGGAAGTTACTTATATAAATAAATGAATACTGGGTGAAGAGGTGTCTTCTTATAGCAACATGAAATTGTGAAATGAATTCTTAGTTTTTGGATTTTTGAATAGCAATTTTATCAATACATTTTAAAATGATAAATTTGATGAGACATGGTATACTTTTGATTCATTTTTCCGTCTTAGTAATATTTATTGAAAAAGCAAGTGTTAGAGGTGCACTGAAGAAACCTGGGCCTGAAACCATTAAATAAGACAGGAACATTAACATTGCCTATTTTCACAAACTGACATCCATTGGTTTCCCATGTAATACATAGAAAGAAAGGCTGTCTCTTGTTTCCACCCTTGGTGATAAAACATCATTTAAATTTCACAAAGAAACAGCAGCAAATTGCAATTATTAGAAATATTCAGGAATATTTAGTTGAACTGTGCTCACACATAAAAGTGAAGAAAGACAAAGAAAGGATAAAGCAGCCATCCCAAAGTTGATGATGAAAGAAACAGGAAGACAAACTGTAGTGTGTGAGTTTGGGCCTGATCCTGGACAAGTCATCTGTAATATTCCTGGGAGAGCGGGAAATCATTTCTCTACAGCTATTAACGAAATAATGATTTATAAAGGTCAAATTCAACATGTCTGTTCCTGTATTTTGGCTATATAGTTAGAAATTCTCCATGAAGTGCTCTGATAATAGGAACCTGCACCTACAATCTGCATTGATATGACCTCCCCAAAATTATATATACTAACAGAAAAGTAAAGTAACAATGATTAGTATAAGCTAATTGCAAATCAGAGTAAATGACATTGTTTGAACTGTTCTTTATATGTTTTGATACGTTTGAAACAATAAAATTAACATTGGGAATAAAATACATAGGGTATTCACTACAAATATTTACCATCTTATTTTGAAGGGCAAGAAATGTATGAATATATGTCATGTCATGAAATTCTTAGGCAAATGGATGGAGCTGGAGAACATCATACTAAGTGAGGTAACCCAGACTCAAAAGATGAATCATGGTATGCACTCACTAATAAGTGGATATAAACCTAGAAAACTGGAATACCAAAAACATAATCCACACATCAAATGAGGTACAAGAAGAATGGAGGAGTGGCCCCTTGTTATGGAAAGACTCAGTGAAGCAGTATAGGGCAAAACCAGAACAGGGAAGTGGGAAGGGTTGGTGGGAAAACAGGGGGAGGGAAGGGGGCTGACGGAACTTTCGGGGAGTGGGGGTCTAGAAAAGGGGAAATCATTTGAAATGTAAATAAAAATATATCAAATAAAAAATAAAATATCAGTCATCTAAAAAAATTCACAAAGCTAAAACAAATGTACTCAAATTATTTTAAAGTTTCACATTATATGCATTCAATTTACCTTGATAGATATTGTAATGCATACATTAATTACTGTGAATAAATTAATGCCCTTAGTAGTTGTTTATAAGTTGTTTATAAGTAGGACAATTTTAACACATAATTCCCAAATAATATCATTGCTCATATGAATAAGAAGATGAATATTTAAGGAATTTATGAGATTGAGAACCAGTAGAGGTTGAGCTTTCAGAATTATAGAGAAAATGCCACCTGACCTCATTAAGTTTAAAGACACTTTATGATTTTTTACGGAAATAGGGGTGTGGAATGACAGTACCTCAGCCTATAGTGAGATGCTGAGTTTTAAAATGAACACTACATTGTGAAAATAAAGTTTAACAAGTCCACCTGGGATTACTGTACTTGCCAAAGGAAATGCCTTAGCTCTGACTTAATTTACTTCATTAAACATAACTTCAAGATACTCCTTTAGAAATCTTATATGTAACAGTTATACTGGATTTTTAATTGGCTAACAGGGTCTGTAGCATCAGTAACAGAACACATACAAGGAACTAACCTCATACCAAGTTCTAACTTTAGTCAATGTTCTTGTGATTATTGAATCTAGTGTCAGAATCTCAGTTGTGTATGTAGATACAAAAATAATCCACAAATCCTTAACTTTGTTTTTGTGCTTTTATTTAGACTATTTCTATGGTCATTATTTATTTATATAAGAGTCTTGGACTCTTACTAACTTCTGTGTACTCAGTCAAAGTATGATGAGGTGACGAAATAGTCAAACTCAGGGCTTAAATCAATCGATTTGAAACAAAAGATATCAATAGGAAGAATCAATTAAAACAAGAACTAGTTTCTTTGAGAAAATAAACATGATAGACAAACAGCCAAATTAACCAAAAAGCACAGAGATAGTATTAAAAATAACAAAGTCAGAAATGAAAAAGGAGATAGCAACAGAAACTGAGGAAATTCAAAAAATCACTACATCTTACTTCCAAAGCCTTTACTTGTCAAAACCAGAAAATCTAAAAGACAAAGATGCTGGTGGGGGTGAGATTGGGATGGATGTGCAGGTAGGGAAGCACACTCTCAGAGGCACATCCAGGGTGTGAAGAACTCTGGAAGAGGGGACACTGTAGGTGAGCAACTATTTTAATAAATAAATAAAATAATTTAATAAAAATTAAAGGAAAAAGATGATTTTCTAGACAGATACCATGTATCAAATCTAAACCAAGATCAGTTAAACTAGCTAAGCAGACCCAATGCAAAAATATTCCATAAATTTCTTACAAGTCCAACCCAAGAACACATCAAAAGCATCATTTACCATAATCAAGTAGGCTTCACCAGGGATGTAGGGACCGCTCAGTATACAAAAATTCATTAATGTGATTTATTATATAAAAAAATTCAAAGAAAAAACTCACATTATCATCTCATTAGATGCTGAAAATCTTTCAACAAAAACAAACACACCTTCATGTTGAAAGTCTTGAACCCATCAGGAATTCAAGGCACATATTCTAGCATAAAAAAACAATATGCAACAAGCCAATATAGACCATAAATTAAATGGAGAGAGACTTGAAGCAATCTCACTAAAATCAGGAACAAGACAGGGCTGCACACACTCTCTCTATCTGTTCAATATAATACTTGAAGTTCTTCCTAGAGCAATAAGACAACAGAAGATCACAGGGATGCAAGTTGGAAAGGAAGAAATCAAGTTATCATTATTCTCAAATGATATGATAGCATACATAAGCAGCTACCAAAATTCTACTAGAGAACTCCTACAGCTGATAAACACCTTCAGCAATGTGGCTCAATATAAAATTAACTAAGACAAAGCAGTAGCCTTCTTTTGTACAAATGAAAAATGGCCCAAGAAAGAACTTAGGGAAAAACAAATTTCACAATACCCACAAATAATACAAAATACCTTGGTATAATTCTAACAAAGCAAGTTAAAGATCTGAACTCAAGAACTTCGAGTTCCTGAAGAAAGAAATTGAAGACCTCAGAAGATGGAATAATCTCCCATTCTCATTCCATTCTCATGGACCAGCAGGATTAACAAAGTGAAAATGGCCATCTTAGCAAAAGCAATCTACAGATTCAATGCAGTTCCTATCAAAATTCCTAAACATTTTCTTCAGATTTTATAAAAGCAATTCTCAACTTCATAAGGAAACACACACACACACACACACACAAAAACAAAACAAAACAAAACAAAACAGGAGAGCCAAAATAATTCTGAAAAAAAAAAAATAAAAGACCAATAGAGATTTAAAAAAAAAAAAAAAACTCGTAGTATTGATAAATAAACAGGTTGATCAATGGAACAGAATGAAAGACCCAGAAATAAATCTACACTCCTACGGACACTTGATTTTTTAAAAAGAAGCAAAAAACCATACAATGGGGGAAAAAAAGAAAGTATCTTCAACAAATGGTGCCAGTCTATGTGGCAGTCTGCATGTAGAAGAATACTAATAGAACCACATGTATCACCATGCACAGAGCTCAAGTCCAAGTGGATCAAGGAGCTCATTATAAAACAGAATACACTGAATCTAATATAATAGAAACTGAGGAATAACTTTGAACTCATTGACACAGGAGAAAATTTCATGACCTTAACTCCAGTGGCTCAGCCTCTAAGATTAACAATTGACAAATGAGACCTTATGAAATGTTCCTATAAGGCAAAAGACACACCATCATCAAAAGGAGAAAACAGCGGGCTACAGGTTGGGAAAAGATGTTCACCATCTCTACTTCTGACAAAGTGCTAATATCCAAAAAATATCAAAAACTCAAATTAGACTCCAAAAAACAAATAATCCAATTAAAAATGGGGTACAGAGCTACCAGAATTCTCAACAGAGGAATCTTGAATGGCTGAGAAGCATTTAAAGAAATGCTCCATATCCTCAGTCATCAAGGAAATGCAAATCAAAATGACCCTGGGATTCTACCTTACACCAATCAGGATCAAAGATCAAAAACTCAATTGATAGCACATGTGGGTAGGTTATGGAGAAATGGGGACTCTCATCTATTGCTGGTGGGAGTGAAAACTTATACAGCTATACTGGAAATCAACCTGGCAGTTTCTCAGAAAAAAATGGAAATAGTTCTACTTGAAGACCCAGGTATACCCCTTCTGGGTATATGTCCAAAAGATGCTGTACTAGAACACAATAACATATGCTTCCACTATGTTCACAGCAGTCTTATTTGTAATAGCTAAAAGCTGGAAAACGACTCAGATGTCCCTCAACTAAAGAATGGATACAGAAAATGTGGTTCCTTTACATATGATATACTATTCCACTATTAAAAATGAGGACATCATGAATTTTTACAGGCAAATGGGTGGGACTAGAAAATGTTACCCTGAGTATGATAACCTAGACTCAAAAGGAAATGCATGGAATGTACTGTTAAGGAAATTATTAGTCAAAAGTTACAGAATACCCATGATATATCTATAGACCCAAAGAAAGTACTTAAGAAGGAAAGCCTGGTTGAGAATGCTTGAATCCCACTTAGAAGGGAGAACAAAACAATCATGGGAGACAGAGGGAAGGAGGGACTTAAGTGGGAGAGGGAATGGAAAGGGAAATAAGGTGGTTTCAGTATCATGTATGGAAAGATTAGGAGAGAGGGCCAGAGTGCCAGTAGAATGAACAGGAATATGCAGTTGTGGGGGTGAGAGTCCGGGTGGGGATGCGGGGAATCTCTAGGAACTCCCAGAGACCTGGAGTGTGGGATGCTCCCAGGAGTCAATGAGGCTTACCTTAGGTGAAATGCCCAACAGTGGGGATATTGGACCTGAAGAGACCACCTCCAGCGGTCAGACAGGACCTCCAATGCAGGGTTGAAGACACCAGCCTACCTACAAAACTTTTGATCATGTCTAAAGGGAATTCAGAGACAAAGATGGAGTAGAAACCAGTGACTGGCCCAACTTGTGAACCATTCCATGGGCAAGCACCAATCTCTTGACACTGTTAGTGATGCTATGTTTTGCTTACAAACAGGGGCCTAGCATAGCTGTCCTCTGAGCTCTACCTAGAAGCTGACAGAGACAGATGCAGAAACCCTCAGCTAAACATTGGACTGAAGTCAGTGACCCCTGTGTGAGAGTTAAAGAAAAAAAAAATCAAGGCCTGGAAAGGAATGGCAACCCCACAGGAAGACCAACAGTGCCAACTAACCTAGACCCCTCAGACCTCCTTGAGACTTAGCTTCCATGCTGGCAGGTTCAAGGCCCCTTAACCCATATGTAGCAGAGGGTTGCCATGTCTGTCTTCAGTAGGAGAAGACATACCAAATCCTGTAGAGACTTGCTGCACCTGGGGGCATATATTCAGGGAGGGGACTCTCAAAGGTAAGAGGAACCCTGGGAGGAGAGACTGGGACTGGGACAGCATTTAAGTTGTAAATACATAAATAAATTTAAAAAATCATTACTACAATGTTAGCAAAATCAAAAAGAAAATTGTCTTAATGTTTACCTTTTAAAAGTAATTTAAAAATTAAGATTGTGAAAATGAGGGTCTGGAAGAATATTTGGTGGTGAAGAGCATGCATTGCTCTTGTAGAAGACTAGAGTTTGTTCCCCAGTTCTTTATATCAGGCAGCTTACAATCGCCTGAAACTCCAACTGAGTTTCTGAGTTTCAACCATCGCCTCTGATTTCTGAAGGTACCTGTGCCTGAGTGAATATGACCCCACACACGTAGCCTCATTTATAATAACAAAAATAAATCTAAAACATATTTTAAAAGAAAAATAGCAGCTTATATTTATTGAGTAGTCTACTTGAAAGGACTGTTCTCGTTTACACTAAATGCAGGACTTCTCTGTTGTTACCATCCAGAGCCGTGGTCTCAGTTTTCTCTAACCAAGTCCCTTTCCATGTTAAATAAATCTGAGCTCAAAACAGAAAGACACATGGTGTGTTCCTGCACGGCCTTGCCCTCTTTCTCAGCTGCTGGAGGTGGTGATATGCAGAAACGGGGAGTGAAGTCTTGCACATTCTCACAGCTATTAAATGTCAAGCCACTGCTAAAGTTGAACTCGAGGATGAACAATAAAATGCTTGAAATTGCACTCAACTTCCTTTTAGCTCAAATAACACAAAAACAAGGTAGCTAAAATGTAGGAGCTTGATGGTAAGGCTAAAGTCAGGTTAAACTCAATCTAATTAAGCTGTGACTATGCCACAATTCAACTTCGCAGTAAGAGAAATCAGAAAAAAAAAAAGCACAATTTTGCAGCACGGTGAAGCAAAAGAATGTAGGAGCCGACATACTATGGAAAAGAACCAAAACCTCAAATTATGACACTTTTATCACCTTGTTTATTCCTTACTCAGTATCTGAAATATAATAAAATGATGATTCTTACAGAGAAGCAGAGGAATATGACCCATAATTAAGAAAAAATATGTAGTTCACAAAACACAGCCTGTAGACAGTACAGTATTTCAAACTCTAACAAGGGATTAGATTTACTAAATTTATTGATAATTAGATATATGCTAAAATGAACAGGAAATCCAAAATAGAATTGGTGACTGGTGAGAAAAGCAGAACCTGAAATTAATACAAGGAAATAACAATGTTTATCTCACTTTTAAGAGACAGGATGAGGGGGATACAGACCTCCTCTAAGAAGGGTCTACATATCCAATATGGCACTTACAGTCACTTCTCTCTGGTCTTCATCTCTGCATGGCAGAAAAGAAGGCTCTCTCTTCAGAAGGGAACAGAAGTGTCACACACAACATAGCTAAAACTCCTGTGGACCTATGCAGCATTAAGTAGCATATTTATATCTTTGTGTACTTTCTCAATTAGCAATATCACAGTGTATTGACTCATCAGCAATTCATAACTGTGCAGATAAGAAACCGCATAAGTGAAAATGTACTAATATCATTGCATATGTATTAGGAGAACACATTTGTGTATGTGTAAAACATTACATTTAAGGTACATGAGTTGAGCTATCTTATCACAAATTACACTGCAATTGAAATGACTGATGTGCAAAATGTTGAAAAGAGATTATATATGAGAACAAAACAGACTCACTATGGGAAAAGTATAGCTGTATCTACTTCTCACTGCCCCTAGGGGGGAGCACAAACGCAGTCCCCCACTACCACAAATTATGCAGTAGAGTTTCCTGCATTTGGGGAAATCTCAGGGGTCAGCACATCCAGAATGCAATAGGTAAGCCTCGCCCTGGGAAAACCACCATCATGGTCATGGTATGTCCCCTGCCAGGTAAGTATCTACAGCCCCTGCCTGGTAAGTTCTTCTAAATCAGGCAATGAGTAATACTACCTGGCTCACTTCTAGAACTTTTCATCCTGTAAAATTAATCTGTATATTTAATTGGCCATTAATTTTGCCCCTAAAGTTAAGAATTGTTCACTATAGCACTAGACTTTGATTTCTACAACATAGTTATTTAGGAGATATTTTAGTAGCACACCTGGTGCCTATATGACAGAAGTATCCTTATAAGTATGGCAATTAACATTGTCTACAGATATTGTCAGCTATCTACTAGGAATCCTCCATTCAGAGCCTATTTGTCTTTGTACTTCTCTGCAATATACTCTAGTATTTAATACAAAGATATTAAATATGAAAACAAGAAGTAGGCAGTCACTACCAGTCAAGATAAGCAACTGTAAGTACATACTTCTAGAAACTTCTGGAGTTTGCTTCCTGATCATGTGCTATGTGTGGTACAAGAAACATTATTGAAAACTCAGTGTGTTTACCCAGTCAAACACCTCTCTAAAATCAATAACTTCCAGGACCAATTCTCTTTAGAGAAAACAAAAAATAAAACTTCTCTAGTGTTAAAACTGTCCTTTTTCTTTTTCTTTTTTTTTTATTCGATGTATTTTTTATTTACATTTCAAATGATTTCCCCTTTTCTAGCCCCCCACCCCCCGAATGTCCCGTAAGCCCCCTTCTCTCCCCCTGTCCTCCCACCCACCCCTTCCCACTTCCCCGTTCTGGTTTTGCTGAATACTGCTTCACTGAGTCTTTCCAGAACAAGGGGCCACTCCTCCTTTCTTCTTGTACCTCATTTGATGTGTGGATTATGTTTTGGGTATTCCAGTTTTCTAGGTTAATATCCACTTATTAGTGAGTGCATACCATGATTCACCTTTTGAGTCTGGGTTACCTCACTTAGTATGATGTTCTCTACCTCCATCGATTTGCCTAAGAATTTCATGAATTCATTGTTTCTAATGGCTGGATAGTACTCCATTTTGTAGATAAACCACATTTTTTGCATCCACTCTTCTGTTGAGGGATACCTGGATTCTTTCCAGCATCTGGCAATTATAAATAGGGCTGCTATGAACATAGTAGAGCATGTATCCTTATTACATGGTGGGGAATCCTCTGGGTATATGCCCAGGAGTGGTATAGCAGGATCTTCTGGAAATGAGGTGCCCAGTTTTCGGAGGAACCGCCAGACTGATTTCCAGAGTGGTTGTACCAATTTGCAACCCCACCAGCAGTGGAGGAGTGTTCCTCTTTCTCCACACCCTCTCCAACACCTGCTGTCTCCTGAATTTTTAATCTTAGCCATTCTGACTGGTGTAAGGTGAAATCTCAGGGTTGTTTTGATTTGCATTTCCCTAATGACTAATGAAGTTGAGCATTTTTTAAGATGCTTCTCTGCCATCCGAAGTTCTACAGGTGAGAATTCTTTGTTTAACTCTGTACCCCATTTTTTAATAGGGTTGTTTGGTTTTCTGGAGTCTAACTTCTTGAGTTCTTTATATATATTGGATATTAGCCCTCTATCTGATGTAGGATTGGTGAAGATCTTTTCCCAATTTGTTGGTTGCCGATTTGTCCTCTTAATGGTGTCCTTTGTCTTACAGAAACTTTGTAATTTTATGAGGTCCCATTTGTCAATTCTTGATCTTAGAGCATATGCTATTGGTGTTCTGTTCATAAACTTTCTCACTGTACCCATGTCCCCAAGGGTCTTCCCCAGTTTCTTTTCTATTAGCTTCAGTGTCTGGCTTTATGTGGAGGTCCTTGATCCATTTGGATTTGAGCTTAGTATAAGGAGACAAGGATGGATCAATTCGCATTCTTCTGCATGCTGACCTCCAGTTGAACCAGCACCATTTGTTGAAAAGGCTATCTTTTTCCCATTGGATGTTTTCAGCCTCTTTGTCGAGGATCAAGTGGCCATAGATCCTCCTGCCTGTCACTGTACCAATACCGTGCAGTTTTTAACACTATTGCTCTGTAGTATTGCTTGAGGTCAGGGATACTGATTCCCCCAGACTTTCTTTTGTTGCTGAGAATAGTTTTAGCTATCCTGGGTTTTGTGTTGTTCCAGATGAATTTGATAATTGCTCTTTCTAACTCTGTGAAGAATTGAGTTGGGATTTTGATGGATATCGCATTGAATCTGTATATTGCTTTTGGCAAAATGGCCATTTTAACTATATTGATTCTACTGATCCATGAGCATAGGAGGTTTTCCCATTTTTTGAGGTCTTCTTCCATTTCCTTCTTTAGAGTCTTGAAGTTCTTGTCATACAGATCTTTCACATGTTTGGTAAGAGTCACCCCAAGATACTTTATACTGTTTGTGGCTATTGTGAAGGGGGTCATTTCCCTAACTTCTTTCTCAGCCTGCTTATCCTTTGAGTATAGGAAGGCCACTGATTTGCTTGAGTTGATTTTATAACCTGCCACTTTGCTGAAGTTGTTTATCAGCTGTAGGAACTCTCTAGTGCAGTTTTTTGGGTCACTTAGGTAGACTATCATGTTGTCTGCAAATAATGATAGTTTGACTTCTTCCTTTCTGATTTGTATCCCTTTGACCTCCTTATGTTGTCGAATTGCCTGAGCTAGTACCTCAAGTACAATATTGAAAAGATAAGGAGAAAGGGGGCAGCCTTGTCTGGTCCCTGATTTCAGTGGGATTGCTTCAAGTTTCTCTCCATTTAGTTTGATGCTGGCTACCGGTTTGCTGTATATTGCTTTTACTATGTTTAGGTATGGGCCTTGAATTCCTGTTCTCTCCAAGACTTTAAGCATGAAAGGATGCTGAATTTTGTCAAATGCTTTTTCAGCATCCAATGAAATGACCATGTGGTTTTTTTCTTTGAGTTTGTTTATGTAGTGGATTGCATTAATGGATTTCCGTATATTGAACCAACCCTGCACTCCCGGGATAAAGCCTACTTGATCATGGTGGATGATTGTTTTGATGTGTTCTTGGATTCGGTTGGCAAGAACTTTATTGAGTATTTTTGCATCGATGTTCATAAGGGAAATTGGTCTGAAGTTTTCTTTCTTTGTTGGATCTTTGTGTGGTTTTGGTATCAGCGTAATTGTGGCTTCGTAGAAGGAATTGGGTAGTGTTCCTTCTGTTTCTATTTTGTGGAATAGTTTGAAGAGTATTGGTGTTAACTCTTCTTTGAAGGTCTGATAGAATTCTGCACTGAAACCATCTTGTCCTGTGTTTTTTTTTTTTTTTTTTTTGGTTGGAAGACTTTCTATGACTCCTTCTATTTCTTTAGGCATTATGGGACTGTTTAGATGGTCTAGTTGGTCCTGATTTAATTTTGGTATTTGGTATCTGTCAAGGAAATTGTCCATTTCCTCCAGATTCTCCAGTTGTGTTGAGTACAGGCTCTAGTAGTAGGATCTGATGATTTTTTGGATTTCCTCAGTTTCCGTTGTTATATCTCCCTTTTCATTTCTAAGTTTGTTAATTTGGATACTTTCTCTGTGCCCTTTGGTCAGTCTGGCTAAGGGTTTGTCTATCTTGTTGATTTTCTCAAAGAACCAGCTCCTGGTTTTGTTGATTCTTTGTATGGTTCTCTTTGTTTCTACTTGATTGATTTCGGCCCTGAGTTTGATGATTTCCTGCCTTCTACTCCTCCTGGGTGAAATAGCTTCTTTTTGTTCCAGGGCTTTCAGGTGTGTCATTAAGCTGGTAATGTATGCTCTCTCCATTTTCTTTTTGGAGGCCCTCGGGGCTATGAGTTTTCCTCTTAGCACTGCTTTCATTGTGTCCCATAGATTTGGGTATGTTGTGTCTTATTTTCATTGTGTTCTAAAAAGTCTTTAATTTCTTTCCTTATTTCTTCCTTGACCAAGGTATCATTGAGTAGAATATTGTTCAGTTTCCACATGTGCGTGGGTTTTATGTTGTTTTTGTTGCTATTGAAGACCACTTTTCCTCCATAGTGATCTGATAGGAGCCATGGGATTAGTTCGATCTTCTTATATTTGTTGAGGTCTGTCTTGTGACCAATTATATGGTCGATTTTGGAGAAGGTTCCATGAGGTGCTGAGAAAAAGGTATATTCTTTTGCTTTAGGATCGAATGTTCTATATATATCTGTTAAATCTAATTGGTCCAAAGCTTCAATTAGTTTCATTGTGTCCCTGTTTAGTTTCTGTTTTCCTGATCGGTCCAATGAGGAAAGTGCAGTGTTGAAGTCACCCACAATCAATGTGTTAGGTGCAATGTGTGCTTTGAGTTTCAATAAAGTTTCTTTTACGAAAGAGTGTGCCCTTGCATTTGGAGCATAGATGTTCAGGATTGAGAGTTCTTCTTGTTGTATTTTTCCTTTGACCAACAAGAAGTGTCCCTCAGAGTCTCTTTTGATGACTTTGGGTTGAAAGTCAATTTTATCTGATATTAAAATGGCTACTCCAGCTTGTTTCCTGAGACCACTTGCTTGTAAAATTGTTTTCCAGCCTTTTACTCTAAGGTAGTGTTTGTCTTTGACCCTGAGGTGTGTTTCCTGTAATCAGCAAAACGTAAGGTCCTATTTACGTATCCAGTCAGTTAGTCTGTGTCTTTTTATTGGGGCATTAAGTCCATTGATGTTAAGAGATATTAAGGAGTAGTGATTGTTACTTCCTGTCATTTTTGACGTTATTTTTTAAATTTGATTGCTTAACTTCTTTTGGGCTTGCTGAAAGGTTACTATCTTGCTTTTTCAGGGTGAAGTTTCCCTCCTTGTATTGGTGTTATCCTCCTATTATCCTTTGTAGGGCTGGGTTTGTGGATAGATATTGGGTAAACTTGGTTTTGTCATGAAATATCTTAGTTTCTCCATCTACGGTGATTGAGAGTTTTGCTGGATACAGTAGTTTTGGTTGGCATTGTGTTCTCTTAGAGTCTGCATGAGATCTGCCCAGGACCTTCTAGCCTTCATAGTCTCAGGTGAAAAGTCTGCTGTGATTCTGATAGGTCTTCCTTTATATGTTACTTGGCCTTTTTCTCTTACTGCCTTTAATATTCTTTCTTTGTTTAGAGCATTTGGTGTTTTGATTATTATGTTACGGGAAGTATTTCTGTTCTGGTCCAGACTGGAGTTCTGTAGGCTTCTTGTATATTCATGGGCATCTCTCTCTTTAGGTTAGGGAAGTTTTCTTCCATAATTTTATTGAAGATATTTGCTGGCCTTTTAAGTTGTAAATCTTCACTCTCATCTATGCCTATAATCCTTAGGTTTGGTCTTCTCTTTGTGTCCTGGATTTCCTGGATATTTTGGGTTACAAGCTTTTTGAATTTTGCATTTTCTTTAACTGTTGAGTCCATGGTTTCTATGGAATCTTCAGCATCTGAGATTCTTTCTTCTATCTCTTGTATTCTGTTGTTGATATTTGCATCTCTGTCCCCTGATTTCTTCCCAAGGCTTTCTATCTCCAAAGTTGTCTCCCTTTGAGTTTTCTTAGTTGTTTCTACTTCTGATTTTAGATCCTGGATGGTTTTACTTAGCTCCTTCACTTGCTTGTTTGTGCTTTCCTGTAATTCTTTAAGAGATTTTTGTGTTTCCTCTTTCATGACCTCAGCCTGTTGACCAAAGTTCTCCTGTATTTCTTTAAGTTTTTTTTGCGTTTCCTCATTGTTGGCTTTTGTATTCTCCTGGATTTCTTTCATGATTTTTGTGTTTCCCTTGCAAGGGCTGCGAGCTCCCAGACTGTCTCTGGGTGCACACCAGGTCTCCCGCACTTCCTGAAGACCGAGTGCTGTGGCCCTGGTCGTTCAGATCCCAAAGCAGGCACCCGAAGGCTCCTGCTGGGGCCTGCTGGATTCACCGGAGCACACGGACTTCTCCCCGCTGGCCTGTTGATGTGTTCTTGGGTGCCCTTGCAGCTCTAGTGTGCTTTGCCCCAGATTGTGTCTGTGAACCAGATGGAGCCCGTGTGCACCTCAGGGAGCGTAGACGATATATGTTGCCGGGACCTCACCCACGTGCTGATCACTCCTCTGGGCAGCTGATCCCCCAACCGGGCTGGCGCACACAAGGTTAGCCTGGCCGCCCAGGCCCTGGGTCCATGCAGAAGCCTGGGAGGCCAAGGTACGAGCAAAGTTCCCCTCAAGCTATGACTGTCAAAGGGGTCTGCCAGGTGACCAGGATGGCGGGCGTGAGCATTCCCATTCCCTGAAAGTGCTGGGAGAGTCTGCTGGGCTAACAACCTCCTGGGCAGGTTGACACACAGATGGCCCTCCAAGCCGCCCAGTTCTTTGGGTCAGTCCAGGGCCTGTTGGGGCCTAGACCCCCGCTTTGTTAGCCTCAGGCTATGCTTGTTAGCCGTCTCTGCCCTCCCGAGCTCTCTGGGTCCTGTAGGCAAAATGGCGGCGCGTGTGCTGGCCAGGGCAAAAAACCTCCTGGCTGGGTTGGCACCCCAATGGCCCCCCGAACAGCCCATGGCCTGGGTGCAGGCCAACGCTCGTCGGGCTCAGACCCCCGCGATGTTGGCCTCGGGTTATGTTTGTGTACCTCAGTCTGTCCGATCTCTCTGGAGTCCAAAACCAAGATGGAGGTGAGCCTCTCCTGACTGGCGGGAGGCTGAGTTCTGAAGTGGCTTCCGTGCAGCAAAAGGCACCGCAAATCCGCAGCTGCTTGCAGCCCTGCTGGCCAGAGAAGGTCAGTGGTCGTGGGCGCTGGGCCTAACTGGACCCTGTGTCGCCTTGGTTCCACTGCTGATGGCCCTTCAGCTGGACCAGCCACTGCTGCACTGCCGCCACCGCCGCTGCCGCCCCCCCTAATCAACTGTCCTTTTACTAAGTTCCTTTTCCAAAGCCTCAGTATGAATAAATCTAATTGGTCTGGGTATTAAATTAATTCTACTAGGTAGATAAATACGGAGCAAACTTCTTAAGTCCTCATAGCTTTCTTTTGCCCACTATTGAGTGGATATAATAACAACTTGAAAAAGAGTGGGAAAAAAGAAAATAACTTACAAATCTGTTAATGCCAAGGCAAACAGTAGGTGCTTAATATTTTTAGCTTTCCCTCCCTCACATCTCCAGAGAGCAAACATAATCTTTTAGGAAATTCTTAGTTTGCATTTTACTGCTGTAAACAGATACTATAAACAAGGCAACTCTTATTAAGGACAACATTTAATTAGGGAGGGATAACAGGTTCAATTTCAGTCCATTATCATCATGGCAGGAAATGAAGCAGTGTCCAGGCAGACAGAGCACTGGAGGAGCTGAGAATTCATTCAAAGGAAACAAGGAGCAGACTGTCCTTGAGCAGCTAGGAGGAGAGTTGCAAAGCCCTCCTACACACTGACACACCTCCTCCAACACCTTCTAATAGTGACACTCACTCGGTCAAGCACATTCATAGCACCACAAAGATCATCTTTTGATTTTGTTCATTAATTTGAAAGCATTGTGTTCAGAAAACAACAAATTTATACAGCATTAAAGCAATGTGAAAATACAAATAAAGCAAAGATCCGGACTAGAATTATAAGGAAGTCCACCGTGGTGGTTTATTCTTACCAGTTAAGCACCAAATATCAAAAGTTCTACAACCTCCTGATACAGTCTCAAAGGAAAGGAATCAAGGGAAAAAACAATGAGGCTGGATAAGTTATTCCAGATTAATCTATACTAATCCTATTCACCAAATAATAACCACATCCTGCTCACTGCTTTTTCACCATTCACCCCTTCCCACAATCTTTGCTCCCCATCCTGCCTCTTCTTCTCTGGTATCCACTCAGGATACATGCTCACTCTGGCACATAAAATCTCTTCCAGGCTAGGTGCATCCTGTCAAACTGAGGACAGACAAGGCAGAACCTAGAAGAACATATCCCAAAGTCAGGCAACAGCTTTGGAGGATAACCCCTGTTCCCATTGTTCAGGACAGACATAAAGACTTAGCTGCATATGTGCTACACAAGTGCAGGGGCCCTAGGTCCACACCCTATATGTTTTCTGATTGGATGTTCAGTCTCCGAGAGCCCCAATGGTCCAGGTTAGTTGACTCTGTTGGTCTTCCTGTGGGATTCCTATCTCCTTTGGGACCCACAATCCCTACCTCAACTTTTCCAGAAGAGTCTCTAAGCTCAATCTACTGTTTGGTTGTGGATCTCTGCATCATTCTGAAGCAGCTGCTGCCTAGACTCCCTCAGAGGACAATATGCTCCTGTCTCCAAACTTAACAGGGTATCATTAGTTGTGTACTTGCTCATTGGATAAGAAATTGGTACTCGCTCATGGGATGAGAAATTGGTACTTGCTCATGGGATGGGTCTCAAGTTGTGCCTATCACTGGCTGGGTATTTCCCCAGAATCTGCTCCATCTCCCATACCTCTATTTATTGTAGACAGGATAAATTTTGAATGAAAAACAAAACTCATATTTTAAAGAAATACCTGTCATATTTTACATGGGTTAAAGAAAATGGAATATATTCTTACTGAAAAAAACTGGATTCCAAAACAGCAGTTTTGGATGTATCTCATGCCACTTTAAAAAAAAAAAAAAAAAACAATTATAACCTTAAAGACACACATGAGGTGATATGGAAAACTAAAATTTTAAATATTGGTAAAAGGTTATATAAAATAAAGGAAAATAAAATGAACAAAGTAAAAGACAAATAGAAATTCCCTGACCATATCCAAAAGATAATTCCAGAACATTTAACATATTAGTTTACATGGCAAAGATGTGTTAAGGTTGCAGGTTGTATTGAGATGCCAATCAGCTAAATTTAATGTATGCTTTTCTTAGAGTGTCCAATGTCATCACAAGGACCCTCACAATAGAATGAGAAAAATAAGAATAAAAATAAGAATAAGAAAAAGGAAAGGAATAAGAATAAGGACAAAGAAGAAAAGACCGAGGAGAAGGAGGAAGATGAGGGGGAGGAGGAGGAAGAGACTGAGGAAGATGACAGGGGCTGAGACATTGGTAAAGGCAGATGAGGATTTGTCCTGATATTATAATTTGATGATGAAATATATTTGGTTTCTGGGAGTGGAAGAAAAGGAATTTTGGATGTGATGTTCTTTTAGACAAAAGGCATTTACTAAGCTAGACCTGTTGGGGGTTTGAAGTAGTGTTTAAGGCAATGGACAGGAGAGGAAAGGTTCCTTTTAATCAGTTTGCTGTATATTGCTTTTAATATGTTTAGGTATGGGCCTTGAATTTCTGTTCTTTCCAAGACTTTTAGCATGAAAAAATCATGCTGAATTTTGCAAATGCTTTTTCAACATCTAATGAAATGATCATGTGGCTTTTTTCTTTGAGTTTGTTTATGTAGTGGATTGCATTGATGGATTTCCATATATTGAACAATACCTGCATCCCTGGGATGTAGCCTACTTGATCTTGGTGAACGATCGTTTTGATGTGTTCTTGGATTCTGTTGGAAAGAATTTTATTGAGTATTTGTGCATCGATGTTCATAAGGGAAGTTGGTCTGAAGTTCTCCTTCTTTGTTGGATCTTTGTGTGATTTTGGTTTCAGTGTAATTGTGGCTTTGTAGAATGAGCTTGGTAGTGTTCCTTCTGTTTCTATTTTGTGGAATAGTTTGAAGAGTATTGTTGTTAGGTCTTCTTTGAAGGTCTGATAGAATTCTGAGCTAAAACCATCTGGTCCTGTGCTTTTTTTGGTTGGAAGACTTTCTATGACCCCATCTATTTATTTACGGGTTATAGAACTATATACAGCGGACTGGTAGCCAACGTTAAACTAAATGGAGAGAAACTTGAAGCAATCCCACTAAAATCAGGGACTAGATAAGGGTGCTCCCTCTTTCCATGTCTTTTCAATATAGTACTTGAGGTACTAGCTAGAGCAATTAGACAACATAAGGAGGTCAAAGGGATACAAATTGGAAAGGAAGAAGTCAAACTATCACAATTCGCAGATGATATGATAGTATAATTAAGTGACCCAAAAAACTCCACCAGAGAACTCCTACAGCTGATAAACAACTTTAACAAAGCGGCTGGTTATAAAATCATCTCGAGCCAATCAGTAGCCTTCCTATATTCAAAGGATAAGCAGGTGAGAAAGAAATTAGGGAAATGACCCCCTTCACAATAGCCACAAACAATATAAAGTATCTTGGTGTGACTCTGACCAAACAAGTGAAAGATCTGCATGAGAAAACTTCAGGTCTCTGAAGGAGGAAATCAAAGAAGACCTCAGAAAATGGAAAAATCTTCCATGCTCTTGGATTCGCAGGATTAATATAGTTAAAATTGCCATCTTGCCAAAAGAAATATACAGATTCATCACAATCCCCATCAAAATACCAACTCAGTTCTTCACAGAGTTAGAAAGAGCAATTCTCAAATTCATCTGTAATAACAAAAAACCCAGGATAGCTAAAAACTATTCTCAAGAGTAAAAGAAATTCTGGGGGAATCATTATCCTGGACCTCAAGCAATACTACAGAGCAATCGTGTTAAAAACTGCATGGTATTGGTACAATGACAGGCACGTGGATCAATTGAATAGGATTGAAGACTCAGAAATGAACCCACACACCTATGGTCATTTGATCTTCAACAAAGGAGCTGAAAACATCCAGTGGAAAAAAGATAGCCTTTTCAACAAATGGTGCTGGTTCAATTGGAGGTCAGCATGCAGAAGAATGCAAATTGATCCGTTCTTCTCTCCTTGTACTAAGCTCACTTCCAAGTGGATCAAGGACCTCCACACAAATCCAGACACACTGAAACTAATAGAAAAGAAACTGTGGAAGACCCTTGAGGACATGGGAACAGGGGAAAAGTTCCTGAACAGAACACCAATAGTTTATGTTCTAAGATCAAGAATTGACAAATGGGACCTCATAAGATTACAAAGTTTCTGTAAGGCAAAGGACATCATAAAAAAGGACAAATCGGCAACCAACAAATTGGGAAAAGATCTTCACCAACCCTACATCTGACAGAGGGCTAATATCCAATATATACAAAGAACTTAAGAAGTTAGACCCCAGAAAACCAAATAACCCTATTAAAATTGGAGTACAGAGCTAAACAAAAAATTTTCACCTGAAGAACTTCAGATGGCTGAGAAGCATCTTAAGAAAGGTTCAAAATCATTAGTCATTAGGGAAATGCAAATCAAAACAACCCTGAGATTTCACCTCACACCAGTCAGAATGGCTACGATTAAAAACTCAGGAGACAGCAGGTGTTGGCAAAGATGTGGAGAAAGAGGAACACTCCTCCACTGCTGGTGGGATTGCAAGCTGGTACAACCACTCTGGAAATCAGTGTGGTGGTTCCTCAGGAAACTGGGCATGACACTTCCGGAGGACCCTGCTTTACCACTCCTGGGCATGTACCCAGAGGATTCCCCAGCATGTAATAAGGATAATGTTCATAGCAGCTCTATTTATAATAGCCAGAAGCTGGAAAGAATCCAGATGTCCCTCAATGGAGGAATGGATACAAAAAATGTGGTATATATACACAATGGAGTACTATCAGCCATTAGAAACAATGAATTCAAGAAATTCTTAGACAATTGGATGGAGCTGGAGAACATCATCCTAAGTGAGGTAACCCAGTCTCAAAAGAACACTTATGGTATGCACTCACTGATAAGTGGATATTATCCTTGAAGCTTGGAATTCCAAGACATAAGCCACATATCAAATGATGTCCAGGAAGAAGGAAAGAGTGGCCCCTGCTTCTGGAAAGGCTCAGTGCAGCAATGTAGGGGAATGCCAGAAGAGGGAAGTGGGAAGTGGTGGATGAGGAGCAGGGGGAGGGAAGAGGGCTTATGGGACTTTCTGGGAGGGGGAATCAAGGAAAGGGGAAATCATTTGAAATGTAAATAAAGAATATATCAAATTTAAAAAAAAAGGAGGAATCATTTGGCTTAATATCCACTTATCAGTGAGTGCATACTATGTGTGCTCTTTTGTGATTGGATTACCTCACTCAGGATGATATTTTCTACTTACATCCATTTGCCTAAGAATTCCATGAAGTCATTGTTTGTAATAGCTGAGTAGTACTCCATTGTTTAAATGTACCACAATTTCTGTACCCATTCTACTGTTGAAGGACATCTTGGTTCTTCTCAGCTTCTGGCTATTATAAATAAGGCTTCTATGAACATAGTAGATCATGTGTCCTTGTTATATGTTGGTGCATCATTTGTGTATATGCCCAGGAGTGGTATAGCTGGGACAGAACAGCCAAGATACAATTTACAGACCGCATGAAGCTCAAGAAGAAGGAAGACCAAAGTATGGATGTTTCAGTCCTTCTTAGAAGGGGGAACAAAATAGTCATCAGAGGAAATATAGAAACAAAGTATAGAGCAGAGACAGAAGGAAAGGCCATTCAGAGACTGCCCTACTTGTGGTTCCATCCCATATACAGTCACTATTGCAGAAGCCAAGAATTGCTTGCTGACAGAAGTTTGATATAAGCCCTGCCAGAGCCTGACAAATACAGAGGGGGATGCTCACAGCCAACCATTGGACTGAGCATGAGTCCTCAACAGAGGAGTTAGAGAAAGAGCTGAAGGAGGTGAAGGGGTTTGCAACCCTGTAGGAAGAATAACAATATCAACCAACCAGATACCCTGGAGCTCCCAGGGACTAAACCACCAACCAAAGAGTACACATGGAGGGACCCAGGGCTCCAGCTGCATATGTAGCAGAAGCTGGCCTTGTTGGCATCAATGGGAGAAGAGGCCATTGGTCTTATGAAGGTTCAGTGCCCCACTGTAGGGGAATGCTATGAAGAGGACAAGGGAGTGGGTAGGTAGGTAGGGGAGCACCAACTAGAGGCAGGAGAAGGGGGATGGGTTGGGGGTTTCTGGAGGGGAAACCAAGAAAGGGAATACATTAGAAATGTAAATAAAAAAATACCCAAATAAAAGAAAAGAAAAAAAGAACGAGGAATCTTTCTTGGCTGAGGTGGAGCATATTATACCATGAAGAACCAAGATTAGTTAATATGTGACTTATGCTATGTGACAGGGACCAAGGAACAAAAGTCAGGCCACCATACTGTCCTTGATGGCAGGGAGATTGAGTAGGAAATTGTCCTGCTCAGGATCCTTCTCTCCCCGGGGTTTGAAGGGACCATATCATCTAACAGAATGAGAATGGCAAAGTCAAAGAAGGAGAAGGAACCAGATTTTTCCACTAGATTTTCCCAAAAAGAAATATAGCCCTGATGACCCCATGCATTTAGAACCTTGTGAGTGGGGCAACTTCCAACCTCTAAAAATTGAAGGAAATGAATATGAGCTATTTTAAGATGCTAAAATTGTGATAATTTATTATATCAACAATAATACAAAGCACAGGGAGAATAATAAACAATACAACTGGAAATAATTAAGAAACAAATATACATGCTGATAATGAACAAAATTTAGTCTTTTGAAAAGGCTAATAAAAAAGCAAAGACCTCTCCTGGGACAAATGAAGCAAATAAATGAGAGATTGGGCAAATAAACCATATTAGGAATGAGAAATGGGGATATCACAGCAAAGGCTGAACACACTAAAAATAGTGAGGACAGTATGAACAACTTAGAAATTATAAATTAAGTGGATGAGTGCTTAGAAAAATAGAATTCATAAACTTGATTCAAAACAGAATAAAGAAGTCAGAAAATCTGCCAAACACTAATGAAAATCAATTGTCAGCAAAAACATGTACTTTCAGAGAGAAAAGAAGCCCATGAAGATTGCTTAGAAGGGAAACAAACTAAATTCTGCTACCAAACATACCCAATGCCTTCAAATTTGCTTTGATGTTTGATCAAAGATACATGCAGAAAGGCTTTTGGCAGAGTCTGGTCTGCATGGAGGGACACAGGGTATAGAGGACATGTCACTTCCAAGAGCCTGCCTCCACATTCAGGGCATGGAGCTTCAGAACTCTAAATATGAGCTGCTGGAGAACCTTTCAGATTCAATTCATAGGAATTGTTATTGCTAAGACTGGTGATTGCTAACAGTACTGAAGATCCCAATGGGAGAATAAACACAGACAATAAATTTTCTAGTTCATCAAAATGCTAGTACTAGTCTTTAAAAAATATCTTTTTGTTATTTTTGACAATTTCACATATTTTACTAAGAACTGTTATTTTCACCTCTATTGCCTTTGTCATCCTCCTTGGTCTCCAACTAAAATCCTTGTTTTTCCTAATACCCTACAAATTTATGATTGTGTGTGTGTGTGTGTGTGTGTGTGTGTGTGTGTGTTTGTGTGTGTGTCTGTGTCTGTATGTGTGTGTCTGTATGTGCGTACATGTGCGTGTGCATGTGCTTGTTATGTGTATGTGTGTCTGTATGTGTGTATGTGTGTATTCCACTGATATTAACTAGCTTTGCTAACATGAACATGGTATTCTGGGGACATTTATTGAAGTACAGACAACATGACAGCAGGTAAATAACTCGGAGGGGGTATAAATTACTTCTAGAAACTATTAACTGACAGTAGTTCCTCATGAAATGGAGATTCTCATTCCTCTCTTCCTAACGAAATGCTGACAATGCCAATTTCATGAATATTAGTTGCAGGTAATCACAAGTACTGTGAGTTCTTTAGTGCAAAAAGCACTCAACATAGGACTCCTTCTGCCCTCTCTCTCTTAAATTCTATCATCGCTTCAGTAATATCCCTTGAGCCTTCTTCAAACTGCTAATAGATTATTTTATTTATTCCTAAGCACTCAGTCATTTATTCTCAGCACTTGGGGCAGTTATGAGTCTGTATTCACCACTGTCTACTGGGAAGAGAAGCTTCTGTGATCAAGGCAGAGAAAGCATCACTAGATAGATATAAATAAATACAGGTATTTAAAAGTCAGTTAGACAATATGACCACTTAGCAAAACTACAGCATTAAGTCTCCTCTTAGAATTTATGACCTCCTCAGCTATAGAATTTCGATCAAGCATTCAGTATTGGGCATAAGCGCACTCTTTGGGGTTGGTCTCAGTACCAATTAATAAGAGTTTGGTGACTCCATAATAGTCCTGCCAGTACTGAGTCAGAGAACATAACTTGTCTGGAGAGATATTAGAGTTCTGATCAGGATGAAACTGCTGATTATTTTTCTGCCTGTGTGCCTTGCATAGCACTCTTTCGTACTTTCATCCCTAGCCAGTAGGTAGTAAATTTCCAGTTTTGTTCTATTTTGCTTTCATAATACTCTGTAACCAAAATGTGACTTGTTTACAGAAATAGAATCTTAACATCTAATTTTGTATGGCAACCAACAATGGTGATAACCATTATTGTTTGTAAAGGTGAATTCTGGGCTTTCCCAGACTACCAGCATGTAGAAATAAATCTCACATCAGTCACTGAAGTATTTATTTAATTACTTGCGACTTCTGGGGATAGTAATATCCACCCATGCAAAATACTTCTGTCCAAACCCTTTAGTCTTAATTCAAATAGTTTAATAAGTTTACGAAAGATTCAATTTCTATATGGCTTTTTCAGGCCCTAGTTTTGGTCAACTCATTATTTATAAGCCCTCTCTTTACTATCCTACCCCACTACCATTTAAACGTTTATACTGTTAGGTTCCATAGCTGCCTGCAGCTATTACGAAGTGGGTTTCTGGAACAGAAGCTGAGGGATAAATGGGGAAGAGGGGTGAAAAGAAGTATGGCTAAGACAATATTCACTGATCAAAGCCAGAAACTTTAATGGCGCCAGACCTTTTAACAGTTTGGGCAAACCCTTCCCCCCAGACTCCAGGCTGAGTTCCGGTGGAAGTTGTCTAGCTTCTCTTGGAGGTCCTCCTCTTGACTGCTCAGGCAGCTGGGTGGGTCACCTGCTTAATTCAGGAATTCCTAGACCTGGAGGAACAATGAACTTAACCTTTACTTTGAGCACTCGGCCCTAGGTGGAGCAGGATCCTGGCTATCTGGGAGAAGTTAACCTTGACCAAAGTCAAACTCTGACTAAGTGCATGACTGCCCCAATATGGCTCTGTACAATTCCTCCCTTTTTTTATTAATTAGAACACGAGGAGGTAGAAAACAAGTGGATAAATATCCTTCATAAGAAGGCGGGCCTTAACCAGGAGGGGAAGCATTGACCGTAATTCCTCTTAAATATTGTATAACATCTTTTTCAGAGGAGGGGTAATAGGCTCCCTTATTATTTTAAGGACAGCCTCTCGACGTTAACCCCTATGCAATTAGGTGTACTTCCTGGGGACTCAGAAGCAGAAATTCACCTCCCCATGCGGTGCTTTGCCTCGCACGTCTCACTGGTACCCATGTTTGTCCATAAACAAACACACATAGATCTGAGTTCTATGTGGCTCCCTCTTTGGAGATCCACTTGTGTAAGTTTTGAAGCCAGGGGGGTCTGCAAGTGTCTTTAACAGACATGCAATCTCTCCATCCAGGTGAGCCTGGGTGGAGACAGCCAGTCTGCTTAACAAACAAGGTCAAGAGTTAAAGGTGGAATAGGATTAACTTGTCCCTGAAGTATCCAATTCAGTTGCAAATTAAGAACATTAAGGACCCAAAGCTTGGCCTCTGGGGTGGGAGAGGTAGCCTTGTGTATCAAGAGATATGCTGTTACTTCTCAGGAAAAGTGGAGACTATGTTAAATTAACACAGCTGGCTGAAGATTGTCAGCCATCTTCAAAATTGGAATCCTCAATATTGGAATTATTTTTAGACCAGTCTATGGTTGAGTCAGCTGAACACAATAAGGAGAAGAGACATTTTAACTCTTCTTTAGATTAATTTTTCCTAAGCTAGCTTAACAGTCTCCATGTTCTGTCCCACAAAGTCTAAAAGCTTGAAGCTAGGCAATTTATCTAACCTGGGACATTTGACAATTAAGGTAAGTCAAGAACATATACCCAATATAGCTCTTATGTTACCATGGTCTGGGCATTCAGCAAGCACACAGTCAGCATATCTTCTGCAGCATTCTGTGGAAAAAACATAGGGGACATGCCTTCTTCCCCAATATTAAATCAGGATCATGGCATATGTCAATAAGTGAATTCCTTCATTTCACCTAGACATCAATATGCCTAATTACAAGATGTCATATACATTTAGCAAGGAGTTTCTTGGCATCCAAATTTTAAAATTTTCTTAAAAACATGCAAGCATAATTTAAATGATATGCACAAGGACACAATTTCCCCTCTCTTCTCTCTTCCAAGAAGATATTGTTTTATTAATTTAAGTTGGAACACAAAGTATACACCATAACATAGGCAATAACTATGTAATTATAGAAAATAAACAGCATTTTTAGTTGCTTTTTCTGTTAGAGCAGTTGCAACTAGAAAGCCTAAAAATGAATCATTAGTCACATGTACATATATTTTAATCTTCTAAATTAGAAATATGAGTATCATTTATCTGTAATAACTAAGTCCTCTAGGATTAACACCATTACATGGTAGAGGTAGAAATTGAGGACATCAAGAACAAATCTTTATAATTTGATGTGTACAAACTATAAAATTATTTCAAATACTTAAAGGACAGTCATTTAGAGAACATATCCTTTGTTCTTAGAAATTTGAATCACATTTGCATAAACTGTAAAAATTAAGAATTCGCAGTATTAAAAATGGACCAATTTTAAGCAATTATAAACCATGAGCTATATATATATCTACTATTATTAAAAGCTTGACTTTTAACATCTTAAAAATAGCTGCTATAGCACCCAATTCAGGTATCTGTGTTGAAGCAGGGAGAAACTTAAAGGAATAAACATGTGATCTGATAGTACAAATTATCTTTTGGATAACAATTATCAATTTTGCCTAAAAATGCTTGCCATGTAATAGATCAACCATTAGTAATAAATTTGATTGCTGCTTGAAGCAAGGAACAAACGTTTCCTACCTTGAAAACAGAGGTTTAAGACCTTCTGTGGCAAGCTTAAAATGAGGTAAATATAAGATAAAGCCAATTAATATATCCTAACAACCTTTGAAAGCCATTTATCTAAAAATTCTAAAAGTCCATAGTTAGGAGCAAGGGCCTGTAACAAACATTCCATGAACATTATACACTGAAAATTTTAAGATCCTAACTTCTAGTATTGAAACAGAGACAAAACTTTTTTTTTTTCTTCACATGAGGTAAGGCTATTATTAGCCAATCCTTGAGGCAAAAACTTTCTAATGAAATTGCTTTGCTTTAATTGTTTCTTTAAAGTTAGAAGCAAATGCTTTTATAATTATCAGAATGTAAAGTAAAAAACCAACCCTTTAAATTTACAATAATTTTGTAGGGAATAGACAGGCCAAATGTTAATGCCTTTATAGCCTCCTTGACCTTTCATAGATTTGAACAACATTCTAACCCACACCAGGATAAGTCAAGAACTTTTTTTTTATCTGCCCTAGGATCCACCTTTAGTCCTTGGCAAGGACTAGGTCTGAGCCTTTTATCTAAGACCAGACCCAAACCTGCAAGGACGTTTTGAGGATTAAACAAAAGAAACCTGTAATTCCATGGTCAAAGGAACGTACTTGATATCAAATACATTTCCACTGAGATCTCCTTTTTAATCTTGGAGGGTTAAATTTTGCTCCTACCATTGTAGCCTATAAACTTGTGGAAAAGTGGCAATGGGCCTCTAAAACCCAAAGCTGTATCACTCTCAAAATTATCTTAATTACAAAATGTTAAGAATTATGAGCCTGCAAACTGAAAACTGCAGCCAATGACACACTGATTTTTATTGTAACTCAATGTTTTCTTGCAATATTAGAGCACAATTGCAATTTTGGAAGCAAATCCCAATTTTAAACAATCTAATTTCTTTAAAATCTATGGCAAACACATATTTACAGCACAAGGTTTGTCTGCCAGTTCTTATGTTCAAGTGTATGACAGTGTAACTTATTAAAGAGACATTATTTTAAATCTTAATCTTCATTAAGTCCAATCTCCAGGCCAAGATTCACATGAAACACCATGCCAATTTAGGAGCATCTTAAAGGCCTGTATTTCCTGGATTGCGTCATGCCACGTGTTGTTTAAAAATGGCGACTACCCTAAACTACCAGGTTTAACCTAACTTTTTGTTAATAACATTATACCTTTTAAATCATGTCTAGTGACTTAAGCCAATACTCTATAGTCAAGACATGCAAAATATACCTTTAAATCCAATTATAAACAAGAACAAAGCATGAGTTGCGTTAGGCCACGTGTAGCTAGTTAAGATGGCTCCAACACCGAATCACCAGTTTTAAACTAACTTTTTCTTACTAACACTGTATCTTTTAAATCATACCCAATTAATTTATAACTCTTTAGTCAAGATGTTATGTAAAACCTTATACCGTTAAGACCAATTAGAAACAAGTATAAAGCGACTACATGAATTTCACAAGCCAAACCAAAGTTTTCCCAAATTTTGAGGCTTCTGGGCTTTTAAAAGAAGCTTTTTCCCCAGCTATGCTTGCCTCTTGGGTGAGTGAGCTGCGCTGCTGCGGCGCAGCTTTAAATCAATCCCCACACTAACTGTGGCTGGCTCAATAGGTTGCCAGCAGATGAAATCCTTACCAATTTTTCTTTTTAACATGAAACAGTCATTCACACAAAAACACAGAGAGGACATAAACATACACATAGACAAACAGTCGGTGCACCAGGACAAACACGGAAAGATACACAGAAAGATAAGCGCGCTTGTTAAGCAATTGCATCCATTTTCCTCTTAAAACAGCTCTTAGAGGCTGTGGACATATGCCTATTTTTAAAACCCCTTTCTTTTTCGCCTAAATAAGCTCTTACGAGCTTTGGGCAAATGCCTACCAAATTCCTTCCCCACATTCCACTGTCTACCCCCTAAGAGAGTACAGCACTGGGTCCATACGGCCTCACTTAGTCCGTATCCATGCTCGGATACTATCTTTTCCTTTTTCCGTTTTCCGCGAAGCTTTGCCAAGACAGGGTCACCTCAGGTAATCTTCTGGAATCCAGCCAGTCCCGCATCGGGCGCCACTCTGTTAGGTTCCATAGCTGCCTACAGCTATTACGAAGTGGGTTTCTGGAACAGAAGCTGAGGGATAAATGGGGAAGAGGGGCGAAAAGAAGTATGGCTAAGACAATATTCACTGATCAAAGCCAGAAACTTTAATGGCGCCAGACCTTTTAACAGTTTGGGCAAACCCTTCCCCCCAGACTCCAGGCTGAGTTCCGGTGGAAGTTGTCTAGCTTCTCTTGGAGGTCCTCGTCTTGACTGCTCAGGCAGCTGGGTGGGTCACCTGCTTAATTCAGGAATTCCTAGACCTGGAGGAACAATGAACTTAACCTTTACTTCAAGTACTCGGCCCTAGGTGGAGCAGGATCCTGGCTATCTGGGAGAAGTTAACCTTGACCAAAGTCAAACTCTGACCAAGTGCATGACTGCCCCAATATGGCTCTGTACATTATACCACAGTATTCTCCCTTGTATTTAATCATGTGTGTTCAATTTCATCTTTCCTACAACTCTCTTTTTTAACTCTCAGCCCTTTAATAGCCCCTAAAGTGGAAATTTAATGGTTCTTTGCAAATCAGTGTGTCAGATGGTGAGGGCAAACACCTGATGGATTGCTCTCCTGAAATGGACACAGGTGAAAGACTAAAACAGATGCATAAAGGAAGGATTCACTGAAGCAGACACAGAAGAAAGGATTTTCCCTAAACCAAGCACATGAAAGGACACGTGATGAAGGAATCTTTGCTGATAGCGTGCATGTATTCATTCGCCTTACATTGCATAGTTGAGATCTATTTGTTGGGACCCCATAGAGAAAAACACACCAAAAAACTTGTGATGGTATGCTATGGTTTCTTGCTGCTTCTGCAAACTCTAGACAATTGGCAGGGTGATGACAGATGAGACAGATACACATGCTGAGGTAAGATATGTGATGAAACAAGACCCTTGGAGGACACATGATATTTTTAGGAGCATAAACAAGACCCAACAGACTTTGTAGGTGGATTGAGCTGCTGCTGCTGACCTGTAAACTGAACTACTGATTTCCTTACAATGCAGATAGCATTTCTAAACAGGTCAACTTCCCCTGCATCCTTTCTTTTCCACTACTTCTGGTGAGTGATGGGCTAGAAGGGAGGTTAAAGCATTTAAAGACCATCATTAATAGGAAGAATTGAAAGAAATTAAAGCTACAGACCCCTTTCTGGCTTTCTGCCCTCTACAAGAACTCAAAACTAGACATACTAACTAATCCAATAATTGAAAACCAGGATCAACAAAAAAAAAAAAAAAAAAAAAAAAAACACTATGTAGCATTTGTTTTTCTGGACTTTATATACCCTCAGTTAGTAAATTTTATGCTCTATGTATGCATTCTACCCGAGAATGCCACTATACACCTAGAGGTCTACCAGTATTGCCTGCTCATCAGCCCTCATCTTGAGTGAATATAGTATTTCATATCTACCTGTGAGTCCTTCAAAATTTTTTCAATCTCTCATCTCCCATGGTCATTCTCCTGTCCTGACATCATAGCACAGACCTCATAAGACAAAAATCATTTAAGAAATATTAGGCCAAACTGATATTTTACCAGATGCTTTCATGCAGAAGGTAACAAAGATAAGTGTCCAGAAAGATATGGTCTTCATCATCAGGACCATCATAATGAACGTGTTTATTTTCTGGCTTTTAAAATCTCCTGATCCACATCTCAATAGTAGGATATGAATTTCTAGTCAAATTCTTAAACTTAAAGGAAATGAGTCCATCTTTCCTTTCAGACTTGCCTTTTGCTATGCTATGAGTCATACCTCCAGCAATACTCTTGGATACCAGAAACAATGGGTCTGATAGTCAATCATTGTAGAAAGAATAAAATTTGGGACTGGAGAGATAGCTTTTTAGAGAAAGCACATGCTGTGTACGTTTGATGAACATTGTTAGGATCTCCACATGCTGTGTAAGAGCCTGGAAGGTATCACATAAAGTCACAGCACTCCCTGGAATAGGCTGGATATTCAGACTAGCAGGAATTAGTGAGCACCATTTTCAGTATGAGGCTGTGTATTAATAAATGAAGTGACTGAGAAAGATGCCCTCTGTCAACCTTGGGTTTCTACAGGCATGTGCAACACGCAGAACCGCGAGTCTGTGCCCATACACATGCAAACACAAAACCAAGTAAATATTAATAATAACAAGAACAAACAACACACACACACACACACACACACACACACACACACACATCCTATCTCCCATGAAGCATTACCCTTCTTATCATCAACAATGGCCTAGGCAGCTATCTTAAGATGATGATCATTTAGAAATTTTCCTGACACAGATTACCTTCTCTGTCAATGATGCCACCACTTGATCCTTCTTTCTGTAAAGTCTCCTCAGAAGATTGAATAAAGATCCTAGATCATTAGACTTCCCTATTCCTCATGACTTGGCCATACAAAGTCAAGTTCCTTTCCTGATTTAGCCCATGCTTGCTTCTTTGATCAGCTCTTTGGAAAAGCTGACCAAATCTGGTACTTTAAGGCTCCCAAACATGAAATATTTCCTTTGAGCTCTATGATATAGAAACTTTGATCCCTTAAAAGTAAGTCAATACTTGTAATAATACTAAGCAAACTGTTTGAACTCTAAATATATAGTGATATTAATGTGTATAGTATCACATTACTTTGAGAATAAAAGGATTTTTAAAGTAACTGAAAATTCATATTAAAATATTGTCTACATTCTTCAATAATTTTGTTTTAAAATTGTTAAAAGTTTCCTTTGATTATTTTTACATGCTGTCATATAATATTGTGATCCTAGCACTATGGAAGAGAATATATTGGAATCTACAAGATTTGTCTATACTCATGTGCACACAGGAAATAGGGATCATTACCTGGCCCTGATGTACAGGTTTACAAGGCCAGTTAGACTGTGTCATCTCCAACAAGATTCTATTACAGCTCTGTAGCCGCCAGCAGAAGAAAACTGTTTTCTGATATTAGATAAATTTAAAACATAGTTCTTTGCTAACAAACACTTGTGTTCCTGTGAGTGTCTGATGTATCTTATTTTTACATGGACCCTTTCTGATAAAGGTGATTTATTAATTAAACATATGAACAAATTACATATCTTTGTAATAAGATATGTAGAGTAGAGAACTACTCTTAAGAAGAGTCTTGTTTACTTTGTGATTGTTGTTATTGTTGTGTATCTGTGTGGGGGGGTGTGAGTGTTGCCATTTAGATTTCAAAAAAAATAGGAAAGGTATGTGGTTCACAAGATTAGAAAGCTGAAGTTTCTACATAAATGGAGCATTGCGTCTGTGTCGGAAAATATCAGTGTGAAAAATGAGATCAAAATGCTTTTGGTTTCAGAAAAATGAATGAGCAAATAGCTGTAAAATCTAAGAACTGCATGAGAAACCAATTTGAAAGTTGAACAACAGAAAAGACATCCATTATTCAAATTGCTATCACCAGACAAGTATAAAATTTATTTGATGTAAACATAATTTCTGAAAGGTAGCTAAGAATTTCCCTCTCCAGATGAAAATGAAAATCTTTCTCCAGTGCTTCTGCATAAGAAGTTGTATATTATTATATTATCTGTGATTTCAAATTATTGTATATCAATGGATAGGATGGAAGTGAACAAGAATATCTCTTTTTTTCTGCTAAGAATAAATTAAATAATGATTTCATG
The DNA here is from genome assembly GCF_947179515.1 of Apodemus sylvaticus. Classification (NCBI taxonomy): domain Eukaryota; kingdom Metazoa; phylum Chordata; class Mammalia; order Rodentia; family Muridae; genus Apodemus; species Apodemus sylvaticus. Next base: position 31,143,560 of record NC_067481.1, on the reverse strand, counting down.
CATAAGACTCCCATTGAGGATAATGGAATTTTTGATTCAATGCAACAAAATCCCAGCATCTGAGGTAATCAGGACATATCTTTGTTCTTTGCTTAGGGAGCCTAGAAGAAAACTGCATGTCATTAATAAGGATAAAACACAGTTTTTTAACTATTGAGGTAGAATCATTAAAAAAAAACAAAAACAAAACCCAAAACCCCCAAACCAACCAAACAAACAGACAAAAACCTCTCAAGTCTGTGGCTCACATCTGTAATTGTGTAATTACAGCTACTTGGGAAGTTGAATAATGAAGAAATGAAGATGAGAGTCAAGACCATGGCCTGTTGCAGCTACAGACCTCATTGCAACTTCTCAAGATACTGCTTCAAACCAAGTAGATATAGATTAATTATAGGCATGTAGGTAGGTAGATAGATAGATAGATATGTATATTCATACATATACACATACATACATGTTTGCATATATACATATATATGCATACATGCATGCACACATACATACATACATGCATGCATACATACATACATACATACATGTATAGAAACAGGGAGAGTATCTAATGTACTCCAGTCTTCCCACCCTATTTCCAGCCCTGCCAATACTACTAGGAGAAGAAAGCAGATATCAAGTAATAAAATTTGAATAAATTAAGAATTCATGGGTATGGAGGGCAAGAGTCAGTAATACAAATTAAAAATTCATGTGTGGTACAGCAGATTCCAGTTTTTAGATAAATCAGCAGTTTGACTGATGAACTAAAAATATTTAAAATCTCTAAAAATTTCCCTAAGGCTGTAGATCAAATGCAGAAATCTATCCATTCAAAGAAATCTACATAACCCTAAGAAAATTAGACAAATGTGATATTTGAGACTTGTTGATCTCATGTACCTCTAAAGTGTGTGAGTTGAAGAAGCTATTGCATGGATGCTCTGTTCTGAGACAGGGCGGGAGGGGCTCCTTTCCTTTGATCTCAGTCTTGGGCTCTGCTTTCATCCTCATAGAAAATGACTACCACAAGCCACTTCCCTTTCTAATTCTCTCATTCTGGTTGTGCAGAAAGCTCTTTTGGGGGCACAGCACATGGACAAGGTGCAATAGATAAAGAGTGCCAAGATGCTGTTTGTCCATTTCCATCTTGCTGTGTAGAAAAAAGAGCAATTGAAGAGCAGTGTTGTGGGTTTCAGTGTGAGAGAGAAATAGCTAATAGAGAAAAGAGCTCTAAAGCTCAGGACCTCTGCTACAGAGGCTCACTTTATCTGTAATAGATCATGGGCATCTCCATGTGCAACAGTGATCTATTAAGAAGGATGCTGGTCAGCTCATGGTGCAAGTAAAACACTACTGTGCCAGAAGTTAGAGGAACTTCCTATGAATATACAGATCAAAGATGCATTTTTTTTTTTTTGAGAAATGGGCTTCTCAGAATTAGTTCACAGAAATCACTAAACAAATATAGCAATGGCTACTAGGTAAACAAAAAAACTACTCTGTTTTAAAGTGTCTCAGAACATGAGTTGCTACAGTGTATTACATGAAGGAATCTGAAATTATTTAGACATGGGAATAAATGTGAATGTTGATCATAAACATCAAATCACCATCAAAGAGTCCCAAGATAGTTCAAGGAAGATTCCCTGTGGATAAAGCATTTGTAGTATAAGATGAGGACCAGAGTTCAGATCCCTAGCACCCATGTAAAAGCTCTGTCAGGGGGTGATTGTGGAGTCTCTACCATAAAAAGAAACATCTTTTCTATCCACTTTTCCTTCTTAGTAATGAAAATCCCTAATTTGAATTATAGTAGGTAAAGTTGTCTAAAACCTCTACGTTAGAGATACTACTGCAAAGATCACACAGATATATAGAGAAAAATCTCAGAAGTCTCAGTTCCTTTACAAACAGAAATGAAAGTATGCTAAGGTGTTCATAATAAATCACCTTTAAGGTAATACCAGTTTCAACCTTTCAAGCCACCAAAGCCAAAGGCAAGCCTGTCATAAATAAGTAGCCTACTCCAAGTTCACCCAGATCATAAAAAAGAATTAAGATTTGTCATTTCAGCTAGGTAGTTTGAAGGTTGTTTGTAATATAATCATGCATTTCTAAAACAACTGAACTGATGGAGTCTACTGTTTTATATTTTGATGGTCAAAGCATCTCACTTCACCTCTTCTGAGGGTAAATACCTGATTATTTATATTTCTTAGAATTTATGTCAAGGTGTTACATCCATGTGTGTGTAGAGTATATAGATCCATGTCCAGTGTAATACTCTATTAGTCTCCACCTTATTTTTGATAAAGGGGCTCTAATTGAACCTGGATCTCACATGCTGGCTAGGCTAGCACGCCAACAAGCTCTTGGTAATGTTCTGTCTCACCCTACCCCAAATGCCATGTGATATGCCTCTCTCTTTCTCTGACTCTCTGTCTTTCTGTCTCTCTCTCTGTCTCTGTCTCTGTCTCTCTCTGTCTCTCTCTGTCTCTCTCTGTCTCTCTGTCTCTCTCTCTCTCTCTCTCTCTCTCTCTCTCTCTCTGTGTGTGTGTGTGTGTGTGTGTGTGTGTGTGTGTGTGTGTGTGTGTAATACCATGATTAGTGTTACAAACTCAGGTCCTCCTACTTATACAACAAGTGCCTTAACCATTGTATCATCTTCATAGAGCTCATTTAATTTGCTTTTAGAGTTATTTTAATTGAAAATTAAGAGGGGAGTTTTAGAAACACCTTTAAGTAATCTACTGCCCTAGATTGTCACTGTGGAATTTCTTCATAATAAATTCATATTCAATTCAAAGATTTTAAATAAACTAGTAATAGTAATAAACTTAGTCCAGAAAATAGATTCAACAAATTTACTAATTTACAGAAAAGCATAGCTCAGGACTTAGTCTCATTTCATATTTCATACAATATTTAAAATTCAGAACCTGGAAGTATGGTGTGATTTTCAAACACACACTAGTCAATAATATGTGAACGATTCTGTTATCTCACTAGGAGACTTTAAGTCTCTAACGTAAAAACAGAGCTAGATAGAAATAAAGCTTCACAGTTGTTACAACCACAGAGATATACATTCTTTGACACTTATTAACACAGCAAGTGCTTTCCCAAACTTCTTGAGCAAAGTAAGATTTTTTCTTATAAATTTTACTTTCTTTTTTTTTAGTATACAATAGAGTATATTCAGGGAATAGCGAGGGGAGTTAGAAGGATGGTAGTGGCTAAGAAAGGCAGAAAGAGGGAGAGAATAGAGAAGAAGAGACCAGCCATGAACACATGGAGAGAGGAGGAAGGGAATGGGAAAGGGATTGGGGAAGGGAAGAGCCCAAGAGTGTAAGAGAGAAGCAAGAGAGAAAGAGAGAAAGAGAGCATTACTTTCAATTATGATTTTTTTCATGTGTCTGGGAATGGGATGTGCATGTGTGTGCAGGTGTCTTCCACAGATACAGCTGGTCCTTTTGAGCTGGTATTACAGGTAATTGCTAGCCACCTCACATGGGTGCCAGGAAATGAGATAGGGTTCTCTCTCTTCAGTAAAAGCAAGCAATCTTAACCATTGAGCTCCATATATATATATATATATATATATATATATATATATATATATATATATATATATATATATATATAATTACTTTCTGAGTAGTTTTGTATATATTCAATTTTCACTTCTTTGTGTAACTATGTTTAATTAGACCAAGAGCTTAATGTATGTCAGCTTAACTAATTAAGTAAGTTCTTATCCCCCACATTTAAAATATTCCATTATCTCACGAAATAAATAAGTTATGAATTTCTTTTAAATATAATTATTGATTATTGAAAATAACATAATGACACAAGGGAGTTACAAGTGATATTTGATTTGCTGACCTGTAATATTCTCGTGAAGTGAAGCTAATATAGGTGCAATAAAGTTAAATTACAAAAGTGTTTTATTTCCTGAGAGCTCAGTGACAGGAGTTAAATTAAATATACATATTAATGTTCTTGAACCACAAAGATGGGATTGTAAATCCCACAGCATATCGAATTCATCTATTGCAAGTTACATTCTTAAAGTTACATGGCACCCAAACCTAACAGCAAGAACTCATCTATGGACTAGTGTGAGAACACCTGTGAAAAACCAATGAGATCTTACGAAGTTTGATATCTTACGAAATAAGCTAAAGTCTTGAAACATGCACAGCTTATAATGTATCCATACAAGAATCAGTACTATGTTTCAATTGCCCTATAATTACATGTCCTATTTAACATTAACTTTCAGCTTGGGAATGCTAGAATCACCTGCAAAATAGTTTGGATAGAATAATTATCATCAGGTTTGTCTGTGAGGAATTATCTTGATTGTTAATCAATGGAGAAGGTGCTACTGTCAGCAGCACCATCTTTAGGAAGTTGGTTCTGAACTGTATACGAGGGTGTCTAACTGTGAGCCAGAAGTGAGCCAGCCAGCAGTGTTCTCCTATGGTTCCTTCCTTCAGATTCTTCCCTGACTTTTCTCAGGGATACACTGTGGTCTGGACTTATAAGACGAAATAAGCTCTTTCTACATCTAAGTTGCCTTTGGTCAGAGTTTTATCCCAATTACAGAAGGGGGAATAGAATGAAGATTGGAAAGGAAAGACAAATCTTGTCATTTAAAGCAGATTATTTTTGTCATGGCTGGTTTTCCTTCTGCAAATTGTAGTGTGTTTGTTTTCTCCCTCTTAAGTTCCTTTCTCTTTAGGTTTTGTTCTCATTACATGGTTAACTGGTTAATATTTTGTGGATTATTTTCATAGGAACTCAGTCAAGGGTTCTGAGAAAAACCTATACTCTCAAGAAACATGATGTAGAAACTAAAGAGTAGCTCAGGGATTAAAAGTATGTGCCACATTGCTCTTCCTCCCATGACTTCAGCTGCATATGTAGCAGAGGATGGCCTTGTTGGACATCAAAGGAAGGAGAGACCCTTGGTCTTGAGAAGGCTCAGTGCCACAGTATAGGGGAATGCCAGGCCAGGGAAGCGGGAGTGAGTGGGTTGGTGAGCAGGGGGAGAGGGGATGGGATAGGGAGTTTTCAGAGTGGAAACCAGGAAAGGGGATAACATTTGAAATTCTAATAATGAAAATATCTAATAAAAAGAAAGGAATTAAGAGTGCCTGTCCTCCTCCAGAGAACCTGTGTGTTATTACCAGGTGTGGTGACTTATAACCATCTCTAACTCTGATTACAGAGGTTCCAGTGTCCTCCGCTTGTCTCCACAGGTTCTTCACACATGTGGTATACAATCATGCATGGAGGCAAAACACTGATAGACATAAATAATATGTGGGCGGCTGGCAGGGAGAAAAAACATACAATATTTGTGTTAGGACAGAAATGCATATGATTACGGGTATCAGCAAAAATATGAGGAAATCAGAGGAAATAAATGAGGATAGGATCAAAGGGTATTTTGGGGGAGGAGACAGTATAGACTATGTCAGGATATGTAGCCAAAGACAATAAAAATAAATATAAATAAAAGATATAAAAAGGTTTACTTGGATTCAGGAACAATGGAGTTATAGAGATGGATTTCTTGGAGCAGGAAAAGAAATCTTAAGATCTATATGAGACTGGAGTGTGACCTAAAGTGGCAGACACTCATGCAATTTGTAAAAGACAACATGTTTGACTACCCATTCAACATTAGAGTTTCTGCAATGGAATTTAATTTGACCAAGGGTGAAAGATGCTGTTAAGGATGGAGGCATCTCCAAAATGGATGGGGAGAGACAAGTGAGAATCAGAATCAAGTGAAATGTCTGAGCAAGCATACAGAAAGCTTGGCATCCATGCTGCGTGGAGTGAAGAGAGCAGACAAGAAGGACATAGCATACACATTCGCATTTACAACTTTACTTAAAATTTCTATGGGTGGATATTTCCTAGTCTGAGAGACAGAAAAATTATATTGGAAAGATATAATGATTCTCCAAGTAGAGTTTCTCCCCAGAGTCTCCTCACTTCCACATTAGGATTCTCATGTTGAACCCTGTGAAAGATTTTAGAGCTATGGAGTCAGATCCTACAAGACATGATACAAGTGAGCTCTTTAGAAATGTCATTTCGATTGTGTGGCAGTACAGGGAAGATGTCACCTTGAAATTACAAGATGTAACCCCCAAGGGAAAAGATTTCAAATGCTATGTTTTCCATGGGTTAAATACTATTGTGCTCTAAGCTCTAGTAGATAATTAATGCTAACCTATTGGATGTGCAAGATCAGGACTGTTTCATGGAAGTCACTTCTGCTATTGTACTCTGCAATATTCCACCTCCCCTATATTTTAAATTAGTTGCTGTTCTCTTTTGCACAAAGCGGATATAATGCTGAGGTATTACATAACAGGTGAGGTATTCTGTGCCTGAAATAGCTCTTCTCTAGTTAGGAAGTGAAACAGGAAGCTGAGACATGCACACTATTTTGGCATTGTCACGACAGCTCGGGTGGCACTTGGCTGACATCTATTGGAGCCATCACAATGTTCTTGTGCTCCACTGGTCTAAGTACCAATTTGTTATGTATTCAGACCCAACTCTGCTTCTTTTATTTTTTTTCAGCAAGCTTTTTCCCCTCTCTCTGACAGCCTGGTATCTCTAAACATCATGGGGCACATAGAATCATATTGCTTAGCCAAAATTTAATATATTAACCTATATTGAGTATCAAGTAAATCTTTAAAAAGTATGCTCATGAATAAGATAATCTTAATTTAGTAGATGAATCCATTTCCTTTGTAACTGCTAATACTTTTAAATATATTTTGAAACTTAATACATAAACACCTCAGAAAGCTGTAGTTAGTATTCCCATTAGGGTACTTGGATTACCAAAGGGACATAATTCATTCATCTATTTGCTCAATAATTACATTAATAAGCATACATATCAAAGTCCATAAATTAGTGGTCAAAACCCAAACTATCATTGCTTTCCTACTGATTTTTAATTAAATGATTCGCCAAGATCATCAAGTGGCAGATGTTTGGCTAAGAATCTTTATATCCAGTGACTGCCCCACCTGGGGATCTATGTTATATACTGTCACCAAATGCAGACACTAGTGTGGACGCCAAGAACTGCCTGCTGATAGCAGCCTGATATAGCTATCTCCTGAGAGGCTCTGTCAAAGCCTAACATATACAGAGGTGGATGCTTGCAGCCAACCATTGAACTGAACACAGGGTCCCCAGTAGAGGAATTAGAGAAAGGACTGAAGGACCTGAAGGGGTTTGCAACCCCATAGAAAGAACAATATTAACCAACCAGAGCTCCCAGGGTCGAAACCACCAACCAAGGAGTATACATGGAGGGACTCATGGCTCTGGCTTTATATTTAGCAGAGGATGACCTTGTCATGAATCAATGGGAGCAGAGGCCCTTGGTCCTGTGAAGGCTCAATGCCACAGTATAGGGGAATTCAAGGGTAGGGGGGCAGGAGTGGATGGGAGGGTGGGGGTACACCCTCATAGAAACAGGAGGAAGGGGGAAGGGATATGTGGTTTCTGGGAGGGAAATCAGGCAATGGGATAACACTTAAAATGCAAATAAATAAAATATCCAAAAATAGATAATAAAAAAAGAATCTGTATGTCATTAATCCCAAAGAAAAGCAGATCTAGTGTCTCAATCCATATGAGGGAAGAGTTGATTGCAGTTCAGTCCAAATGATTTCTGCCTATAGACACCTTTGAACTTTCATGCTAGGTTTAGGTCCTTCTCTGTGTAATTGTTTCTTAAATCTATTTCTTTCTTTCTTTCTTTCTTTTCTCTCTCTCTCTCTCTCTCTCTCTCTCTCTCTTTCTCTCTCTCTCTTTCCTTCTTTCAAGACAGGATTTCTCTGTGTGGCCATGTCCATCTTAAAACTCACTCTCTAAAGCATGGTGGCCTTGAACTCAGAAATTTGCCTCCCAAGTGCTGGGATCGACAGTGTGTGCCACCAATACCTAACAAAGATAGGCATCCTTAAGTGAGGTTTTCAGTTTTGTTATATGTCTTAACTTGAGCAGACAGTTTTTAGTGAACATTGCTAAAAAAAAATAAGACACACTTTTTGAGATGATAAAACTGGATATCTTATGTTGGAGTAAGTGTTATAGGCTAGGTATATGGCCAAAAGTTCTGTTTTAATTTTTTAGTTCACGTGGAAAAAGGTTTTTCCCAATTTCATGTAGTCTTTAAATGGATTCTTGGTAGAGAGATGGCTTCTGGCATACAAGCTCATACCTTACCATCCAGTTGCTACATCTAAACAGATATGAGTCCAAAATAAACCAATCACACATGCACCACTTCAGATATCCATTTATGTAGTTCAAAGCTCTCTCCTGTCTGAAGGAATTGCAAACTGAATTTCTGTGAAGCCACATTCATTCCTTACCATAGAACAAATGGCAAGAAATCCAGTCTTTAGAGAGGAGTCACAAATGATAGACAAGGATTGTCCTCAGAAGAAAATATAATTCAGAAATAAAATCCCAAAGATTTTAGCTAACTCCTAAAAATTATTTATTTGTGCATTTATCTGTTTGTTTAATGTGTGCACACATGTGCCTTCCGGGAGGAACATTTATGGAGCATACATCCAGAAGGCAGAAGTCAACCTTTGGCAATTGGATCCCCTCCCCCTCCCCTTCTCCTCTCTCTTCTTCACTGATGTGAGTAGAGAGGATTAAACACTGGTTTGGCAGCAAATCCCCTTCAGACAGGGAGCCAACATGGCCTCAGGGTTACTGCTTTTATTTTCTTCTCCTTTCTTGGATCTTAAGAGATATCCACCCACATTGAAAACAGTTGGCCATGGTGTATGTATGTATTTCCAGCAATGTCTGTGAGTTCCAGGTCAGCCTGGACTACACAGCAGGATTGGGGCAAACAAAATCCAATAATAAAAAGAAACAGGAGAGTAAACAAATGTTAAATTAACATAAATGTCAGTCCTATTTTTTTTTTGATAAGGGGTTTAATCTCTACTGCTTGAAACCTGCCAAAACTAATCACTTAGAAAGGAGGACAAAAAAGCTTCAGATCATTGAGTTAGCTCAGTAAGTATCAGTAACTGAGTCTGACGATTCCAGAACCATGTGATAGAAAGAGAGAATTAACTCCAACAAATTGTCCCTCTGGCTTTTTTCATGTACACTGAAGCATAGGAATACACACATTAAATAGATAAGATATAATAATTTAAAAAGCAAAAAGAATGCCCTCTTCCATAGAGGAACTAATGGGTAAACGATGTTAATAACTTTCTTCATCATTGCATAAACAAAATGCAAGGGGAGGTCTACAGACTCAAGGATTTGTGCCTATTCTGCTTGCTGAAAACCCCTGTTGTTTTCTAAAATCAAGCCACATACTGTACTATAAATGTTTGCGACGTTAAGCTTGCAGAATTGTAAATCACTGTTTTAGTACCACTGTTATTCTGTTTTATTGTTTGTTTCTCCTAGTTTGAATGTTATCTATTCTAAATTTAAATGCAGCAAGCCAAGGACATAAATTAATATTGATTTTATTAGAATTCAAGGAATAGATGCCACAACACTGAATATTTCCAAGGAGTCTTTTTAAAACCTTTTTGGATTAAAAATTTCAGACAGATCCTCTCATTTAAAAAAAAATAGAGGGGGTGGAAATGCTACCTTCTCATTAATGAATTATTTTGCATATGAAACACATACAGTCCCAGTGAGGGAACCATAAAGATTACTGAAATAGGAAAATCTGAAATAAGCTGCCGTGATACACAACTCCAGTGACTACTTATTTAAACCAGCTTTCAAATGTTTTAGTATAAGTGTATCAAGTGGGATATTGCTTAAACTTTCTTATGTATTTTTTCCTTAATATCAGATAAATCTTACTTTTAGCAACTCATTGGAAATAGGGAAAACCTAATTGACTTAACAGTAAATCATCATATGTGCAAAGTATATAAAATGCATTAATGTTGTTTTCAAAGTGCATACACATACACACACACACACACACACACACAATGTTTTAATAGGGCTGTTTTTAAATAAGTCTAGCACTCACTCTGCCTTGTGTCAGTAGAGGCATTACCTTGGCCACATGCTGCTAGGTCGTATTAAACTGTAACAGTTGAGTCATTTTTTTCTTTTTTTATATAAGCACCAATAATGTGGCTAAACTATGGTTTAAAGGGTAGTAGGAAAGGACATTGCTTTTTATCACCAGACATGATGATAGTAATTACTAAGAATAAATGATGAGCTCTTCTAATGAAGCCAAATATTTGTCATTTTCTATTTCTTATTCTAAAAGTAATAAATAAATCCTTGTATTTTTTTTGCTTCACATAAGGGAAACTTGGGTTGAGAGGAATTGAGTAATTTAAGACAAACAGACAATAGGTAATAAAACCATATTTGGACTAACTTCTCAAATATGGAGGCTTAACTTTTATTCTGTTATTTATTAGAGTTCTGTTCAGTACCTTGCATGTGTTCAGTGATTTGAAATTGGCCCGTCTCTCCCTCGCCATCAGAGTAAAGAAGGAATTAAGTATTAAGATGACAAGAAATAAAAAAGGAAATTTCTTTTTCTGCTGTTGTGATAAAACTCTCTGGCCAAAGAAGAAAGCAAGGTAAAAAATGTTTATTTTTTCTCACTGTTTGAGGGTGCAGTCCATCACAGCTGGGGAATAATCATAACAGGAGGTGGGGCAGCTGGTGGCATCGCCTCCACAATCAGGAAGAGGAGAAGTGACTTCATACTGATGCTCAGCTATATCTCTCCATTGACAGACTCCGGGATTCCCACCAGGAAACAGTGCCACCCACAGTGGCTGGGATTTTTTCTGCCTCAATGAACGTAACCAAAGAAATTCCCCATAGACACATTGGATCCATCTCCCAGGAAGTCAATTCTTCTAAACTGACTATTGACACTAAGGATCACACAGATACTATTAGCAGCAATTCTCAGGTGAGGCTCTTGAAGTCTGCTTTGTAGAAGCAATTGAAGCAATCAGTGGCCTGGATCTACTCTCTTAGAATTGACACTATCAAAATAAATAAGGACTCTTAGGAACAGAAACCCAATCCAAGCTAGTGTCAGCCCCAAAGAAGAAATGCATTAAAATATTCATGTGTTCTCACTGAAATAGGAACATATGGGTGTTCAGCCTCAGCAGCAAATGGGACAAAGTTCTCAAACACTGAGTGATTTTCTCAGTGTTTCTCATGCCCTTCTGTTCCTTTCTTACTGTCTGTGCCCTTGCTGTGATCCTGTTTCTCACATCTTGTAAGAAGCATCACTTCCGTGTGGGTCTTCCTGTCCTTTTGTGTCCTGTAAAGTCCAGGGTTCAGTAAAGCTTTTCTGTAAGGAGTGAGATTGTAAATATTTTAGGTGTTCCTGACCTAGCAATCTCCTCCTGAACTCTTCCTCTCTGCTCTGTAGTTTGAAATGAATCTCACAGAACATGTAAACAAAGAGATGTGCCTATATTCCTACTGAAATTGGCCTATCATACCAGGTGAGATGTTTGTTTCAATTAATTGGCAGGGCTGTAGTATGCCGATGACCAGGATAATTCAAAGGAAAATGCTAACACATTTCCACAGATAAGTAGTCTGCCACTGTAGATGTGAAAATGTCACACAGTGTCGCTTTTTGTATTATGTATTTAGAGTGAAAAGGTGCTTCATTGGTCTATAACTGCCTGGTTTGAAATCTCATGTTGGAAACAATCTTTAATAGCTGAAGATGCTGTTTTATGAGAGTGTGTGTCCATTAGGAGGTTGGACCTCAGTAGTAGAAGCCTGCCACTTGCTATGGGAGGTTATTCCAGTCAGCTTGCCCCTAGCTTCATTGGGTTCTAGATCCAGTATTTTGAATAACCTCAGCCTCAGCTTTCCCTTGTCGTGAACATACTGATGTGCATTGTCTTCCCACCATGATGGACTTGGACTCAGTGAACCTGGGAAACAAAATATTTGTTTTTTTAAAGTTGTTGCTGCTAGATACTACGGTCACAAATATTCAAAATCAAAGTAAATAACGCACAGGCTTATGGGGACTATTAACTAGAATTTCTCATATTGTGAAGACACATCAGTCAGGTTCACTGTTGTTTTGTAGTGTGAGGACATGCGGGTGTGGGTTTGTACTTTGAAACTTTTCTATTAAGGCATTAATTTAAAGAAACAGCTTTTTTCATATAAGAATTATGTGTGTAAAGGGTAACCTTTTAAATTTTAGAGCATTTTAAAATTTACATTATGGAGTGACACATGGAAGTTCCATGGGAAGATATGAGTGGGGAATTAAATTTTCATTAATATTTTCATTTTCTTTGACCTTTTTCACTTCTTTGTATAATGAATCCATCTACTACTTTCCTCTTGTTTTGAAATATGTCATAAATGAATATAGATACCATTAATAAACAATAGTATATATTATGGAATGTATACACAAATGTCCTTAGGTAAAACAGACAATGTGGCAATGATACTCATAGACTATGATAACTTTTATCTGTTCTGTTTCTATCTGTTCATTACTTTCTCTGTAAAGCTGCCATTTGCAGTCTACATTGTTGAAAACTTAGTTTATTTTATTATTTCATTCTCTTGGTTGAGCCACAGCCTCATGTGTGCTAGGTGAATGCTTCACCACTGAGTCCCAATGTTAGTTTCTTTCAGGCATTTTACCATTTGAGATTGAGTCTTATTATTTTTCTGAAGCTGGTCTTGAATCATTAACCGTCTTGACTAGAGTACTAGACTAGAGTACTCTTGACTGAGTACTAGAACTACAGGTGTGCACCAACATGCTTGTCTGTATCAAAATTAGTCTGTGACACTGTTGTACCAGTTTATGTCAATGTATTCAAAAGAAGCCACATTCGTATGCTAGGATGGAGTTCTAGAACACTTGTGTCTAGTATTCTGACTGGTCTAGTTTAGATCTCATAAAGATACTTAGATTAGATACATGTTCTGGTAGGAGCAAACTGAACTAAAAGCATGATCATTTCTGAACTTGGGAGATATTGTAATCAAGCAAAATTTTGCAGCATGAGAGTAAGAACCTGAGCTTGATCCCCTAGCACCTATGTAAAAAGCTGTGCCTAGTAGCACATATTGCATATGTTTAGAATGCCAGTATTATAGAGGCAGAAACAAGTACATCTTGGGCCTAAATAGCCAAGTAGCCTAGGTGAGTCAGGAAGCCCTAGCTCCTTAAGAGAGACCCTATCTAAAAAAGAGTTGCCAGAACTGAAGAGGAAGGACATACCAGGTTGACTCCCGATTTCTAGGTGCATAAAAATCACACAAACACACACACACACACACACACACATACACACATGCAAGCATATACATAGACATGCACACACAAACAGAAATACACATATGTACACATACATATACACAGAGAGACGTACACACACAGACCTGCATACCATGTACACACACTCACATACACAAATACATATTCCGAGATACATATGCATGCATACACACATGCTGTTTCCGCAATTGGATGTGTATGAGAGACGGTAAATTTTAGTAAACTAAGGCTGAATAGAAAGAAACAACAAGCATACTACATGGTTATTCACAATAGATATACCTGGAGTAAAATACACACTAAAATCAATGCTTTATATTTCAATTATCAGTGGTGCCAGGTTCTTATTAAAATATTTTTAAATGCTGAGTCCAACTATTGTAAATGAGAATTAAGTTGGTTTAAAAACAAATCTGGATGAAATGCAGAGATCTGAAGCTCTATTTAATCATCTAAGGAACAAGTTGATTTGTGAGTAATTGTGATGCCCTGATATAATAAAAATAAAAGTAAAAGTAAATTTATTAAAATTTTTATTCTTCTATTAAAAGTCCCTGCATTAAAAAGTTACACATTCAGGACAAGGATCTAAATGCCCAGTGTCTCCAAGGACAGGGGGACCTTCTGTCTGTCTGCTCTGGCGTCCATTGTTTGCATTTATCACTTTAGAATCACAAATGTACTAATCCACAGGAAGGACTGAGTCCGTGTCTGTACTCCTTAAAGATTTTGCTGACTTCATGACAGAGATTTGTTTTAACTCATGGTTTACACTCCATCATGGTGCGAGTTGGGGGCCATGGTGGACTAGTGGCTCAGTCTGAGGCATGCGATCCTGAACTGAAATCTCTTTGAACTGTGGCAGACAGAAAACAGAGAGACTTGAACTGGAGCTAGAGATGGGTAGCCTGCCAAAGCCCCACCCCTAGCTACTTACTTCCTCCAAGCAGGCCCTACCTTCTGAAGGCTCCCCTATCTTCAAGAAGTACTACACTAGAGGGACTGATACTTATCATTCCTAACATGAATCAATGGGGGTGTGGGTTTTAGATTCAAATATAGCAATACTTAAGAAAGAAGGAAGAGAAGATTCAAGGCTTTTTCAGCTGAGACAACTAACTACTTAGAGATGTAGCTAAAAGTCTAATCCAGTAACTTTGCTAAAATCCCACAGGTCAGAAGTCAGCTGCATGCCAGGCAGGGAAATGTATTTTAAGTGAGCATATTCTAGTTCTTAATGAGTGAAGTGGAGAAGAATGTAAATCAGCCAAGCAATTAGCTGTCTCTGCCTCAGACATTAACTTACAGGAATGTAATTTAAGATAGAAAATGATTATGTACAGAGAGGAGATATAAGGAAGTTGTGAATATATAGAAGAGATGGAGAGTGTTCCTGGATAAGACGACTACAAAATGGTCCAGCACAGAAGAATGGGTTTTTAACCATTAAAGGTGTGACTCATCAGTAGGATGGGGAAAAGACTATGCTGGGCATCAGAGCAGAAAGGAGGAGGAACACAGTGTTGCTATGCTCAAAGCTGAGAGACCCAGCTGTGATAGAACCACAGAAGTGGTGAGGGAAGGAAGGCGACTCAATGAGGAAAAGGTCAGAGTGTCCATTTGATGAAAGATTTAAGAACCCCATTGAAAAACAGAAGAATTGGTTCTCACTCGGCAGGAGCACTGTTTTCTTGGTAGAATTTAAAGAAGAGAAATGCTTTGAATGAAGTTCTGTTTCTACACTATCTTGCTGGAGGCCATGATACCTATGGCCCCAGAGGCACTTAAGGGCATTTGTAGGCCATAGACATTTTTCATCTTGGCTTCTTTCTTTATTAAAAAGAAGTATAAACATATTTTATGATGACAAGGATGTAATAGAACATTTGTTAATAGTAACTATAAAATACTTTGCTCAACATATCAAGTGATTGTTTTTCTCCTGATTGTTGAAGCAATTTCAATTATTTTCTTAAGATCCTGAAAGCACCATGGGCCCTCATCCTGAACATTTGCTTGAGATATAGTGTGATCTTTCTTGGTGAGGAATCACTATGGAAGAGGCACCAACGTTGGAAGGTGAAGTTAGGAGCCAGTCAAGTGGCAGAGATAAATGGAACATAAGGAAGATATTTTTAAAATTAATTTGCAAGAAAAATTATCAGGGAAATTAGATTATTTGAAAAAGAAAAATGAGAATCATAGACAGTAAGTACCTTGTTTGGCCCCATCACCCCTTCCTTTTTTGTGGATCAGATGATGTTTGCCCAGGCTAGCCTTGCTTCCCCTTGCTCTAGTAAACAATATCTATTAGGTAATGTTAAGTCGGCCTTTCCTGATCTTTCCCACGCTGTCATCTCTTCTGACCTGTGAAGAGGACAGGAATTATTGGATTACTTATTCTTTTGTTAAATCCCTTGAGTTCCTCAAGTATTCTGTGCATTAATTATAAGTCAGATAAATAGATAAGAAAGGTTTTCTCCTATTCTGCCGATTGCTGGGGTTTTTCTCCCTTCTCTGGATTTCTTTTCAGTAACTTTGTGATTTAAAGTAATCTGATTTGTCAGTTCATGCTTTATGTGCCATTTAACAAAATTTACTCTCAGTTGATCAGATCAACAACTTTCCCACCTCAGACTATT
This sequence comes from Apodemus sylvaticus, assembly GCF_947179515.1. Classification (NCBI taxonomy): domain Eukaryota; kingdom Metazoa; phylum Chordata; class Mammalia; order Rodentia; family Muridae; genus Apodemus; species Apodemus sylvaticus. The sequence continues at coordinate 31,127,543 of NC_067481.1, read as the reverse complement.
TGACATGGTCTAGAATCTCCATGTTCAGATGTTTGCAAGTCTAAGGATGGCTACTTCATTCTTAAAATTTAGCCCATGTTTCAATTCTGAAGATCACTTCTCCAAGAACCTAGATAAAATAACAGTCTAATTCACCCATAACACTTGTTCTCTATCTGTTTTATTCCTGTAAGAAGGGTGTTAGAGCACCCTTTTTCAAAAGGCAACCTCAATAGCTAGAAAATATTGACAAGAAATGTAGTTGGTGCCAAGTAGATGCTTATTAGATAGCAGACTAGCAGTTACCCCATTATTTATATTGTGTCTCACCACAAAGACATTGACTGAGTACTGAACTCCCTGTTACCACTGACTTCATCTAAAATTTTATTCATTTTTTTCTGGATATTCGGAGATAACTAATAGTCAATTTGGGAAGCAATATTATATTTAAAATAATCTTTTAAAATATTTCATTTTATTTTGGAGCAGTTACTACAAAAAAAAATCAAGTCAAGATTTTCTGTTATCACAGCAAAGGGTTGAGTAAACTATATGGCAAATGCATCCATTTCTTAAATCACAGTGCACTGGCAGTTATGCATACCACTCTGAAGGAAATTGTCTCTGAAGCTTTCCTTGATTTATGGAGCACAGCCAAATAGGAAATAGAATTGCTATTTGGGAACTCTACACGAGATGGGGCAACTGCAAATATCTGATTTCTCAAGTGTGTGAAATTCTCCTAACCACCACCTGCTTTCCTATAGAAAACAATGAATTGAATAACTGACTATGCTAACACTGGATCTGTTCTGTCCTTTGGAGTTTCATGTTACTTAGAAATCAATATTTCACTTTCATTTAATATAAATGATATGAGAAGACACAAATAACATTCTTACACTGCTTTATGGCAGGTGGCAAACCTCTTGCCTGGTTTATTCACTTAGTTATTTAAGAGATTTTAAAATGGAATCATGATTTATTTTTGCCATAAGTAACTAGGCATTTAGCCTATTTGTTTGGAGCAGGGAAAATTGATTATAACAGGGATTGGGAGAAAGGTTTTATTTTTTCTACAGCATATAAAGTAATTTGAAGTTATTTGAATTAAATTTAAGTATTATTTCTATGTGATTTCATATTTATATATTGACATTGATATACAGATTTGTCATATTAGGTAAAATAATGGGTAATTGTTGGCTTAAATGGTGAAAAAATAATATAAACAAAATGATAGTAACTGTTCCTAGGTCCATCAGAATGTTCTTATCAATATTTACCTGTCAAAGTGATGCTTAGGGACTTATATCCTGTCCATTAACAGTGAAACATCCACTTCCAACCGTCAGAAAAAGGAGAAGCTGGAAATAGAACACTGTGAAGACACCTAATAAATGATATTCAGAGAAATCCCAAATTTTCTTGCTGACAGGGCCATACAGCCCTGACACACTGACATTTCCATGCTTCCCACATCTGTTCCACACACGCATGAACCCATCTCTCTCTAAGGAAAGTCTTCAGTTTACTTCCACTGTGTTACATTAAATCTAAGGAGAATGCCATGGGTTGCTCAGAAGTAAAGGGGCCTAAGTGGCCCATAACTTGCTAATGACATATGAAATGAACAAGAGTTATGAGACTCGATAAATAAATCATTGGCATGTGCTACAGAAGGTTTTCATCCTGTCCCTGGGTTTCTAAGTCAACCTTGACCATTTAGTTCCCTGATAAATGACACACACAAACTTTATATTTACAATAAGCCTTAAAGAGCACAAGAGCTGGGCAAATATCTACCCACTATGCTATTAAAATATATTTTTCTATAGATAACCTCAAGTTATCTATAAAGCATCAAGTTTTTACTTGCTACTTACTATGTCTCATCTGGACTGTACTTGACTCCAACTGGCCAGTCCTTGGGGCCACTCTCCCTAACCCATGGCAGCTTCTCAGTCCTCCTCCTGTACCTTCTTCTACTACTCATAGTTCCCCTCCCATCCCAAGCCCCTAAACCTCAGCTATGTCTTCCCAGCTATTGGCTGTTGGCGTCTTTATTTACCAATCAGAAATAACTTGGGAGCAGGGTCACTGGTCTTGGGGTCAGACTCTAGGTCTTGGGGGCTGCAGTTAGCATTTCAATACACAGCAAGACCAAACTTCAACAGGTAAGGAAATAAATGGGATCACTCCAATTGAAATTTGAAAAGGAGCCACAGGTAGGGGAAAGTGACAAATGCAACATAAAACTATTTTCAAAATAAACATATTTGTTTTCTAAGGAAATACAAGAGGTCCCAATTCAGAAGATAAAAAATAAAAACTTGAAATAGAAAACCAGAAAGACATAATCATCAAAAACATATCCAAGCTAAAATTATAGAGAAAAACTGAACACAGCCAGAAAATAGTAATATCTACATCCACATAAAGTTGTGTTGTAATATTAATAAATGACAAAATTACTTTTATGGAAAGGCAAAATTTTAAGAACATTCATCTCATTAACAATGTTAAGCAAACCTTCCAGCAATTCAGAACATGTGTGTACCTGACTAAATTTCTAAATATATTAAAGTTTAAAGCTTTTCATTAAAAGTGGACTCAAGCCTTCTTTAAAAGGGCTGCCTACAGAGTCCCTTGTTTGAATTCAATACCTAATCAGAATGGCTGAACTGAGGGTTGGTAACTGCACAACTCTGAAGTGCCTCCTTGATGGACCTGAAGCCCATGTATGTTTAAGACTTTGCTATGGCACACTGAGCTCTCCTTTACAAGCTTTCTGCAGAGACTGGGGAGAGAAAGAGAAGCAGAATAGCAGGGAGTCTGATCAGATCATTCTCGGGCTATTTTGTGGGCTCACCACTTCTCATCGTCATGGTGCTGCATAGCAGAGCTATGGTGTTTGAAATAGGAAATATTTGCAAGACGCATTTATTGCAAGAATGAAATCTGCTCTTGCTGTGAAGATTCTGTTGATTTCACTCCAATATAAAAGAATGAAAACAAAATTTGTAGTAAGATATCAACTCTTAAATTTCACTTTAGAGAAACTTCCCCTTTAACAGAGTATCCAGATTTTCTCTTCAGTGTGAAACAACTTACACAGGACAGATGTATCCATCTTGTTACTTAAGATTTAAAATGATTTTCTCTTCTTTGTTGACCTTCCAGATCAAAAGAGTACTTTTCTGTTTTTTTTTTAATATTTTAATTGTCTTAATTTTTTTCTTATACAATTTGTTCTTTAAAATTCCCATCAACAGTGTACAAGAGACCTCTTCACATGTTCACCAATACATGCTATTGTCTGCCTTAGGTATCTACTTTGGTTTTTTTTATTTTATTTTATTTTTTATTTTTTATTTTTCATATTCTTTTTACATTCCGAATGCTTTCCCCTTTCCTGGTTCCCCCCTCCCCATCAGTCTCATAAGCTCTCTTCCCTCTGCCCATTTCCCAATCACCCCCTCCCTTTTCTCTGTACTGGTACTCCCTTACAATGCTGGATCAAGTTTTCTATCTCCAAAGTTGTCTCCCTTTGAGATTTCTTAGTCGTTTCTACTTCTGTTTTTAGATCCTGGATGGTTTTGCTCATTCCTTCACTTACTTGTTTGTGTTTTCCTGTAATTCTTTAAGAGATTTTTGTGTTTCTTCTTTTATGACTTCTTCCTGCTGACCAAAGTTCTCCTGAATTTCTTTAAGTGATTTTTGCATTTCTTCCTTATTGGCTTCTTTTATCCCATATTCTCCTGAATTTCTTTAAATGATTTTTGTGTTTCCCTTGTAAGAGCTTCTAACTCTTGATCCATTTTCTCCTGAATTTCTTTAAGAGATTTATTTGTCCTTCATGTGTTCCTCTAACAGCATCATGACCAGCGATTTTAAATCTAAATCTTGTTTTTCTGGTGTGTTGGTATATCCAGGACTTGATGTTCTTGGAGAATTGTGTTCAGATGCTGCCTTATTGCCTTGATTTCTGTTAGTAACTTTCTTACATTTGCCTTTTGCCATCTAGTTCTCACTGGTGTTAGTTGGTCTGGTGTTCATTGGCTAGTGCTTCAACCTCTTGTGAGCCTGTAAGGCTATTTCCGCAACACTGGATGACTGGGTTTCCCCTGGCACAGATTGCTGATGTGCTGCCCTCCTCTTGTGTGTCTTTGGAGCCCTGCTGTGTCTTGCCCCAAGAAATGTTATACTTGGGTTGTCTCAGTGAACCTGGTGCTCCCTGTCTGCTCTGTCAAGAAGAGAAGATGGCGGTGGGGAGTCACTTCAAGTGCTGATCACCACGTAGGGCATAGGACCCACAACCAGGTGGCACACAGACGAACTGCTGATCTTCCCAGGACCTGGGCAAAGGTTTGTACCCCCAAAGATCTTAAACTTGGGATATCTCAGTACTTGGTGTTGCCCCTCTGCTCTGTCATGGAGAGAAGATGGCAGCCACTTTTCTGTTTTATTAGATCTATCTGTCTATCTATCTATCTATCTATCTATCTATCTATCATCTATCTATTTATCTAATCAATCATCAATTTATTTTCTCTGATGTGTGCCCATGGATATGTGAGTGTCTATGTACCAATAGCTTTACCCCTGACACAGACACACACACACACACACACACATAGACACACACAGGCACTATTCCTTGTTTGGTTGTTTTTTGTTTTGTTTTGTTTTTGTTTTTGTTTACTTAGGTTCACCCTCAGTAACACTGATATCCAATTCATAACTCCTCTTATAGAAGATCAGTGTTGCTGATTCAACAGTTAAATTCCCTCCATCTTCTTGACTTGACCCTCTCTCCATAGAAGTTCTCAGTTGAATATAGCAACATATTATCACTGATCGTTCATCCCATTACTCCAAAAATATCTATGCAACTCTTACTTGGTATTTTGGAAGCATACCTTGATTTATTCCATTCAATTCCTGCAGAAGTGTTTATTTCTTTCTGTGTTACTGGAGAGTTCATTCACAATCTAGAGGGAGTGAAAATAGTTAATATAGTATAAGTGGATATTAACCTAGAAAACTGGAATACCCAAAACATAATCCACACATCCATCAAATGAGGTACAAGAAGAAAGGAGGAGTGGCCCCTGGTTCTGGAAAGACTCAGTGAAGCAGTATTCAGCAAAACCAGAACGGGGAAGTGGGAAGGGGTGGGTGGGAGGACAGGGGAAGAGAAGGGGGCTTATGGGACTTTCGGGGAGTGGGGGGCTAGAAAAGGGGAAATCATTTGAAATGTAAATAAATTATATCGAATTAAAAAAATGAGAGAGACTCCTATGGTAAGTCTTTATATCATATTTGAAAACGTAATTTTAAAGATACACAGAGTTCTACAATAAAATTAAGTGGTAATGTGTTCATAAAGATAGTACCTGGTAATTCCCTCCCCGAGTCAGAATCTAATGCTAAAGATGGACACAGAACCATTGCTCATGAGTAGAAAGATAACAGAGGCAAATTCTTTCATTATATGATCCAATCCCCCTAGATATACAAAATTCTTCCTTACCCATCCACCCGTTTCATGGGAGCCACATGTGGTTACTTTCCCCTACCTGAAAATGTGTGGTTCTGTTCTATTTTGCTCTTAGATTTGCCTCTGTCTGCAGTGCTTTTCCTTCCTTTCCCCTGACTGGAGATCCCACTCATCTTTGAAGATGGATTCAAAGCTCTTCCTTTATCCACTGAGTCAGAATTGATTGCTCCATCTTCTGGACTCCTGCTGTGCATCGAATTTCAATTTGTATAGTGGCTAACTTTTCAGTCACTCCCACCAGTAGCACCCTATGGGAGGGCAGACACTGAGGTGCCACTGTGAGCTTCGCAGCCCATGAAGAGCAGGAATTTAAATCGTGTTGCTGGAATAGATGAAAAATATAATTTCAAATTATTTATCTTGCCTTGCAGACAAAATAGCAGTTGGTGATTATATTTTATTTTCACTTTTTAAATCCATTACTCTAGAGGTTTACACGTGAGGAAAAGTTAGCTTTTTTCCCAATAGAAATTAATATGGAGAACTGAGGTTTCAAAACCATGTTCTTTCTCAATTATCCATTAATCAAAATTAATCAAAATCACAAGCAATAGCTATTTCTGAGTTTGGAGTAATTATATGTGTAACACTTCTCTAATGAATTTAAATTGAATATAAATTTATCTCTTAATAGATCATATTGGTGAATGAACTGCACTTTGTTTCTCTGTAAGTCTTTGGTCACTGAGGCTCAAAATTTCAGCATCTTAACTGATGATTCAATAGTCTATCATTTTCTAAGGATCCCAGGAGCTTTGTCACTCAAACTTTTGTAGTGAAAATCAATGGGAAGGAACTGCAAATTGTGAGGAGGAATTATAATAGAAAAAAGTCATATGATGTTGCAAAATGATGAGTTAGCTGAGCCTGCAGCTTAATTTATATTTATTAAGGGGAAATGGTACAATTTAAAACTCCAATTTTGTACTGAACGCTTTCCCTCTTCCAAATGCCACAACCACAACAGTTTCTAGGCAAAATGGTTTCAGTCACATCCTGTCACTGGAAAACTCCTAGGCATCATGTTAACAACCCTGGGAAGAGGTGGCTGATAAAGATGGTAAAATTAAACTCTATGGTGTAGCTAAATCCTCTAAACAAACAGGAATAATAGGTAAACTGAACCATTCAAAGGTTTATCATATCTGAATGTTAGTTTTAAGACCCAAAAATTCCTGACAAAAAGCAAAATTCTTGAGGCACATGAGAGGCAATATAGAAGTCTGCAATTGAAGAATTAAAGCTTTGAGACTGTCATTGCTAGAGTTATTACTGGCTACCCAGTCCTATTGTACAAGGATGTTCAAATATTATCTTGTGGGAAGCAAGGCTTACAGTAGTATGAGTCATATCAGATGCATAAGCAGCATCAGTGTCAAGTCAGAGAATATTTACATCATACCTGGGAATTTCCTTATTTAATTACTAGCTCTTTTCCTTTTCCACAGGGATATGTGGTAGTCTCAAATTTTAGCCAAATAAGAAAAAGAAGCTGAACCAAAAATGTACAGTGCACACCATGGTCCTCTTTATTTATATTTAATCTACCATATATAATACTTTTCTAAATTTACCCAGTAATCGATGATTTTTGATAGTAGTTTTCTCTTTGGGAGTTGGTATGATTCTGGTAAGTACAAAGGGTCCTCTTGACTAAAGCATAAAGGATATTGTAGTATTATGTTTGGATATGAGTTATAGATCTGACTATATAGCAATATTTAATATATGTATACTTATTGATTTCCATAATTAACACTTATAATTTTCTATATAAGTTTTAAACAATTAAAAAAAAACCTTTAACAGTTCCTGAGGGAAAACATGCAGACAATTCTTTAGGGGTCTTAATAGGCTTGCTACATTGAGTCCCAGTGCTGATTTGTCTTTGCCCACTAGTTTCTTGATAGATAGATAGATAGAGAGAGAGAGAGAGAGAGAGAGAGAGAGAGAGATGATAGATAACAAGATATTTAGATATATTACGATATGCATGTATTTAGATAGATATTGAAGGACTCCCGTTTCTGTGAGACCCCACTCGAGTCTCTGTTGGTGCACACCCAAGAAAACACAAGAGACCAGCTTGATGCAAACACACAAGGTAGTTTAATATCAGAGCTCCGGGGCCAACATGTGTCTCACACAGGAGACAAAGGGGTCGACCCTGAAGCTCAAGAGGCAGGGGTTTTTATAGGAAAAGTCGGGGGGGGGGTAGGATTGGCGTGCTTACACACGATTGGTTGATTCAAACACTGGTGGGAGGAATTGGCACGCAATTGCATCAGCTAGTAGTATGTGCAGATCAGCAAAGTAGAAGGGCGAGCAGCTTATCTTTGTTAGTTGAGGGTCTGGTTAACATTAAACTACATCAAAGAGGCGAGGGTGGGGGACGCTAGTCCAGAAGGCTCGTGACTCAACAGGGATTCTTTAGGCAGTTCCCTTATCTTTATGGTCTGGCAGTTCCTGGAATGTCTTAACAGCCTTGAAAAAAACAGCCTGTCCGGGCTTGCCTGGGCTTGTACTGTTCTGTTCTTTTCTCTAGGTCTGCTTTCTGCCTGGATCATGGATTCCATGAAATTCTAACTCCCTTTCAATATCATAGATATAGATACATATGTAGATAAAAGTATAGGTATGAGTGATAAGCTATATTGCATTTGGTTTAAACTTAGTGTGACCAAATTATTAGTCCAATGTTGGGCAATAGTTTTAAAGTAGAACCCTTGGGAAATCATGATTTATATAAATACAGTAAGTTGAGGATGGATAGCAAGTTTAGCAAGATGTAGAGTATAATGGCTGTGTAAGCGCACTTGGGATTATTGAAAGAGTCTGTTGGGCAGTACTTAACTCATCACTAAATTCACAGCTATCTGCAACCTTAGAGCATGAAATATGGTCTTTGTAAATGTAATTAAAGTTCATGATTATATAGAAGTAGAGAAATCTTAATTAATTGATATTTTTAGAGAAAGTCTATCTATGTAGTCTAGACTATCTTAAATTCACTTTGTAACTCAAGGTGGACTCCAGTTTTACAATGTCCTTCCTCTAGCTCCTGTATACTGGTACTAGATAGGCACACCATCAGGGTTTGCTTTGAACATGTCTTTCAGTTAAAATAGAGTGACATTTTACAAAGAAGAAGCAGAGAAAAAGAAAATGTGAACAGGGAGATAAGGTTAGAATTCTGTTGCTACAAACCATGTGAGCCTCACAGCCATCAGATGCTACAAGACACCAGCAAAGATTTTCTCTTGGGGCCTTCTAGAAGACAACCCTGCTAAATTTCAGACCCCTGGACTTAAGAATTTTAAAGAATAAATTGTTGTTGCTTTAAGCTGTCCAATGTTTTGGTAATTAATATTGGCTTCCCTGAAAAACAAATAGATAATAAAAAACAATATGGAAAATAAACATAATAAAGAATAAGAAGAGACAAGTCAGAGTTCTATAAAAATAAAATAATGTTGTTGGACAAACTTGAAGGATCCATTTGTCTTTCTAATTTTTAAAAACTTGTCTCCTAATAATGTCTCTGTTTTCTATTTCTGAGAAAAGAAGCTACTAGGCAAAATGAAATTGAGAAACAAATACTATAAATTCTATTTTATTTTGTATTTATCTGGGGGTAAAAGATGTGCCATTCTAACAATACTTGCACTAATTATGTCTGTATTTGGATTCTCAATTGTTGTTCTCAAACTAGAATGGCACATATGGGTTAGAAACTAGAGAGGCCATGGTCATACCTAACAGCCATGAGAAATCAATGATGCAGCGCACCTATTTAAGGCGCTTTTGGAGAAAACTAAATTGAACTTATATCTGATAGATGAAAATTGGTTGTTAGGATATTGTCATTTATTTTTGGTTATGAGCCTTCTCTTTTAAATAATTTCCTAGATACTCACGGAATCATATTGCTTATGACGTCACGTTCTCTGAAAGATTACATAACTTATCAGGTCACCTCTTACGAATATAAACCAGCTGCAGTTTTCCTCAGCTGAGAATTCTGGGATTCCTCTTGCTATTTCTTTGAATCACACTTCCAACTTTCATGTAAACTGGTTTCTAAAAACCTATGATAGAATTCTAATTTAAGACGTGGTTCGTGGTTCTTTGCCTCTGAGAGCTACTTTATCCACTGTCCTGGGAGTCCCCAACATCCTAGGGTAGATGTGCAGACTGATGAATGCCCAGTCCCTGTGCTTAAAACAGGACTAGACTCTTAGAATGTGCTTATGCTCTAGAGCACCTCTTGCATTTTGAGACTTAGATTCTAAAACACCATGCTGATTTGACTACCTTCTCCTCTTAACCTTTTCCTACCACATATTTTTAAATTTTATTTAATATTTTCATGGTACATCTGCTCATATGAATCTACATGTCAAGGTTTACATCTTCAGGATCCAATCATGGCAAACTACAGCCACCTGCAACACAGAAAGCAACTACTGAATGAGTTTTTAATTTCTAGTGTGTAATACGGCATTGATTTTTTTTAATGAAGTTATATCTCAGTTATTGCAAAAGACTTATCAAATAAATCCTTCATATGAAACCTGACGATTATATATGCATAAAGAGTTTTATTTAAATAGCGTTTCAGGATAACATTTATGTTAATTTCAGAACCCAAAAGTTAGGTTTCTTGGAATATAATTAATATATGTTTAATTTGCTGTATTTTCTATATCTTGATTTATATTTTCTCATGTTACTGTAGTTAGTACTCATACAAGATATATTAATATACAATATACACATGTAAGTCATACATGTGTGCCAATTAAGTATATGGGTCATATAAATATAATCAAATTTAGTCTTATTTTCTTGAGATTTATTTAGTTCTCTTATGTTTATGTGAATGTTAATCAAGTATTGATGTACACCTCATGCCTACAGAGGCTCAATAAAGGTATAAGAGCCTCTGAAATTGTTATTACAGATGGTTGAGAGCCACCATGTGGTTGCTTGGAGTGAAACCTGGGTTCTCTACAAGAGCAACAAGTAGCCTTAACCACAGAGACACATCGCCAGTTCGCCAATTAAAACAGCTTTTATTTTATTTTACTTTATTTTGGTTTTATCATAACCTTTCTCTTTTGAGACTTATGGGAACAGGATTGAGAATGGGGGGTGGGGTGAGAGGCAACAGAGTCACATGACAAATCCCGGAATATCAGACTCTGGAAACCAGCATCAGGGTACGGCTCTGAGTTTATTGCATAGCCTATAAATTTATATAGTGTTTGAGCAAACCCCAATCCCCTAAATCATCAGCCAGTCATATCTCACTACATTGTCACTGCACTCCAATGAAAGTCATACTTGATGCAGTAACTCATAAGGAGGAAGAAGGAGCATTGCATCATCACCTAGTAGGATTTCCATGAAGAGTGAGAAGCAGCCACCATCCTGACCTGGGTACCTTTCTGCAGTCTCCCCAGTATTTCCAGGAGCCATCTTAGGTCTGTAAAGCAGATCAGGACTCTTGAAGGAGTCACAGGAGTCTGTGGCGCCTAGCTCTCCATCCTGCTGACTTCCCCATCCTACACAGAAAATAGAATTTCTTCTCACACTATATTCTGATAACAGTTTTCCCCTCTTCCAATCTCACTGAGAATCTTCTCGCCTCCCTACTCACCTAAATTCACACCCTTTTGTTGATGTTTTTGTTTTCTCATTAGAAAAAGAGGCACCTAAAAGGGGAAAAAACAAAATAAAATACAAACAAGCAAACCGGAATAGCACAAAACAAACAGAAAAAAAAGGAGACAAAATAAAAGCACAAGAAACACATATGGATGCAGGGACACACATATTCACACAGAGAGAGAAATCCCATAAAGACACAAAAGAAGAAACCATAATGTATATGCAAAGGACCTTTAAAAGCACTGCAGTAGGAAAGGAGGGCAATAATGATTATAAAGTAGAATCTAGTGGTGAACACAATTTACTTGATCTGTAACCATTTTAACTTTTATACAATAAATTTAAGCTCAAACTATGAATGGCTTATAGTTTTCACTTAATGGGGCTTTAATGATATCTATTCCTTCTGCCTTACTCTAAGATATGCTAATTTAAAAGGAAAAAATAATAATACAGTGTTGTGCCGCTGGTTAATAAAGCTCTGGACTTTTATGAAAAACTGGAAAGGAACTCAAATTATTAGTCGCTATGTTTTTCCATTGTATTATAAATTAATGCATTCTTTAAGCATAGTGAATTTTTAAGATGTTATTAGAAGAATTATTTAGGAAGAAAATGCATTGCAGTCAAAGACATTTTTTTAAGTTTATAATATGTTATTAAATTCATGTCTATAACTCTTTAAAATGTTCTGCCAGTCTATTTGGCCCTGGCATATGTCACGTATTTAGGAGCAGAATGCTCACTGGTTAGGCCTGGAGGATGGGTGCAGACTCAAACTCTAGTATACTGTGGTAGCATTTGGAAGATCACCGACGAGCTCCATCTTTTTCCTAGCATGAAAGAAACTTTGAATGGCATAAATGGAAGTGTGTTGTGAAAGGAAGAAAAAGATTCTTTGAAGCAATACTACAGTAATCTCCAGAAAATTGTTCTTATGCTGCTCTGCAGAATTCTTGTGTGGGAGACTCACAAGTCTCTCATTATGGTTGGCTGATGACAGAATGCCAGGACTGAATGGGAGCTCAAATTCCATTTAGCCAGACCTCTTTTCTTTAGGTCATAAAGATTCTGAGAGATCACAGCCCATGTGCTTTATAGTCTATAAAAAGTCAAGCGAACAGGAAACAAAATCAGCTTTGTGGTGTCAGTATAGGGGGAGGACAATTTGAAAAGAAGGAAAACATTTGTGTAATGGAAATTTGACTCTAAGGGGTACATTATGAAATGATCAAGAACATCTTCAATAAAGCAAATGGTAAGATTTGAAGAAAAATATGCTGTAATATATGTTCAGTCATTCTCATCTGTTTTGACCCCTAAATGAGCTCAAGATCAACAGTTATTGCAAATGTCAGAGTTGAAATCTATAAGTCTGTCACTTACATATTGGGTAATAATCAGCTTATATGAGCTATGTGAATACTTTTGCATATCAGTTTTACAATAATTATATGGTTTGTGCCAGCTTCTTGACAGGAATGCCAAAAGAGAGTCTTGGCTCACAAAGGAAGAATAATGAGCGTATTACTATAGCGATAACCTTGAAGAATATTGTTGGGGGCCACTTTAGCTTCAGAGGCCCCCATGTTGCACTAGGCTGAATTCTTAGAAAAAGATAAGCTCCCCCAAAACAGCGTCAGGCCCCTGATGACTAGCATGAACTTAGACCACAATATCTCACTTTATGCTTTGTTGATCAGCACTCAGAACAGAAACCGAGCAGCAGCTAAAGAGGCTCTGATTGGCTGGTCTTGATCCAGGCCAAGTTAACAAGAAAAGCCATCTGAGGTTCTTGACAGGTAATATTCTACTCAGCATGCCAGGTTTGAAAAACATGGTTGAAAACAAAACATACAACATGCATGTACTTAATTGGTTGCCCCTACATCCATGTAATTTGTGGTTTAATTTCTTATATGTGCCTTCTTTTTATTTAATCTTTTTTAACACTCCATATTTTACTCTGCTCCTGGTCCACCCTCTGACTGTCCACATCCCATACCTCTCCCCCATGCCCCTGCCTCCATGAGATGTCCCTGCCCTGCCACCCTACCAGACCTCTAAACTCCCTGGGACCACTAGTCTTTTGAGGGTTATGTTCATCTTCTCTGACTGAACCCAGACCCAGAAGTCCTCTGCTGTATACGTGTTGAGGACCATATATCAGTTGCTGTATACTGTCTAGTTGGTGGTCCAGTGTCTAGAGATCTCAGGGGTATCCACCTTAATTGAGATTGCTGGTCCTCCTACTGGATCACCCTCCTCCTCAGCTTCTTCCAGCTTTCCCTAATTCAACCACATGGGGCAGCAGCTTCTGTCCATTGGTTGGGCACAAATATCTGCATCTGACTCTTTCAGCTGCTTGGTGGGTTTTCAGGAATGCGGTCATGCTAGGTTCCTTTTTATGAGTGCTCCATAGCCTCAGTAATAGTGTCAGGTCTTGGACCTCCCATTAAGCTAGATTCCACTTTGGACCTGTCACTGGACCTTCTTTTTCTCAGGTTCCTCTTCATTTATTTCCATGCCTGCAGTTCTTTCAGACAGGGACAATTATGGGTCAGAGTTTTGACTGTGGGATAGCAACCCCAGCCCTCACTTGATTCCCTGTCTTTCTGCTGGAGGTGGGTTCTACAAGTTCCCTCTCCTCACTGTAGGGTACTTCATCTAAGGTCCCTCCCTCTGAGTCCTGAGAGTCTCTCACCTCCCAGGTCTCTGGTATATTCTGGAGGGTACCCCCAACAACCTACCTCCTGAGGTTGCATGTTTCCATTCTTTCTGCTGGCCCTCAGGGCTTTAGTCCTTTTCTCTTACCCTATACCAGATCACATAACCCTCTTCTTCCTTCATAATCCCCCTCCCTATCTATTTTCCCTCCCACCTCCCCCCTCCCTCCCCAGTTGTGATTGCTTTCTTCTCCCTCCCAAGTGGGACTGAGATGTCCTCACATGGTACCTTCAGCTTGTTGACCTTTTTGAGTTCTGTACACTTTATCCTGGGTATTCTGCACTTTTGAGGTGGGGTTAATATCCACTATGAATCTACAATTACTCTGATTCCCAAATTTATGAGACACAATGAAAGCAGTGCTAATAGGAAAATTCATAGCCCTAAGCACCCTGGTGAATAAAGTGGAGAGATCTTACACCAACAACCTAACAGCACACATGAGAACTCTAGAACAAAAAGAAGCAAACACACTCAAAACGATAGATGGCAGGAAATAGTCGAACTCAGGGCTGAAATCAACCAAATAGAAACAAAGAAAACAATACAAAGAATCAAAACCAAATCCTGGATATTTGAGGGAATCAACAAGATAGATAAACCCCTAGCCAAACTAACTAAGGGGCAGAGAGGCAATATACAAATTAATAAAATCAGAAACAAAAAGGGAGACATAACAACAGAAACAGGAAATTCAAAAAATCATCAGATCCTACTACAAAAGCCTATACTCAACAAAACTGGAAAATCTAGATGGAATGGATGGTTTCCTAGATAGACAGCACATACCAAAGTTAAATGAGGAGCAGATAAACTATCAAAACAAGCCCATATCACATAAGGAAATAGAAGAAGTCATTAAAAACACCCCAACCAAAATAAAAGCCCAGGGCCAGATGGATTTAGTGTAGAATTCTACCAGACCTTCAAAGAAGACCTGATACCAATATTCCTAAAACTACTCCATAAAATAGAAACAGAAGGAACACTACCTAATTCATTCTATGAAGCCACAATTACTCTGATATCTAAACCACACAAGGACTCAAACAAAAAATGAGAACTTCAGACCAATCTCACTTATGAATATGAATGCAAAAATACGCAATAAAATTAAGTTCTTGCAAACCGAATCCAAGAACATATCAAAACCATCATTCCCCATGGTCAAGTAGACTTCATCCCACGGATACAAGGTTGGTTTAATATATGAAAATCCATTAAAGTTATCCACTATATAAACACAAACGCAAAGAAAAAAATCACATGATCATCCCCTTAGATGCAGAAAAATCATTTGACAAAAAGCAACACCCCTTCTTATTGAAAAGTATTGGAGAGATCAGGAGTTCAAGGCCCATACCTAAGCATAATAAGAGTAATATACAGCAAACCAACAGCCAATATCAAATTAAATGGAGACATACTCGAAGCAACCTCACTAACATTGGGGACAAGATTTTAGGATGCCCACTATGCCCATAACTATTCAATAGAGTACTCAAAGTGCTAGCTAGAACAAAAAGACAACAAAAAAGATCAATGGGATACAGATTGGCAAAGAAGAAATAAAGGTATCACTATTTGCAGATGATATAAATGGTATATATAAGAGACTCCAAAAACTCTACCAGAGAACTTCTCCAACTGATAAACAACTTCAGCAAAGTGGTGGGATATAAAATTAACTCAAATAAATCAGTAGCTTTCCTTTATACAAATGATAAACAGGCTGAAAAAGAAATTAGGGAAACGACTCCCTTTAAAATAGCCATAAATAATATAAAATAACTTGGGGTAACTAACCAAACAAGTGTAAGATCTGTATGACAATAACTTCAAGTCTCTCAAGAAAGAAATCGAAGAAGACCTCAGAAAATGGAGATATCTTCCATGCTCATGGATTGGCAGAATTAGCATAGTAAAAATGGCCATCCTACCAAAGGCAATCTACAGATTCAATGCAATCCCTATCAAAATCCCAACACCAGTCTTCAAAGACATGGAAAGAACAATTCTCAAATTCATCTGCAAAGGCAAAAACCCAGAATAATGGAAACAGTTTTTGTTTGTTTGTTTGTTTCATTGTTGTTGTTGTTGTTTTGTTTTAAAAGGTTGCCCTGTCCTTCCCCTCACTGGCACAGTTTGAATCCAGAACCCAGAAGTCTCCCTATTATATCAGTTTCTG
This sequence comes from Apodemus sylvaticus, assembly GCF_947179515.1. Taxonomy (NCBI): domain Eukaryota; kingdom Metazoa; phylum Chordata; class Mammalia; order Rodentia; family Muridae; genus Apodemus; species Apodemus sylvaticus. The sequence goes on along the minus strand of NC_067481.1, from coordinate 31,111,410 downwards.
AATAATGATCGTTTTGCTGGCTCATACTTGGTTTTCTTTTTTTCTTTTTCTTTTTTCTTTTCATATTATTAATATTCCTTGTCTGGGATTACTACACTTCTAAGCGTTTTTTTCTCCTACATTCTTTGTTTACATTCCAAATGATTTCCCCTTTCCTGGTTCCCCCTCCCTATAAGTCCCATAAGCCCTCTTCCCTCCACCCATTTCCACACTCTCGGACCCCACCAATATTAGTGGCTTTTTCTGGGTGTGAGGTATATGTGAGTATAAATGTGTGTGTACATGAATCCAAAGGTCAGTCTCAAGTGCTGTTCCTTATGAAACACTTACCTTCTCTCATTGGATCCTGGCCTCACCAATTAGGCCATGTTGAATAGCCAGTGTACCCCAGGGTGACTCCTGTATCTGGCTCCACAGACCTGTGCCAACAAGTCTGGCTTTCTCTCTGAATTCTGGGGATAGATTTCTAATCTTCAAACTTGCACAGTAAGTATGTTACTGAGTAAAGCACTTCTCCAAACCCAGGAGAGGGTTGTTGTTGTTGTGGTGGTGGTGGTGGTGGTAGTGGTGGTGGTGTTATTTTGCTCTTTCTATCTCTTTTCCGTCAAATAATCACACAAATCAAAATAATCTTAATTATTAAAAATAATGAATAATTAATTAATAACAAAACTAATAAAAATTAATAATAAAACTTTTAATAATTTTAGCTTAGGATACAATGAGTGATATAACAATATAAGGTATAGTTGGAAGTGCTCTGCCAGGATGTGCAGAGATTCTTCAACAGCCACACTGAGATCTATGAGTCCCACAGAATCATTCTAACACTCGTCACAGCTACACACCCATCTGACTCTGTCTAATAAGGTAGAGAATCCTATTGCTTCAGTTATAAAAGCACAGCAGAGATATATGGGTGGCAAGTGTTGTTAACAAGATTCCAAGTCAGGACACACACACACACACACACACACACACACAAACACATACACACAATCTTCTGAGTTGAATGCCTCTTGACTTCATGTAAAAAAGGCACAGGAATTATATTTATTAGAACACTGCATTTTTTTCAGAGCAAAGAAAACTTTCTTTCAATTTATTTAAATGATTTTGCTTCAAAAAATACACACAGCATTTTACTACTACCTTTATAAACAAAAAAATTAGTCAAGACTTGACTTAGAAAAGAAAGATGAAAACTTATCACAGAAATGAAAATATAGAAAGCATTGCACAACACTGACGCAACACATACTCAGAATTTGCATTTTTTGATACCTAGAGCCATCTGACATATTTAATTTAAGCTTTTTTTCTTTTGGGCTATCGGGTATAATTTATTCCCTTTTTCTGAAATTACAATAGCAGAGACAGAGCAAAATAAAAAGAAATGGAAAAAAGCAAGATTCTCCATGGAATCATAGATATGTGCATTGGTTATAGAAAATACCCAGCCTATTCTGTTTGTAGAAATATTAAATATCCTACCATAGCTACTCATATGCAAGTTTTCCAGCAGAACTACTGGTTAAGTGATAATGCATGGCACTGTAATGCAAAGGTGAGAAAAAAAGAACATTGTAGGAATCCATAACCCATAATCTCACTTCTGGCCTTTAAGGAAGTGGGGTGTGTGTGTGTGTGTGTGTTCGCGTGCGCGCACGTCCACGCGTGCGCACATGTATGCTGTGAGTCAGTATTCTTGAGAAAATATGAACAAATGTCTAACATATCTGGATAGGTAATCAATAACAGACCAAAGTGAGGATGCCATCAAAGTCCAACATGGAGAATCTATGTGTTCTTAGCTTTTTGTTTTATTGGAGTTACTTATAGGATTTTATGTGAAAGGTTGGTTACAGAAGCAGAATAATTCAAGACAGATCATCACCAAAAGTTCATGCCACCATTGGAGACAACTCATGAAAGCTAGATCTCACTGTACAACTTGCAACCAGCTCATTTGGTTACAGCTATTTTTCCACTGTTGGTTTGAGCCTCTTTAGATAGCTTTGCTTGTCTCTGTTTCTTCCACATTTTTAGACTAAACCTCTTCTGGGTAGCTTAACTGCTCTGAGAGTATTTTTCATTAGTCCCTCTAGTTTGTATAAGCTTGAGAAGGAAGGGGCCTATTGGATTTGGTCAGTTCAAGGGATTTCTTGAGATTTTTGAATTAATTCCTGAGCTTATCTGAAGGATAGATTATTTCACTTCCATTTAGAACATCCTGCATTCCACTGCACCTTCCAAAAAATAAAAAAGGTTGATTTCAGAAGAAATTGTTCCATAACAGTATGGCACTCAGAACCACAATAAGATGATAGCTCTGGTGGATTTAAGTGTGACATACACCCTGAGATGCCTGAGAAGCAACTTTCAGTAATGGATAATTTAATGGATAATTAAACGTAACATCAGATATACTTCTGACAGATTTTGTTTTCTGTTCTTTGTATAAAACAAGAATATGCCGAAGTTCTACATATGTGAAATGGGAAGTGAAGCCTGAAGTTAATTCTCAGCTACATATAAGTAGATCACAAGTGAAAAAGATATCATCAACTAGGTGTTTTTAGGTTCAACATTAGAAAACTGAAAAGTATCTGCATAACAGAATAGTTTTCTGTTTAATGTCCAGGAGAGATTGTTTCTGAAAATGGTTATTAGTATATGAGAATGTAAATTGAAAACAAAAATTTTTGGCCTGATGCCATAAAGTTCTTCCTGGTGGAATGGCATGATTGAAATGCAGGGTCCCTGGATATGTCTGAACTGTGTAATTCTCCCAATTCATCAGAGATTCTGTAGTTTCACTGTTAAACTTAATTTGTAGTAATTTAATAAAAGATATCGAATCTACAGAAGAAGCTCTACTCTATGCTCAAAAACAGAAGCATTTCACCCTAGCAATGCAGTAAATAGCTAACAAGAGGTTTGGCACCACCACACAGTGTGCATTTTTTAGGTGGATAGGTTACACAAGTGCAGCAAGACATTAGAGCAGCTGCTGGTCACAGTCCCTGATATTTGAATGTTAAAATGTATTTCATTGCTGTTGCTCATTTTACCCCAAATAAATTTGTAAGATCCTATTAGGGTCATGCATAATATTTCTTCTGATGCAGCATTGATTTTATATGGGACAAGTGGCCAAAACTCTAAAATTCCCATAATGGCAAAACAAAATACCTAAAAGAGCAAACAATTATAAATCCTCCAAGACACAAAATGATTGTATGTGTCTCGTCAATTATTATATGGGTTGGACAATACCTGAAAGACAGAAGATGAATGAATACATAAGGAACATGAACAACTCAAAATTTTAATTCCTCCTGTAAATGACTGAATTTTTCGCATGTTATTGTACACCTGTCTTCTTCACCCATTTCATAGAAAAATCCATTCATGAAAATTTGAATTGACCAATTGAAGAAATGCAGAATCTAACCTAAGTATCTAAAGAATTAATAGTGAAGATTAATGCTTCATGTTTATTACATGATGTGTACATGTGTGTATGCTTGTGTGTGTGTGTGTGTGTGTGTGCATACGCACGCTTATGTATGCATACAGGACATGTGAGTCAAGATCAAAGAACAACTTTTAGGAACTTTTTTCTCTCCTTCTTAGGATCATTGATGAGGTCATGCTTGGTAACAATCACCTTTAACCTCTGAGTCATCTTACTGGCCCAAGCAAATGGTTCATGATACAGATGTCCACTTAAAAGTATAGGAAAATTGAGAAACATCAGTAAATTTTACATGAAGGTTGTCAATTTTTCTTTGGTATTGTTTCTTTCTTTTAAGAAGAATAATGACTCAGATGAATCCCAAACCACTTCACCATGATGTTCAAATGACTGCTTGGTTAGATTTGTCAAAATGTGTTTAAAACTGAGATTTGAATATTCTAATAAAATGTGAATACCCCAACTTTCTGGAATCACAGAGAAAAGGGAGATATTGAACCATACAATGTCTCCCACAACTTTTTTTCTGCATTTTCACTGGTCTATAATTTCTTAAATAGATGATGAAAGTATGGAAATTACATAAACAAATAGCACCAGAAAAGACTTGTAAAAACGATATGGCATCCAAATATGTCATCATCCTTCCTCAAAATCCATCTCAGTTTATAATTGTATTGAACTGGAATTGTCTTTAAATAAATGAAGTGAAAATAAAAGGTGGCTGGCAACTCCAAATGAAAATACAGAACAGGACTCAAGCTGGGTGATTGAATGGTAACAAGGTCTTTTAATTCTCCTTTAGAAGAACACAGAGGAATGGCCTTGAGACATCAGAGCAGCTGATACTAAGAAACCATGAATCTGTTCTGTTTTCCCCACTCAAAATCTATTCTGGGATGTGTAAACACAGCAACAATTCAGATTCTTCAGCCTTCTCTCACCCCTGGAATCCTGAATGAATTGACCACTTTCATGCTAGAGAATCCATGAAGCACCCTTGTGGAATGTCACTACTAAGATCTGTATCCTGCCAGCTCCAGTCATTTATTTTTGTTTTGTTTTTTTATTTTATTTTATTTTATTTTATTTTATTTTATTTTATTTTATTTTATTTTATTTTATTTTATTTTATTTTATTTTATTTCAGAGACAGAGTTTCTCTGCATAGCCCTGGCTGTCTTGGAACTCACTGGCCTCCAGTCCACATACCTTTCTTTGCCTCTCAAGTGCTGAGATTAATGCATGCATTACCACACCTGGACTTAGCTTGTCTATTTGATAAATAAACTCAAGAAGAGGTCAGAAGAACCTTGCAGAATGACATACAGCAGTGACAACTAAGTCTTGCTGGAGTTTGCTCCCCACAGTTTCCAAAGTTTAGCACCATTTTCTATATTTGTATATCTTTCACCTGGCCTTATCAGCTATATATGCTTCAATAACTCTAGAAGCCAGAGCTTCACTTTGTCCCAAAAGACAAAGATTCAAATCTACCATAATGAACAAGACTGTACCTGTTTTATCCAATTAAGTGGGATCATGACTTCTACATGTAAATCCTATCAATTCTATGTAGAAAAATCACCAAATTTTTGTTGTTGTTCAGATTATCTTGCAAAACTGTAAGCAAAAATAGTCTGGATTACAAATTTGAACACAAGGATGAAGAAAGCTACCCGAGTCTTACAATGTTTTCATTCTACTTTTAGAGAAAGGATACAGAAATTATTTTAAAAAAGTGTCCGATAATGATCCACTTTGCTTTATGAGACGTAGTTTGTTCAAGCAGACAGTGTAGGAAGCTTGAAGTCAGAGCAGGAAATATACCTCTGCTTTATACTCAAAACATTCTGCTCATCCAAGGACTGACTTTGTTTTATGCCTGAAACACAGGATTGTCTTTTGTTCTGGTTTTAAGTTTTATAAAACTGGGCTGAAAGTACTTATTTTTCAAGTTTATAATGATGCTAAACTGAGATATCAAATAACAATTTATTTATTTATTTTTAAATTTATTTACTTTTTTTTGCACTCCATATTTTATCCCCACACCGTCCATCCACTCTCCCACTGTTCCACATCATCCCATACCTCCTCCCCAGCCCCCTGATAGTTAGCTCCACCCCCAACCCCACCTGACCTCTAAACTCCCTGGGGCCTCCAGTCTCTTGAGGGTTAGGTGCATCATCTCTGAATGAATGCAGGCCCAGCAGTCCTCTACTGTATTTGTGTTGGGGACCTCATATCAGCTAGAGTATGCTGTCTGTTCAGTGGTCCAGTGTTTGAGAGATCTCAGGGATCCAGATGAATTGAGACTGCTGGTCCTCCTATATGGGCACCCTTCTCCTCAGCTTCTTTCAGTCTCCACTAGTTCAACAACAGGGGTCAGCAGCTTCTGTCCATTGATTGGGTGCAAATATCTGTATCTGACTCTTTCAGCTGCTTGCAAGGTCCCTTTTTGTGAGTGCTCCATAGCCTTAGTAATAGTGTCAGGCCTTGGGAATCACCCCTTGAGCTGGATCCTACTTTGGGCCTGTCACTGGACCATCTTCTCCTCAGGCTCCTCTGAATTTCTTTCCCTGTAATTCTTTCAGACAGGAACAATTGTGGGTCAGAGTTGTGACTGTGGGATGGCCCACCTCTCCCTCATGTGATGCCATGTCTTCCTGCTGGAGATGGCCTCTATAAGGTCCCTCCCTTTGAGTCCTGAGAGTCTCTTACTTCTCAGGTCTCTGGTGCATATTGGAGGGTCCCCCCTACCTCCTATCTCCTGAAGTTGCCTGTTTCCGTTTTTTATGCTGGCCCTCAGGACTTCAGTCCTTTTCCCTCACCTAATACCAGATCACAGTCCCCTCTGCCACCATTCCCCCACCCCATCCACTTTCCCTCCCTGGTTCCTCCCTCCCTCCCCACTTGTGATTGCTTTCCTCTCCCTCCCTAGTGGGACTGAGGCATCTTCACTTGGGCAATTCAGCTTGTTGACCTTTTTGAGTTCTGTAGATTTTATCACAGGTATTCTGTATTTTTTCTTTTTCTTTTTCTTTCTTTTCTTTCCTTTCCTTTCCTTTTCTTTTCTTTCTTTTTTTTTTTTTTTTTTTTTTTTTTTTTTTTTTTTTTTTTTTTTTTTTTTTTGCTAATATCCACTTCTTAGTGAGCACATGCCATCCATGTCCTTTTGGGTCTGAGTTACCTCACTCATGATGACATTTGCCTGGAAAACTCAAGATGTCCTTGTTCTTAATAGCTGAGTAGTATTCCATTGCATAAATGAACCACATTTTCTGTATCCATTCTTCTGTCATGGGACATCTAGGTTGTTTCCAGCTTCTGACTATCACAAATAAGGAACATAATGGAACACATGCCCCTGTGGCATGGTGGAGAATCTTTTGGGTATATTCCCAAGAATGCTATAGCTGGGTCTTCAGGTAAATCAATTTCAATTTTCTGAGGAACCCCCAGATTGATTTCCAGAGTGGTGGTACCAGTTTGTAATGCCCCTAGCATTGGAAGAGTGTTCCTCTTTCTCCAAGTCCTCTGCAACATGTGTTGTCTCCTGAGGTTTTGATCTTAGCCATTCTCATTGGTGTAAGGTAGAATTTCAGGGTCACTTTGATTTGCATTTCTCTGATCACTAAGGACATTGAACATTTATTTCTTTAGGTGCTTATCAGCCATTCAAGATTCCTCTTGTGAAATCTCGATTTAGCTCTATACTCCATTTTTTGATTGGGTTGTTTGGGTTTGGGGGAGGAATTAACTTTTTGAGTTCTTTATAAATTTTGGATATTAGCCCTCTATCAGATGTGGGGTTAGTGATTTTTTTCCCAATCTGTAGGTTGCCAATTTGTCTTATTGACTATGTACTTTGCCTTACAGAAGTTTTCTAGTTTCATGAGGTCCCATTTATCAATTCTTGATCTTAGAACATGAGCCATTTTAGGAAATGGCTCTTTAGGAAATTTCCCCTGGGCCAATGAGTTCAAGGCTCTTTCCTAGTCTCTCTTTTATTAGTTTCAGTATTTCTGTTTTATGTTGAAGTCCTTGATCCACTTGGACTTGAGCTTTGGGAAAGGTGACAAATATAGTTATATTTTCACTTTTCTACATACAGTCAGCCAGTTAGACCAGTACCATTTATTGAAGATTCTTTCTTTTTTCCATTGTATATTTTTGGATTCTTTGTCAAAGATTAAGTATCCTTAAGTGTGTGAGTTTTTTTCTGTGTCCTCAACTATATTCCACTGATCCACATGTCTGCCTCTGTACTAATATCATGCAGTTTTTATCACTATTGCTCTACAGTAAAGCTTGAGGTCAGGAATGGTGATTTCCCAAGCCATTATTGTGATGAATTGTTTTCACTATTCTGAGTTTTTTTGCCTTTCCAGATGAATTTGAGAATTGCTATTTCCATGTCTTTGAAGAATTGTGTTCGGATTTTGATGGGGATTGTATTGAATCTATAGATTGCCTTTGGAAGATGCCCATTTTTACTATGTCAGTTCTGACAATCCATGAGCATGGGAGATCTCTCCATTTTCTGAGATCTTCTTCAATTTCTTGAGAGACTTGAAATTATTGTCAAACAGATCTTTCACTTGTTTGGTTAGAGTTACCCCAAGATATTTTCTATTATTTGTGGCCATTTTGAAGGGAGTTGTTTCCTAAATTTCTTTCTCAGCCTGTTTATCATTTGTATAAAAGAAGGCTATTTATTTATTTGAGTTAATTTCATATCCAGCCACTTTGCTGAAGTTGTTTTTCAGCTGGAGAAGCTCTCTGGTAGAATTTTGGGCTCGCTTATGTATACTATCATATCATCTTCTAGTAGTGATACATTTATTTCTTCTTTGCCAATTCATAACCCCTTCGAGTACTATATTGAATAGATATGGTGAGAGTGGGCATGCTTGTCTTGTCCCCAATTTTAATGGGATTGCTTCAAGTATATCTCCATTTGCTGTATATTGCTTTTATTATGTTTAGGTATGGAACTTGAATTCCTGTTCAGTCCAATACATTTTAACAAGAAGGGGTATTGTATTTTGTCACATGTTTTTTATACATCTAAGGAGATGATCATGTGATTCTATTCTTTGAGTTTGTTTATATAATGGATTACTTTAATGGATTTTTGCATATTAAAACAACCTTGCATTCCTGTGTTAAAGACTACTTGATTGTGGTGAATGATGGTTTTGATGTGTTCTTGGATTCGATTTGCAAGAATTTTACAGAGTATTTTTGCATTGATATTCATAAACGGGATTGGTCTGAAGTTTATTTTCTTGGTTGGGTCCTTGTCCAAAGTTATCAAGTGTAATGAAGAAGGACACTTCATATTCATCAAGGGGAAAATCCAGCAAGAGAAAGTCTCAATTATGAACATCTAGGCCCCAAATGCAAAAGCACCCACATTCATAAAAGAAACTTTACTAAAGCTCAAAACACACATTGAACCCCACACAATAATAGTGGGAGACTTCAACACCCAACTCTCACCAATGGACAGGTTATTGAAACAGAAACTAAACAAAGGCACATTGCAACTAAGAGAGTTTATAAGCCAAAGGGATTTAACAGATATCTATAGAACATTTCAACCTAAAACAAAAAAATACATGTTCTTCTCAGCACCTCATGGTACCTTCTCCAAAATCAACCATACAATTGGTCACAAAACAACCCTCAACTGATACAAGAAATTGAAATAATACCATGAATCCTATCAGATCACCATGGCCTAAGGCTGGTCTTTAATAGCAGCAAAAACTCCAGAAAGCCCGCATATACATAGTACTCAATGATAACTAGTTCAGGGAAGAAATAAAGAAAGAAATTAAAGACTACCTGGAAATGTAATGAAAATATTGACACATCACACCCAAACCTATTGGATACAATGAAAGCAGTACTAAGAGGAAAATTCATAGCACTAAGTGCCCTGGAAAAGAAATTTGAGAGATCTTACACTAACACCTTATCAACACTCCTGAGTGCGCTTGAACAAAAAGAAGCAAAATCACCCAAGAGGAGTAGAAGGCAGGAAATAGTCAAACTCAGGGCTGAAATCAATCAATAGAAACAAAGAAAACAATACAAAGAATCAACAAAATCAGAACCTGGTTTTCTGAGAGAATCAACAAGATAGATAAACCCCTAGCCAAACTAACTAAATGGCTGAGAGGCAGTATTCAAATTAACAAAATCAGAAATGAAAAGGGAGACATAACAACAGAAACAGGAAATTCAAAAAAAAAATCACCAGATCCTACTGTAAAAACCTATACTCAACAAAACTGGAAAATCTAGATGAAATGGATGGTTTTCTAGACAGATACCACATACCAATGTTAAATAAAGAGCAGGTAAACTATCTAAACAGGCCCATATCACACAAGGAAATAGAAGAAATCATTAAAAACCTCTCAGCCAATTTATTTTTTTATTTCCCAGTCGAAAGTAAAACTCAGTGTATGAATTGTATACTTAAGCAATTATAAACATCTGTCAACTGAAACAAGTAATACATATATACTATATATGCATGTCTGTTATATATTTGTCTAGTGAATATATTTCTAATGAACAAATATTACTTCAGTGTGGGTAATGATAGATGAGATAAAAGAAAGCCTAATTTGTTATTGGACACATGTAAGTCTAGTAATGTCAAAAAGACATTCTGAATTATACAAAGTGATGGTACATATAAAGAGATGTGAAGAGACAGACTTTTCCAGAAGGACACAAAACCAACAATACAAACCTGGTGATTTCTAAGTGATTCATTGAAAACACTCAGTGGTGAAAATCAGAGCACTTTCTAAGTAACCACTATCTTTAATATGTGAACAAATCATAAGAATCTTTCAACTGAATTTGTCCAGTAGTGCTCCACTTGATAAATACTGGAGGAAATCTTGTGTACTTACAGGGGATTAGCAGGGTAGTAATGTCTGCTTTCAGCCCTTGCTTGTGCATGAGACAAGTCTATCTGACAAAGAAACATCTATTTCTAGTGTCCTCTTGTATGATGTAACTGACTACAAAGTATTAAACACTTTTTAGGGATTGGCAAGTGCATCTAGCAAAACATTAATAGGCAAGTATATCTCAATGCCAATTATTTATTGATTAAAAGTGGTTACCTGAAAACAGTATGAGCCTTTTCTATTTCTACTTAGAACTTTTTCTTAGTAAAATTCATAATACACTTCATTAAATGTCTGTATTTTATTTTCTTAGGCCACCATAATAGCTAATGAGTTTTCCCCCATAGTAAATAAAACTGTTAATCAGTGGTTAGCTGCTTACATAAAATACTAGTAACCTTCAAAATTACTCTGTGTGCATGAATATGCAGACCCTGAGGCAAGCATTACATTGTCCCCATCACTGAAAGATGCTTGCTACAAAAAATTTGAGAGAGAGAGAGAGAGAGAGAGAGAGAGAGAGAGAGAGAGAGAGAGAGAGAGAGGTGAGATACTTTATTGTTTTTAGTAATTTAATATCTGTCTACTGGTTTCCAAGCTGATGCAACTGAATTATTCTAGAGTGCATAAAGTGTACCAATATGGAGATAGAAAATCTATTTTAGTTTCTTGTAAATAAGCACCGTCAGTGATGACATTCCTCATTTATGTGTTATGATAACTCAGATGAAAGTAGTTTCCATGCGGTTTATCAAATTGCAGCTCCCTGAGACAGGATTAAAGATATTTTCACAATTTAATGTCAACTATAAAACTCAAAGACAAGGATAAACTTAGAAATGCTTCCTTAGTGAGGGCCACAAGCAACTGTCCTTTTACACACTGTCTCCCTCATCTTTCTATTTTTAGATTGGGCACAATATTTCAAACTTTATTAAATGTTACTTCTTCATTTTGAGAAAGGGTTGAGAGAGAGAGACAGAGACAGAGACATAGAGAGACAGAGATAGAAAGACAGAGACAAAGAGACAGAGAGAAAGAAATAAAAACTGAGAAATGATTCTTGTGTAGCCTAGAACAGGCTGTCCTTTTAAACTCCCTATACAATAGAGAGTATCTCAGAGTTTATAATTGTCCTGACTTTATCTCCCAAGTGTGAGGATTTGAGCCAAGAACTAGCATATGTTGAGGTGTTGCTAGGGATCGAACATAGGGTTTAATGCATGGTTTTCATGCCTCATCTTTGTATTTTTAAATTGGGCACAAAATTTTAAAGTGAGATACTTATTCTTAAATATTATTTTTGTTTTGATAAAAAAATCTCAAAAGAGAGAGAAGAGTCAGACAGAGAGCGGGGAGAGAGAGAGAGAGAGAGAGAGAGAGAGAGAGAGAGAGAGAGAGCCATTTGGGCTTTATCGACAGGTCATTTGAAAGGTGCTTATTAAATAAGGACAGGTATTGCCCTATACCGCTGCACTGATCCTTTCCAGAACCAGGGGCTACTCCTCCATTCTTCTTGGGACTTTCAGGGAGGGGGAGCCAGAAAAGGGGAAATCCTCTGAAATGTAAATAAAAAATATATCGAATAAAAAAAAGAAAAATAAATAAATAAATAAGAACAGGTAGTCACAATAATTTTAAATACTTTTATGTCAACAAGCTGAATCTAAATATACAAAACTTATGGAGTAGAATTCAGATTTAACTACTATTTCAATATAACATTTTCTTTCTTTAATACGTGTTGGTTTTTGTCTGCATGTGTTTCTGTGTAATATGTGCCTGCCAGATGCTCCTGGGATTCAGTAGAGGGCATATAATTCCCTGAGAATAGAGTTGCAGCTAAGGTTGTGAGCCATCATGTGGACACTGGGAACTAAATCTGGGTCCTCTGCAAAGACAAATGCTGCTAATCACTGAGTCAAAATTCTGGGCCATGTGACAAAAATTTTTAAGTTCTTTGCTGTCAAATCTTTCTTTCTGCTGGCTAGCTGTGATAGTACCATAAGATGTTTTGTAGACTGCAGGGAAGGAAATATTACAAACAGATTTACCTAGCTGTAAACACTATGAATTATAATAATGACCTGAAATGTCAAGGCAAGTGCATGTGTCACCCACAAATCTTAGATTATTAAGCAGTTCTTTCTGATTGCATTTGAGGTCCATAGCACAGGAGCAAACACATGCAATATCTTAAATGTGGCCAAGAGACCATGGGTGGGTAACTCACAGGCTACCATGGTAAATCACTATTATTGCACCATTATCATCACATATGTGGTTTGTTCTTAGAGTGATATTAAATCCACAGTCTGCATTTGAAAACACAAACATAAAGGGAGATGAAGATGATAAGAGAATGTTCTCAGGCAGTTCAGAGATATTTGTGCTTATGACAGGTACTATGGTCAAAGAGATATGTAGGAAGCTGTTTAAAAAGTAATCGTAGCCATGAATCGATGAGCCACGGGGACTAAGAAAGTAGTTAATAAGGGGCTGGAGAGGTGGCTCCGCAGTTAAGAGCACCGGCTGTTCTTCCAGAGGCCCTGAGTTCAGGTCCCAGAAACTGCATCGTGGGCGGCTCACATCTGGTGCCATCTTCTGGCCTGCAGACACACAGGCAGGCAGATTGCTGTATCTGTAATAAATAGATACATCTTAAGAAAGTAGTTAATAGATCAAAATCCAAGACTTAAGGCCTGGAAAACTCTAGGACTTCAGAACGAATACATCAGAAGTCCCTTGCTCACTTCTCAACAGCTTTGCATCGTGGCACTTTTCTTGTTTGATTACAAGTTCACTTGAATTGTTTGGGGCTATGTTACTACTTAAATTATGTCTGCAATTTGTGTCAAGTGGCATAATTGCTCAGGCTTAATTCCCTCTATATACTGCACCTTCCTCCACTGGACACTTAAGCAAGGAAAGACCCAATAAATGGTGTTTCTAATGTGCAGAACTATGTGCTTGGCAAGGGAGTCTTCTATGTACCTCTATGTACTTTATAGATTATTTACAGTTTTTCTTCCTTACATTTAGAGAAATGCCCAATCCAATTTATGCATTTTTTACTTATCTTTATATATAGTATGTGTGTGTTTATAGTGTATGTAAACGTCTGTGTGTATGTTTATAATGTGTGTATGTGTCTGTGTGTGTTTATAGTGTATGTGTCTGTGTTTATGTGAGAAAGAGACAGAGGCACAAAGGCAGCCAGATGAATATACAGACAGGGTATGCTCACAAATATTCAATATGCATGTCATGATGCACATGTTGGAGTTAGAGGAGCATGAGAATTTGGCCATGGTTTTTCATCTATTTGAAACAGGCTCTCCCTTTGTTGTTACCTGATATGTACACCGTCTCTGTGGCTAATGATCTTTCAGGAATTTGCATGACTCCATCTTTCATCTCATCATTGGACTGCTGAGATCATAGATGCTCTCTACTATCTCACTTAACATGAATTCCTGCGATCATAATTGCTCTCGAGAAAATGGAATGTAAATAAATAAAATATAAAAATATGTTTAACATAAAAAGTAAGCAGGGGCAATGATATATCTTATAGATTGGAAAACTCTAAATTTGTAAATAAAAATATGAACTAATATAATATATTTTGTTACATTTTATGTGGAGAATCATCTTACAGCATAACAATGTAACTTTATTTTTATAATAACAATAGGTATTCCTCCTTTATCTTCATTTTTATATATTTATGAATTTATTTACGTTATGAATATTATGGATATGAGATTATGAAAAAGTATTTTTCATGCACATTGAATATACCAGTTTGTCAATAGGAACTAGTAGCATGTTATCTTTTTAAATATCAGTATCTCTATTTTTCATCAGAGAGAAAGTCATTTTAAGTGGTAAATAACTTGGCTGGCCTGGGCACAGCAGATTATATGAGTACAGTTAGAAAAGAATACAGAAATTGAGTTGATAATCAATGTTATGATCTAGATATGAAATGCACTTCAAAGGCTCATGTACTTAGGGACTTAGTCACCAGAGAGTGACTTTGTTTTGGGGGAGGTGGGGTTATAAAATCTTTGGCTTGTAGACTGTAGCAAGAGAAAGTGGTAACGAGAGAGCAATCGTTGAGGCTTATAGCCCGGGCCCTTTCTCTTCCTCTTTCCTCTTGACAGTATAAGCTACAAGCAGTGAGGAGCAGCATGCTCCACCATACAAAGCCACAGGCTATCATGCTTCATACACCATGGTGTATGACCTCAAATCATGAAGCACAATAAGCCTTTCTTCCCTGTGCGCCTTCAAGTCTGGTATTTGATCACAGTGGCAGAAAAGTAACTAACACAGTTGCTGTACATTTTATGCATTGGGCACCTGAAGCTATGGGAAGCTTTATAGTATCATCTATAATACGGTTGGTTCACTCTTTGATCTTATGTTACTCTCCATCTAAATGTTGTTTATGATGATTAAAAAATAAGAAAAACAGAACTGTAGGCATTGGTTTAAATTGGGAATCTGACAAATCTCCAAACCTAGTTCTGAGTGAGGCGATATATACATACTTGGCTTATATTGCTAATAGAAAATTGTTCTGCATTACAAAGCAACAATGATTAAAAATGCTGGAATTTCTACTACTCGTAGAGCACAGATTATTGGTGGACAGCAGAAAGATAGAATCAGGGGATGCACCTAGAATGGAATGGATAAACACATTCACTATCAAGTGTCCATCTTGAAGCAAGCAGTTATTTTGAATAAGCACCAGTTGGACAAACAGCATGTATAAATCTGCCACTAATCCACAGACTATCAAACCAAAACTAGAAACAAGAAAAATGGAAAACACAGCTGGATTTAGCTAACTGAGGAGAAGACACAAACATCATGGCAATAGCTAGAGAAAACAAAAAGCCTTATGAGGAGGGAAACGATAGCTGCATTGCTCTGCTTTGTTTCCTGTGTTCTGATCATGTAAACACTTAAAGTGATAGTTCATTAAAATTCTAATGAAAAGGAACTTAGAGAAATAACTTCTGCTAAAGAAGACTTCTTGAAAGAAGCCAAAACAATACAGTGGAGAAAAAAGAAAAAAATTTCAATCGATGGTTCTTGTCTAACTGTGGATCAGCATGTAGAGGAATGCAAATTGATCCATTTTTATCTCCTTGTACAAAGCTCAAGTACAAGAGGATCAAGGACCTCCACATAAAACCAGATATGCTGAATCTAATAGAAGAGAAAGTGTGAAAAAACTCAAACATATCAACGCAGGGAATTTTTGTTGTTGTTGTTTGTTTGTTGGTATTTTTTGAGAGAGGGTTTCTCTGTGTAGCCCTGGCTGTCTTGGAACTCACTTTGTAGACCAGGCTGGCCTCGAACTCAGAAATCTGCCTACCTCTTCCTCCAAGTGCTGGGATTAAAGGCGTGCCCCACCACTGCCTGGCACAGAATACCAATGGGTCAGGCTCTAAGATCCACAAATGACTAATGAGACTTCATAAACTTGGAAAGCTTTTGTAAAGCAAAAGACAATGTGAACAGAACAAAATGACAACAAACAGGATGGGAAAAGATCTTTATTTACCCTACATCTGATAGAGGGCTAATATCCAAACTATGCTAAGAACTCAAGGAGTTAGACTCCAGAAAATCAAGTAAGCCAATCAAAAATGGGGTTCATTCTTTGACATGCAGAACGCCAGTTGAACCAGTGCCATGTGTTGAAAATGCTGTCTTTTTTCCACTGGATGGTTTTAGTACCTTTGTCAAAGATCAAGTAACCATAAGTGTGTTTCTGGGTCTTCAATTCTATTCCACTGACCTACCTGCCTGTAGCTGTACCAATACCATAGAGGTTTTTTTTTGTTGTTGTTGTTTGTTTTTTTTTAATCACTACTGCTCTGAGATACAGGGATGGTGATTTCCCCAGAATTTCTTTTATTCAACAATAAAAGAGTAGTTTTAGCTATCCTGTTTTTTTGTTATTCCAAATGAATTTGCAAATTGCTCTTTCTAACTCAATGAAGAATTGAGTTGGAATTTTGATGGGGATTGCATTGAATCTGTAGATTGCTTTCAGCAGGGTGGCCATTTTTACAATATTAATCCTGGCAATCCAAATACGGTGTGTGGAATGTGAAAAATGATAAGTGTTTGACTTAGTATCTATGTGGCTTAAGTCATACAATAGAAGAGACAGATTACAAAAATTATTTCCATCCATTCCACAAACAAAAAAGTTATTATAAGTAACTTTTATAATAGCAAAAGTTATATTTCACAACAAATATATAATAATATAATTATATATACAGTATATATATTTGCCGCTACCTTATTCCTAGTACTATGTGGAAAATGTTATGTACTAAATGGCTTGGAATTAGAAAAGTGTATGTGCTAGATGCAGAAGCTGGAAAGATTCATCTGAACAAAGGACTGGCAAACAGATATGGAGATGGGTTAGGTATATACAGAGATCAGTATATTGACAGGGAATTGTCAGGCCTGACTGGACTTAAGACATTCTAAGCAGTCACAAATCTCATAGCAGCCAAAGAAGTGACAGAGACTCAGTAGATGCATTTGAATTTCTGAGGCAAGTGTTTCTCACACCAACCAACAAATTGGAGCTCAGTGCCTGCAGACGATAAGTGAGAGGTGCCATTCTAGGCAGACATGAGATCTCTGAGCTAAACAAGCCAGAGAGTATAGTACTAGATTATTCTGCAGTTGACAAAGGAGATGATCAGTAAGATAGACTACTAGATAGATGTTAGAACATGAGATTAGAAAATTCATGAGGAATTGGGTTTTGGCAAAAAAAAAAATGTGAATCAGGTAAAATTATAGTTCAAATAAAAGCAATACTGATGGAACTAAGACATCATAGCCAACTAAAAGGTACTAGTCAGGCAGTATGTTCCTAACACAAGTAATAATGAATAGTACTCCCCTAACATACACACACACACACACACACACACACACACATGGGTTGGGAGTTACTTATAGATATTAGTCCTGAGGTTAGTGGAGTGGTAAGTAAGAATTAGACTATGCAGAAGACTGTATGCATAGCCCTGTATAGTGCATCATTTTAAAAGTTCAGGTGACAAGTTGCAATGAAGAGTGAATTTATCTTGACTCTGACTTGCAGGTTAAGCACAGTTAGTGTTTGAATACACTTAAATCATGAGCAGTGTTGCTTCTAGGGCCTGTCATTATGTGGTCTGAACTTAACATTTTAGAGTCTTGATTGAGAGCAATGGCAGATTTTTGAAACAAAAGAGGAGATTTCACAACTTAAAAACCCAGGGAAATGTCAACCATAAAGCCTCAATTGAGGTTTGACAAGCATCGATTACAACAAAAGTCTGCTTCCGATTTCAAAAGTACATGTGCTTAATGCAGTGGAGTGATTCATTTCATCGTTTAGATAACCTGGCATATTCATTTTTTTAATTCCTATTTAACACAAAACTTAAAATATGGTCTATTGTTCTTATCTATTTTAAAATTTATCTTATCTTGAGAACTTTATTCATGATTGCAGTATTTACATCATTCCTGGTCCTCTTTCTCTCTACTACCCCATCCCATACTTACTTTCAAATCATTGAGTTCTTTTTTAAAAAATTGACCTGTACTAGTGAATGGTTGAAATTTTGAAAAGACATGTAAAATTCCAATAAAATTAAGAATGGATGTGCTGTCACCAAACCCAACCCTATTGCTGATGCCAGGAAGTGCTTACTGACAGGAGCCTGGTATAACTGTTCCCCTGAGAGGCTCTGCCAGAGCTTGTCCAATACATACGTGGATGTACACAAACAAACATTGTACTGAGCCCAGGGACTCTGATGAGGAAGTTAGGGCAAAGACTTTAGGAGATGAAGGGATTTGCAACCTCATAGGAAGAAGAACAATATCAAACAACCAGACCCCCGAAAGATTCCAGGGACTAATCTACCAACCAAAGAGTACACAGTAGGTACCATGGCTCCAGCTGGATATCTAGTAGAGGATTGCCTTATCTGTCATCACTGGGAGGGGAGCCCCTTGGTCCTGTGGAGGCTTAATGACCCAGGATAGGAGAATGTTAGGCCACTGAGGCAGGAGTTTGTGGGCAGGTGTGGAAGCACCCTCATAGAGTCAGTGGGCAGGAAAAAAGGGATGGGAGCTTGTGGAGGGGAAACTGGAAAAGGGGATAACATTTGAAATGTAAATAAATAAAATAACTAATGAAAATGAATGGATGACTAATAATGTTCTTCAGAAGATTTTGCATTCCCAAGAAAAATAATTTACTCCAGGTTTAGCATAAAGGAAAATAGATATGCAAAGTGATGTTCCAGAAATTGGCCTTTAACCTTTTCTTACTTAAAATATATTTTTCAAGCATCTGGGAGAAGACCCATAACATACATACTAAAATATCTCAAAATTTATAAGACATAAATTTGGAAGAAAAAGCTGACAGGATAAAAGAAAAGTAATAAAGTAAAAAATAATATTGGATTGATGGGCCGTAATCCAGTTTCTCCCAGAGATAGATGCTTGAAAGTAGCTTATGGGGAAATATTTGGCTCTTTTAAGTGACCGTAAGTTTAATACAAGTTGACAATCTGAGGTGGCAGCTCAAATATTCAATGCAATTCATGCCTGTAATAAGACTACGAAATCTTAATACTGGAAATAATAAACTCACTGGACTTCTAGGTCAAAATAGAGACTTTTCTAATAGCTTGATGAAGTAGGTGCATATTTTCAAAGTATGCATATGAAATATAAACTTCTTATGTATTATAAGAACTAAAGCTAAAATGCCCAGTAGTAAGGTAAATACAAAATACCATAAAGTTAACAGAGAAAAATCTGAAAGTCTTCAGAGGAAAAAATAATGAAAACAGTTGCACTCCCTGAAGAAATAAAGAATATTACATCTTCACTCTCATTGTTATTGCAATACTATTCACAATAGCCAAGCTATTCAATCAAATTGCACCCTTCAAGGGACAAGTGAATAGGTCACAGATGTTATTGATAGAAAACTTTCTTTGCATGCGTAAGGCTGCAGTTTGATCCTCAGAACTGTGATAAAAGAGAAAAAAAAACAGAAGAAGCAACTCACAAACTCTAGATGAATGCCTAAAGAAAGTGCATCATTTATACACACAGCAAAGAGGTTTTCTGCCATAACAATTAGGCTCTCTCATCATTTATAGCAGCAAAGTTAATATGCTAATATGATATGATAATTTTGGTTGAAGTCAGTCAGAAATAGAAAGACAAATGCCTCTCTCCCACTCTCATATATAGAATCTAAAAACATTGTTTTCACAGAAACAGAGAATGGAGTGGTTGTTGCCAGAGAATTGAAGGTATGGATTGGTGAGGGTTGTCTGTGAAGTTCCCAGAGGATACATTGTGAGAGTAAGATTGGCAGGTTAAATTCAAGAGGTCTTCTGTACACTGTTGTAAGTTAAGGTGAGAGTATATAAGACTCATCAGTAGAGTAGATCTTAACTCCTTTCACCATAAAGGGTTTATTATGGAAATAAATAAATCTGTCACTTTTTATTGAATATTTTCTCAATTTACATTTCAAATGTTATCCCCTTTCCCTGTTCCCCCCCAAAGAAAATCTGCTATCCCATATCCCCCTCCCCCTGCTTCTATGAGGATTTTCCCCCACCCATCCATCAACTCCTGCCTCCCTGCCCTCGCATTCCCCACTCTGGGGCATCGAGCCTTCACAGAACCAAGGGCTTCTTCTCTTATTGATGCTTGACATGGCCACCCTCTGTCACATATGCAGCTGGAGCCATGGGTCCCTCCATGGGCACTTTTTGGATGGTGGTTTATTTTCTGGTTTTTTGATACTGTTGTTCATCGTATAGGTTTGCAAACCCCTTCAGCAACTTCAGTCTTTACTCTAACTCCTCCATTTGGGACCCCATGCTCAGGCCAATGGTTGGCTGTGAGCATCCAACTCTGTAGACGTTCAGGCTCTGGCAGAGCCTCTCAGGAGCCAGCTTTATCAGGCTCCTGTCAGCATGCACTCCTTGGCATCCACAATAGTGTCTGTGTTTGGTGACTACATATGGTATGAGTTCCTAGGTGGAGGAGTCTCTGGATGGCCTTTCCTTCAGTCTCTGCTCTACACACTTTGTCTTCGTATTTCCTCCTGTATGTTGTTCCCCCTTCTAGGAAGGATGAAAGTGTCCATGCTTCAGTCCTTCTTAGAAGGGAGAATTTGTCACTTTCTATAATGCCCATGTGCTTATAAATATTATGATGAGGAAGTTAATCCATAAACCTGTCTTTGTAAATTCAGAAATAAGCATGTTTGAAGAAAATAATAGAATTTGGGCCTTCAAATTATCCAGTACCTCTGCTGAATTGAATTTTCTAGTTTTTTATTCTAATTTTTTGTGAGTACCAAATGCAAATTTTGTATTTGTATCATTTCACACTTACCTGTACATGATTCCTCATATACTCTCGCCACTTTCTTGCATTTATAACATCTTTTATAATTGTGTGTATACATATATTAATATGTATTTAGATATAGAATGAATATGTATTTGTTTATGCTTATATATTTGTAAATATTGTATATAATTATTTATATATTTATGTATGTATATACATATATTATGCATGTACATACACACACATAAATTTCATCAGTTGAATATATATATATATATATATATATATATATATATATATATATATATATAATCAGTAGGAGACGGATAGATGATTACTAGATATACAGATAGATGATAGACAGATAGACAGATAGAAATTACACAGTCCATTTGCTGTCACTCATAAGCACATGTGTTTAAGACTAACATGTTGAGATCAGATTACTGATCAGAATATTCCTTCCTCAAGAAAACTGATTCTCTCGTCCTCTCTCAGTAGTCATTGACTACTTATAAGGAGTCTAAGGGTGGAATCTTGTGAAGTTTTCCAAGCCCTGTTGCAAGGTTAACTGGTATGGTCATTGTACAAGTCTTGTTTAGGTAATGATATTGCCAAGAATTCCTGGATGCAAACAACCCTACAGAGCCATTAATCTGATCTTCAGGCTCTTACAGTTTTTCCTTTCTCTATTCTGTGATGTTCCCTGATCTGAAGTGCAAGAATTACGTTGTAGATGTGCCAATTATGGTTGAAGCCCCATGTTCTGAATTCCTAAATTCTAATTTTATCTGAAAAAAAGGAAGCAAAAAAAAAAGTGTGGGAAGACATTTCCCTAATTATATTTTCTGCTCAATACCTAAATATAACAAACAACTAAATCTAAGGTCATTATCTGACAACTTGAAGGTCCTAATATATCAGAAAAAACCCTAAAGTCTCTAGTAAAAGCAAACTATAACTTTTACATAGTTTCAGAGACAGAAAAAAATTAATCAAACTTTGAGAACTTAAATAAAAATCTGGTAGTTTTGTTAATTTGAGGTTAAGAAAATAGGTCAGAAAGTGTGAGTGTTCTATATTGCTACTTTTTAAATACTTCAAAGGCCTTGGAATAGTGCTGTATTAACTGGGAGATTTTTCTTAGATGTAAATATTTCATCTTCCTTCAATATCTTAAGCCAAATTTGGTCTCTCCAACTAACAATATCAGTACTGCTGAAAAGATTACATTCAAAGTTCGCCTCAACTATGCATAAAAAAGCAAGAAAATACATTCACAGAAACCATATATATATATAAGCCTGGGCAGTATTTATCGAAGGCATAACATTAAAAGAAATGAAAGAAAACATCACAGCCATTTGTTTCCAATGGCCAGTCTCACAGATGGTGGTGAAACTGAGCATTTATACTAAAGATAAAGTGTGGTGGTGATGATGATCCTTACTCAGCATTAGTAAAAAACACAAACTTTGTGATGAATTATTGTAAAAGTTGTTGAATATATGTATTTTTTAGCCTCTGTTCCTTTTACTTACAATTGTAATCTTTCTATATTACTTAGCCTGAAATTTTAAAAATGTCTTATTTATCATATTGTAAAATACTGCAATATTTTAGACATTATAAATACTTGCAATAGTATGCTAGGCTTTGGAGGAGAGCTAGTTTTTAAATTTTCCAAAATTTTTGAAGCCAGCAGTTGGCATACTTCTACTCTTATAAATAAACTTACAGGCAAAGCTGACACTAAAATTAATCCCTTTGACTTTCATTTGTATAAAGTTAAAATATTGTTTAATGAGAAATATTTGGTAGTAAAAGAATAAATGGGGATGCTACCCCCTGGGTATTGTTGACTTGTTTCTGGAGGTTGGCTTTAGATATAAATATTCATTTTCTCAGTATGTTTTAGCCACTAAGTGGGGAAGACAGCTATATGGGCGGAGTCTATGTGATTGTACCTTCAATGCATCCTTCCCATTAATTTTGAGGCAAAACTCTTATGGAGTAAGTCAAGCAAACTCAGAAACATTCCTGTCCATCATTTTAATCTTCATGGTTTTAAAAGAAACATGCTTAGACACAGACCAACCCCAGTATGTATATGTACAGGCTCCCTGAACAAAATGTTTGCATTTCGTTTCTAAAAGTGTATCTCTGTAAATAACTATCATGCTTGTGGCAAGTATTACATTTTTTTGGCTATGGTTTTACAAGCTGCCCGTGCTTATTTTGGCTTTGTGCTCATGAAGATGCAAACTCACTACCTTAAAGTATAAGTAGTTCCCACCTCAGATTTATTGTTTATTAAAATAAGATATGGAAATAATGATAGGGTAAGGAGTTATATGCTGACCTCAATCCCTGACACCCAAGTACCATAAGGATGTACACTTATAAGAATTATTGACCCACACCCAACCTCTCTACCACTGGAGAAAATCACAGATCTTGCATCTCTGAGCTAACACAGCCCACCACAAAGAACCTAATTGAAAAGCAGAGGACAGTTCAAACATATCTGAACTGTCTCCTAACTAACACCAATCTTTCGAGACCTGTTATTTCTAATCCTGGGTTGGACATAATTTATTCAGCATAGAACAACTAGACCTAGAGAACCAAAGCAGAAGATAGCAGAGGAGAGGAACAGTAATGAGTGTGATGACCATTACATATCATCCTTTTAGGGAAACAGTAGTGTGCTCTAAAAAATGTATGGACGGAATCTGCAATTCTCAATACAAATCTCACTAAAGAAAACAGTTATTGACAGTTTTGTAACATAATCTGTTCCAAGCACTGTACATGCCTACCCTGAAAGAGGAAAGGTTATTTGAACAAAACCCAAGAAGCGCATGACTAACAAACTATGCTTACCATGGAAAACTAAATCAGCCTCTACTCACCAAAAGGAAATTTCACAAATCCCAAAGAGAATGACCTGAAGGAATGTACAGTCAAAGAAGTCAAAAGAATGATTAGGAATATAATTAAGCAAGTCAAAATGGATGTAAATAAAGAGGTAAGTGAAATACGGAAATCAATCAAAGACACAAAAATGGAATTCAGTATGATAGAGACATTGCTGAAGATACAGAAATGATGCTGGAATAAAAAAACAAAACACAACAATGACTGGAAAGACTCACCAGCAGACTGGATGATATGAGAAACAGTCTCAGCTGAAAGATAAAGTAGAGAAATGAGATCACTCAGTAAAAGTCTCACAGGTAGCCAGGTGGTGGTGGCACAGGCCTTTAATCCCAGCTTTTGGGAGGCAGAGGCAGGCAGATTTCTGAGTTTGAGGCCAGCCTGGTCTACAGAGCGAGTTCCTGATCAGCCAGGGCTATACAGAGAAAGCCTGTCTCAAAAAAAATTCCCGCAGGCATTTTTAAAATATGAGATCAGAACAAGAGGGGAGCTTTGAAAAATTAAAAAAAAAAGAAATTTTCAAATTTAAGTACAGAAGAGTGTGATGGTGAGGTCATAGAAATATCTTCAATGAAGTCATAAAAGAAAAAAACGTCTCAAACCTAGGAAAAGAGATGTCCATTTAAGTAAAAGAGGCCTAGGGAATTCTAAAAGATACAAACAAACAACTTCCCCATGACATTGCTGTTAAGATATTAAAATCACAAAGTAAAGGAAAGGTTTTGAAAGAGAGAAAAGACAGTCACTTACAAAGACAGGCTTGTCTGAATAACTCCTGATTTTTTTCAACAGAAATTATTGGAATTTTCAAATTTTAACAGTTAAAACAGGGAAGCCTAAAGAAATATATTACAAGATAGGAAAGACCACAATGGTCAACTCAAATATTGTGCCCAGCAAAACTATCCATGAAAATAGAAGGAAAAAACAAATCCTCCATGATTAAAACATATTAAAGAAATTAATGATCACTATGCCAACTCTACAGAGGAAAAGAGAAGGAACTCTTCAATCTGAAAAGAAGGATAAACACACCCAAGACTGCACAGGGAATAAATACACAGTTTCATCATAGTTAATCAAAAGAAAACTAAGAAAATATCACAAAATCAATAAAAATGATAGGAACTGATATACATTTTCAGTAATAACCATAGAAATAGTGGACTTAATTTTCCAATAAAAAGATACAGAGTAGCAAATTTTATTAAAAACCAGAATCTACCATTTTGCTGCCCACAACATAACATACACCATAAGTACGCACACACACACACATACACACACACACATACACACATACACACACACATGCATATATATATGTATGTATATACATACATATATATACATATATATATGTATATATATATGGAGAACCATCTATTAATGGATGTGTGTACTCTATGTATTCTTGTACTTATAGATAACTGTACTCTGACATACTCATCAAATAATCTTCTTAGTGTAAAAGGAAGAGGCACTACAGTGACTCACAACTAATTACAATGTAAAGAACAAATGTCTGTGAGGTACCTAGCCCAAATAGAAATATCTACAATACAGCCCCTATAATTAAAGCTCACAGACTATCCCAGAGGAGGTTTTGAAAATATTCTAAGACTCAGAGGACCAGAATTCACGCTGTGGCGTAGTACCCTCTATGAAATTGCAGCAGTGTGGTTGCCTAAACAAGACCTATATAAGGACCATACCAGTCAACCTACCAGTACAGATGGAGGAAATTTTACAGGGTCTCCATGTCTACATGAAGTGCTCCAACAGTTGGTGGTTGCTTTGGGAAGGAGAATCATTTTTCTCCAAGGACAAATTCCTGAAATATTATTAGGCCCAATACTCAACAATTACAACTGCAGAGAAAGGGATCATGAATTTGAAAGGGAGTATCAGTATGTAGGGAGAATGGAAGAAGCTAAAGGAAAGAGAGAATGGGGTAGAAATTATGTTAATATAATACTTATGTATGAAATTATCAAAAACAAATGAATAGACAATTTTATTTAAAATCAGCAATCAAAAGCATTGTGATGGCATTGTACAATAGTGCTCAAACTATTAAAACAAAATAGAATGTAAAGGTGGTTTATGTTTAGATATAGTGGCTCATAAAACTCTAATCTTAGACTGCAAAATTCAGAAATGAAAAATTTTGATACTACTGTATAAGTAGGAATATTGAAAAATGTGTCACATCTGAAGGCTTTAAGCTCTATTTTCTACCTTGTTTTTTATAAATTACTGCCATGGCATTTGTGCATGTAATCATAGCTTTTAGACAGTAAAAGGGTCATGACAGGCAACATTCCTTTTATTACTGCCTCATCACATACTCTAACCACATCATTTAGTTGACTAGCTGTTCTGTTTGGTGCTAAATCACTACACCAAGGACATCACTGTCCCAGGTGTGCAGATAGAGCTCATTTATCTGCTGTAGTGCTGCATTTGAATACATAATAATGTCCCTTTCTTTTCTGTTCTATTGTTTTCCCTCCTTGAGGTATACCTCAGAACTCTAAAGTTTAGGAATAACAGTTCTTTCATTTAATATTCTTGACATTCTACTGGGAAAACTTGCACAAAGCACATGGGTTTGGATTAAGAAACCAAGATTCAAAATTCAATTTTACTCCTCTTTTGGGCAATGAAATTTCTCTGAAATGCTTAAGTAACTATAATAGTTATAAGAGAGGGTTACTGAGTCTTACATGTGATGCATGAAAACTATCAGTATCTAGTCTAAGGATTGGCAGAGTATAGTGATTACCTAATATTCAGAAACACATATACTGAGAAAAATGAGGTGGCATTCTGCCTTTGCATGCCTAGCTTCCATTCCTTTCATTTTGTAATAGTCTATATTTTAATTATAGTTTACATCTTATGACAGAAACTCCCTACTTATCAATTATCACCTTATGAGATGCTTTGCTGTTGTGAATAAGACACTGCAAATATCCCTGCGGTATTCATTCTAAAATAAACAGCTATTTAATATGAAGAATGTTATGAAGCAGTATGTTCTTATTACTGTAGGGCTTTCTGTAATCAATTAACAATGATTATTTAGTCCATCTTGCCTGGTGTTGTATAACTTCCCTGAGGAAGAAATGAACAGACGTTTTTTATTTTTTTTCTCTCCAAATAGAATGGCAACAGCATTCTAAAGAAATGATTGCAGTACTTTAATAAACCATTGAGTTTATTTGATTTATACACAGGAGCATAAGGAGTGGTCTGAAGGATAATGCACCACTCAGAAGCCCACTTCCCACCAGCACTTGCAACAACTCATGAATCCCTTGAGTTCTCTGCACATCTTGTAGGTAGTTTGTCTACTTAGAGATTCTTTCTATAATTTTTAACTGGTTTTGTAATATGGGTGAAGGAACTATGGATTTTGTAAGTTTCAGGAGCATCCTAAGCTTTGGAATTCTCACAATCTGCCTAGTCCTTAGAAATCTCACTTCTCCCCTCTGTGCATACTGTTTCAATTTCTAGAAAATAGCTACAGTGTACATATTCTTGCTTTGTATAAGGGGGCACATCTAAAGAATGAAGAAAATACTGTACCAAAAGAAATATTGACACTACAGTAACTTAATGCCCTTTCTTTGGTTTAATGCCCAAAGATAGTTTTATATACATATTATTTATATTATACATATTATATATATAATATTATACATATATAATATTATATATATAATATGTATAATATAAATAATATATTTGATAATATATAATACATTATATATTACATTTATAATATATAATATATATGATAATGGAGATAAAGCAATCATTCAAATTATATGGTAGGAACAAGTTATTTTGAGAATCTAATACTTGAAAAGGAAAAGTGACCATGTTAATGCATGAACAGAGCAGACAAAATGCACAGTCCTCTGCAATTCAATATAAATACCCAATGCTCACTGGGAAACAGGTATCAACGAACTTCCATGAATTAGTTTAAATTCATGGAAGTCACTGAACCCAGCATTAATTTATGGTTTGAGTAATGACTTATTTAATATAACAATTGAACTCACACTCCTTTTGCATCAGCCTAAGTATAGTTTACCTAACCTTAATGAGTACTTTAAAGTTATACTTTAATAATTTCAAATGAACTTGATTTTGAGATCTTTGAACAGTAACCATCTTAGGCTTATAAAGAAGGCAGACCAGCCATTACAACCAAAATCTCATACTGGCATTTAGTGATACCATTCCTCTTGACATTCAGAGTGCAGGTTCTATTGAACAAATACAGTGAGTGATCTCTTCCAAAGTCAGCAACTTTTTTTTCGTGCTAGGTTGCTTGATATAGCAGCAGTATAGATTATAGATGTTGATCCAAAGGCTTTTGTTTTGATACAGAGAACAGCCATATACTGCTATACAAAATGTGCCCTTATCCTAAATGCTTTCCTTTCAAATGTATTTTTTTTAATTTTTAGAAACCAAAGAACTTGATGCTGTCATTTTCTCCAGATATTATTACAATGTGATTATTATAGGTTATTTTGCATGAGTTATACTTCTATTATATATTTTAAAAACTCAACTAGCTCAAATCAAGTAAAGATCAATAGTGAGAGGTGAATATTTAAAAGTATGTTATCAAATTAGTTAGAGTGCTATAACAAATGACTTAATTAAAATCTTGGACAACAATAGTCTGAGAGTCTACCAGCCAAAACACATCTGTGTTGTTCAGTGCTCAACAAGAAATTAGCTAAGAATAAATTAAATCTTTGTGTATGCAGGTATATGCTTGGTAAAGTCTAAATGATTATCATCCTTGGAAAAGTCTATGTAATAATAGTACAGTATTAATATGAAATGTGAAATTTTAATTCTATTTTTGTAAGCATTTTTAAATATTCTATATTTTAGAAAAATATTTTTCTATTACTATATATTCCTACTTAAAATAGAGTAGGATAGAGTAGGGCATTCAGAGAAAGTGGTGACGAACTCAAGGACAACCAAAGTAAAAACATAGGAACAAACCTACATAGGAACCCATTAGCTTGTAGGAAAACTGAAACGTGTTTCATCATTTGTTTGATTCATTTTTAAAGCAGGTTTCACAGGGCTTCCTTGAATGGAAGGATAATGTTGCCCCCGAGAAATTGCAGATTATTAAACAAAAGCATGTAGTACCTGGTTTCGGGCATCTCTCTATGAGTTTTTTGCCACAGAATCAATAAAGGACTCCAAGACAATGGCAGAGATTACAAGTGTTTGGGGCTGTCCTGTAGAAGTAAATACTAAGACTCTGGTATTGAAAAGAATATATGCTTTGAAAACAGACACAGAGAAATCAATCTGGAACAGAAAAAGAAACTTCCCTAGTGGCATTCACAGATGGGAAGTATTCTACAAAATGTTGGAAGAGAAAAATCATCAAAAATCTAGCCAAGTTGTCAGCCCTGTGTACTACAATGTTGACCTACATAATAACATATACTCACTTGTGGAATAGTGGTGTGCCTGATTTTGAGGTAACCAACAGTCAATTGGACCTGAAACCCATTCCATGGGACTGAATACATGTCAGGGACTTTAAAGTTAGTCAAAAGTCTATGAAGAATCTAAGGAAGAAGCTGCTCCTGATGTTTTCCTAAATGGCCATGAATTTGAACTGCCTTCTAAGTACTTATGTTTATGCCAATAGTCTGGTGAGGCTCTCTTTCTAAGGCAGAGAAGCATCTTTTGGCAGTGGAAAATGCTGAAATCAGAGGCTCATATAACTCATCCAAGGGCTGAGAATAAAGACCATTTAAGTGTTTGGGCCTGAGCAGAAAATGTTATAGTAGCTAATGATATTTCCATTGCATTTTTTTTAGATTCTGGAGTTTGCACAGGATGTGGAAACTTTGCATCTGGGGATGGATATGGGATGGGCTTCAGTGGAGAGCATGTTCCTTGCCTGTGTGAGGCCCATAGTTCAATACCCAGCAGCACACATGGACAGAAAGAGTAATGGAAGTCCACAAAATACTAATTTGAATAGTAATTTAACATAAGGATACTAATCATAGTGAATGGTGTTGAAAATTTACTGTTCTTGAAAACTGGGGACAATATTTATAAGCACATGTTTACATAGATCTCTTAACAGTGCTTATCCAGGGATGACTGATCAAAGAAATAAAATTAGAGCAAATCATCTCAGCTTACAAATATACTAGTTGTGGGATCCTGGGGGAGTTGCTTCAGGTATCTGAATGTCAAAGTCCTCATACAACAGATATCATGGCCTTACTCATGCTAGTTAGCATAGATAAATGAGTCAACATCTGTGAAAGGCCCAAAGGAGTTCCTCAAATACTGTGAACTTGTGTGTGTTTGTCCATGTGCGTGCGTGTGTGTGTGTGTGTGTGTGTGTGTGTGTGTGTGTGTGTGTATTTTTTTTAAATATTGAGATTTTGGTGAAACGGGGGTAGCTTCTATGTATTTATAGAATGTGATGCTACAAACTATAACTGAGGAGATGCAGTTATGAAATTTCTCAATCTTAATAATGAGAGGAGCATCCTAATTTACTCCCAGCTAATTAAACCAATGAGAAAAATAAGAAGAGAAGCAGCTGAACAAAGTGAAATATAAGGAATAAATTGCTCAAGACTGATGCTTGCAATTTGGGTATGCTGGCAACAAGTTGGTTGTCTGCAGAGCTGAATATTGGAGGGAATAAAACTTACTGTACCAAAGCCAAACATAGCTAAGGGTTTGGGCAGTCATTCCTGGCAAGATACGAAGACTGGGTAAGGGCTAGAAGCTGCGTTAGGGAAGCACCACTGAATGTCCTAGACATTTGCTAGTAGCCAGGAATGAACTGGTAATACAACTGAGCCTGGAGGCTTCCATTCTAACAACCATTCTGCTACTGCCACAAATCTTGTGAAAAAGGTACTGATTACATTGAATGGCATAGGGTGAAGTTGTCTTACTCAAGGGGATGAGAAGATTATCAACTCCAGAGTCAATGTATGATTCCAGAAGTTGTTCTGACGTGACAAATTCTTTTGTGTGACCCTAAGAGGCATTGGGAAAATGGTCCACCTGTAGCTCTTGTGTCTGTGAGCTCCCTCCTGTGTATTTGTTATCTTTTGGACTTTCCCTTGTTTACTTGATGTAATCCTTAAAAAGAACCAAAGATCTTATGTCTTCCTTCAGTTTTGAAAATATTAAAATGTAGGAGAATTCCCCCCTTAGTGCTAGGCTAGTAATATTATAGGCCATGACCATTTACACATTAGAGTAAAACCTCAGAAAGCTTCAGTTATGCCCCACTTGCTGTAACCAGGACAACTTTTAGAAGGGTTTATTTGGGTGTATGGTTACAGAAGGATCAGAGTCTATCATTGTGGGCAGCATGGGAGAAGCAAGGGGCAGGTATGGTAGTAGGAACTGGAAATTGAAAACTGACATCTTAAACTACAGACATGAAGCACAGAGGGTGAGATGAAAATGACTCATGTCTCCAGTTTCTCAAATCCCTTCTCTATGGAAGTCTATCTCTCAACAAGGCTATACCACCTGGACTTCTGAACATAGTGGTACAAACTGGGGACCAAGAATCCAGACACATGAGTTCATGGGGGACAGACTCATTCAAATATTACAGATCTTAAGCACAAAAGAAGCTTTCTAAGAAGTTGGACTTGACTAGAGACTGCAAGTCACAGTAGTTTTTAATGCCTACAAGAAATAAAGGGGGGGGGTGCGGAATAAGGGTGAAAAGGACACAGTCATACTTAAAACCTGTGTGAAGAAAGACTCTAAAATGAAGACTTGATGAAATTCTGTCTTTGGGAGTTTTTCAACTTGAATTCCTGATTTAATTTGACTTAACTTGAATTCTTACAGGGCATGTCAATACAAAGGGCAGGAATGATTCCTTGAGAAGGAAGTTTTGGCGTGAGTGTGCTGTGTGAGTTCATTTAGCCACTGATCTTTGCATGCAACAAATAATTTCTGAACTCTTATGTGAGTCATTGTGTTCTTTAGTGCAGGCAAATAGATATATGAAGACCACTTTATTTTAAAGACAATGCAATAATAATATTAATGTTTGCATTTGCATGCACACATGCCCACATATCCATCGTGGGACAGATGATAATAAATGGAGAAGATGAAATCTGACTAAAAGAACAGGGAGAGCTGTGCTAATTAGAATGCAGGAGATATTCTCTGAAGAATTCCCACTGGAAATGTAAATTTAGGGAAAGTTCTTTAAGAAAAAAGCAGAATTAATTATGTTCTAAGTTATAGAAATATATACAGATAGAAAGTGACTAAAGAGCAGAAGCTTCACTGAGTAGAAAGTGAGAAACCAGGGCTAAGTCAGGTATTACGGAAGAAGGTAGGAAGAAGGCTGGAGATGTTGGACCCTGTGTGACATGCTTGGGACAGTCTTTTCTTTGAGTGACAAGACCAGACATCAGATGATTTTAAGGAGGAGAACTGGATACCTGACATCTTATGATTTTCAGGAAAAACATAACCAAAACAGAACAAAACAAAACAAAAACAAGTAGGGTTTGGTTAATTGCTAAAATCATGGATTAAGGACTGTGGAAGTTCTGCTTCTGGAGGTGTCCTCAACCACCAGGGGAAACTCTCGAGGTGATGAGCAGTCCATGATTTTGGTAATCTTTTTATATGTAGTTAACAGGCTTTGATGTTAGATTAATAGGGAAGTGTATTAATGTTTGGAAATACTGAAAGATCAGAATACTATTGGCATTTGTGTGTGTGTATGTGTGTGTGTAAATGCACATGTTCTCTCTCTCTCTCTCTCTCTCTTTCTCTCTCTCTCTCATACACACACACACACACATATATGGAAAAAGGGAGAGAGACAGAGACAGACAGACAGAGAGGACATTCTTGATGCAGAACAGAATTGTCATGTTCCTCACAATTCTTCTATCCTCTCTTCCACAGTTTCCTGAGCCTTTGTTTTATTCTTTTCTAAATGTGAGTGGCATATTTAATCCTCAACATAAAAATACAAATTGATGCTTATTATTTATACTTAATATATTTAACATTAGATCAGTGATCTGTGACAAGAGCACTCAATTCATGCTAAAAATCTTAAAATAGTGAAATGTCAAAACTGTGTATATGTGTGTGTGTGTGTGTGTGTGTGTGTGTGTGTGTACATGTATATATATGATACAACAGAGAGAAAGAGGGGGGCATTCTTACATCAGAATTCTGAATTGTCCTGGTCCTGACAATTGTTCAATCCCATTTTCTATAGTTTCCAGAGCCTTTGGCATAGGGGTTAGATTGCAATGTTTCTTTTAGGGTTGTATACTGTCCGCATCAGGTGTTCTTTGCATCTTAAGCAGATATGTATTTATTTAATGGTCTCTGCTGCAGAAGAAGGCTTCTTTGATGTAGACTGAGGTTTACAATTAACTATAATGCGATAAGACCTACAGGATTTGATGGCACTGAGAGAGGGTAGAAATTATACATACACACACAGTAAGCATGTATGATAGTCTCAAACAAAATCCAAAGTTTTCAAATTTATTTTTTTAAAAATCACTAATTATATGTTTATAAAATAACTACCCACCATAGTGAAGCAGAATTAATAAATTTTATATGCAATGAGAGAACCCAAGCCAAAAAATTAGGGTGGACAGAAACAGAGGAAGGAGATACTTAGACTCAATCACTGACCTCCAGTCATATGCATGTGCATTGCCCCTATACCCCATGCACACATGCACACATGCACACACTGCATAAAACAAGTTTCAAAAATGCATAACTTCAAATGAGAAAGAAAACGCAATGCATTATTCCATTCTTCAGAAAAGAATAAAAAGTAATATATATAAAATATTAGAGAAATGCATTTCTATTTATGTGGATGTTTTGGTAACAACTGAGTCACCCCTTATGAAGGTATATGGCCCATTGCCCTTTCACACATGACAGCCTCAGAAAGACATCTGAGTTGGAAGTTTTATAGGTACTACCTATACCTCGAAATCTGGAGAAAACAGGAACTACCCTGACATCACAGATTGTTCACTTCCATAGGCTTGTTTGATTTATCACTTTCCAGCCAATGTCTGTCAGGTACATAAAAGTGAATAGTAGTATGGATTCCCTCCTGTTCTTGGTGGGAAGAATGAACTAAATGTGTTGAGCTCTGAAATTTTATGGACTAGGAACCCTACAATCACCCAAGCAAGATATGGTCAGGAAAATGACCCAATATTGAAATGCTAATGGTCACCCACAAATATTACATCCTGTATGACTCTTGTAGATATAGTGCATTTTAATAGGAAATAGTTTGCTTTTTTGGGGAAGACATATCATTTTTGTTATGTCTATATTAGGTAGTGTGTACTAGAGAGATGACTAAGGCAAGATATTGAATCAGAAAATAAGTAATTCATTTCAAAATAGCATGAGATTAAATAGGTATCTAACACCAACCCTACAAAGCTGAGTTGAAATACATTTAAAGAAATGTGTACACAAGTCTTTATTTATGTCTTTTTTCCTTTTGACTATAGTTAATCACTATCACATTATCATTACATTAACCATATGTGTATATAATCTTAAACAGTGTATAAAACTATTTAGCAAAACATACATCACATGCACATATCATAATTTGTATACTTTCACCTTTTTATATTTTTATTTTGAAAAAATATTTTCTTTTTTATGGTTTTATGTAAACCCAATATCTTCATTTAAAATGCTACATATTGAGGTTGCAGACATGGTTGAGGAGTTAGGGTGCACTTGCACTTGCACTTGCACTTGCACTTTTTGAAGAAGACATGGTATTGTTCCTAGCACCGACAAAGTGTTTCAAAACTGTATATTACTCCAGTTCCAAGGAATCTGATTCCCTTTTCTCTCCTCTCTGGACACCAGGCACCGTACAGTATAAATCTATCCCTGCAAGTAAAACCTGCATACATATACAATAAAGATAAATGTTAAACGCCAAATAAATAAAATGCTGCATAAAATGCTATATTCATATTTGCTCAATGAAATACTATTCAACCTCAAACAAGAAGAGAATTCCACCATTGGTAACAGCATGGATAATCTATAGTCTGTACTGCCATGTAAAATAAACCAGAAAATGACAATTGCCACATGAACTCACAGGTGGAATGTAGATTGCTGGTTAGTAGGAGTTGGGGTCTTGGAGAGAATAAATTAACATCAACCAAAGTCTGTAAAATTTCTGTTTGGAGGAACTACATGATTTACAGTACAACATGGCAACTGCAGTTGACAATAGCATCTGGTATGCTTGAAAATACTCAGAAGATGTCAGAAAATGACTTTTCAGGACAAATAACATGATCACAGAAAGTCAAGC
Source organism: Apodemus sylvaticus (assembly GCF_947179515.1). NCBI lineage: Eukaryota > Metazoa > Chordata > Mammalia > Rodentia > Muridae > Apodemus > Apodemus sylvaticus. Next base: position 31,076,180 of record NC_067481.1, on the reverse strand, counting down.
TAACAACACCTTCATTCACAGCATACATTTCCTTTTAAAGATCATGTTGTATCTCATAAAATATACATTTACTTGTCAAAGATAAAAATTAAATGCTAAAATGCTACATAGTTCTCTATTACTGAAACAACATACTTTTTCCTTCTTATTGTTTCACCAAGAAAGTATTTGGGTGTTTATAATGGTCTTTTTTTGTAACCAAAGATGCAGTCCCGTAAATTTCTAAGTGTCTCTTTGCACATTTGACAATAGGTTGTCTAGGGAAATAGCTGGCTATGGAATCACTGTGTCTAAGGATATTGGATCTTTTGATTAACTAGAATCTGCTAAATGAAGAGGCATTTAGACTTCTACCCACTAGAAGGAAACTCTTGAAGGACATTGAGGTAAGGCACCAATATGATCAAATTATGTCTCAGAACTCTCTGGAAGCTTATGAAGACTTACTTAGAGACAGGTGAAGATAGAAGACTTGACCCAGGCAGGGTTCAAGGGAGATGGGAATGAAAGGACCAATTATTGCCAGAGATGGTGAATTTGCCCTAAGTGCTCAGGGAGTTTCCTGAGATAATCTTTGAGTCTTCTCACATACGGACAGGCTGATTATGTTTGCCTTTCTTCATATACTACCCAACTACTCAGACAGCATTTTTTTGAACTTGTCACATACAGTGTTTAAGAGCTCTTTACTTTGCGTCAGTGGTCTAAATTGGAATCTCTTTAGGATGTGTAATTCCTTCTGCATCTGCTTCGCACTTATGTGATTTAGAGGTAATATTAATACCTACCTCAGTGCATCGCTACTAATGTTTATAGAGGGGATATAAAAAGAGCATACAGAACAGAAAGAGGAGAGATGCCAGAGATGAGAGCAAGTGGCTGTTATGGCGATACCTAACAAGTCAGAAGCTGGTGAGAGTAAATGCCCCACGCCCTCCAAAGGCATGGAGACAAAGAGAAATATATGAATAGCTACTCGGTTTCCCCTAGAAGTCAGTGGATTTGCCATTTGAAACTGATCTCTCGAGTGCCCAATTATGCCTGCTGGTTTGACCTTAGATGCCAGGGTATTTCTCTCTGCTTTCAACTTGAATAAGGTAGACTGAGTAGAAGAGGGAAATTTCTCTTTAGTTCAAGCAATTATTCTCTTTAACTCTCATTTCATCTTAACTGAAATAGTTATCTTTTCTTCCGGATATAATTTAATAGGATTTAAATTTTAAAGCAAGTATTTGTGTGTGTGTTTTTTTTGGGGGGTGGTGATTTTGAATTGATGACAACTAAATATTTAGAAAAGGCCAGAGCCTATAGAAAATATAAAATGTTGCTCCTTTCCTCTAACAAAATAAAAGGGAAACAGTTGTGTCCACAGGTGGACATGCTCTTGAAGCATGAGAGGTGATAGGCTCGGTACAGCCATGTGCATTTGGAGTTTATGAAAATCCATTTGAATGGAGGAATATAGAACAATGTAGGTGACTCCAGGTTTACAGGTTTCAGATGTGCATTTGGAGTAAGATGAGCAAACTAAATGTTGCCAGTCATTTAGATAATTTTTTTTCTATTGGGAATTCAGTTTAATATTCATTGAAGCCCTTTGATCAGCAGATTTAGGTCTTTGGTTTAAGAATATTTCTTTTTCTTTTTTTTTTCTTTTTCCTATTTTTTTTTTAATTTTTTTTTATTCGATATATTTTTAATTTACATTTCAAATGATTTCCCCTTTTCTGGCCCCAACTCCCCAAAAGTCCCATAGGCCCTCTTCCCTCCCCCTGTTCTCCCATCCACCCCTTCCCATTTCCCTGTTCTGGTTTTGCCCTATACTGCTACACTGAGTCTTTCCAGAACCAGGCCACTCCTCCGTTCTTCTTGGGCATCATTTGATGTGTGGATTATGTTTTCGGTATTCCAATTTTCTAGGCTAATATCCACTTATTAGTGAGTGCACTCTTTTGAGACTGGGTTACCTCACTTAGTATGATATTCTCCAGTCCGTCCACTTGTCTAAGAATTTCATGAATTCATTGTTTCTAATGACTGAATAGTACTCCATTGTGTATATATACCACATTTTTGCAACCATTTTTCCATTGAGGGATACCTGGATTCTTTCCAGGTTCTGGCTATTATAAATAGGATTGCTATGAACATAGTGGAGCACGTATCCTTATTACATGGTGGGGAATCCTCTGGTATATGCCCAGGAGTTGTATAGCAGGATCCTCTGGAAGTGACATGCCCAGTTTTCTGAGGAACCGCCAGACTGATTTCCAGAGTGGTTGTACCAATTTGCAACCCCACCAGCAGTGGAGGAGTGCTCCTCTTTCTCCATATCCTCTCCAACACCTGCTGTCTCCTGAATTTTTAATCTTAGCCATTCTGACTGGTGTAAGGTGAAATCTCAGGGTTGTTTTGATTTGCATTTCCCTAATGACTAATGAAGTTGAGCATTTTTTAAGATGCTTCTCAGCCATCCGAAGTTCTTCTGGTGAAAATTCTTTGCTTAGCTCTGTACCCCATTTTTAATAGGGTTATTTGGCTTTCTGGGGTATAACTTCTTGAGTTCTTTGTATATATTGAATATTAGCCCTCTATCTGATGTAGAGTTGATGAAGATCTTTTCCCAATTTGTTGGTTGCCGATTTGTCCTTTTGATGGTGTCCTTTGCCTTACAGAAACTTTGTAATTTTATGAGGTCCCATTTGTCTATTCTTGATCTTAGAGCATACACTATTGGTGTTCTGTTGGACTTTTCCCCTGTACTGATGTCCTAAAGGGTCTTTCCCAGTTTCTTTTCGATTAGCTTCAGAGTGTCTGGCTTTATGTGGAGGTCCTTGATCCATTTGGAGTTGAGCTTATTACAAGAAGATAAGGATGTACCAATTCACATTCTTCTGCATGCTGACCTCCAGTTGAACCAGCACCATTTGTTGAAAAGGCTATCTTTTTTCCATTGGAGGTTTTCAGCTCCTTTGTCGAGGATCAAGTGGCCATAGGTATGTGGGTTCATTTCTCGATCTTCAATCCTATTCCATTGATTTGCCTTCCTGTCACTGTACCAATACCATGCAGTTTTTAACACTATTGCTCTGTAGTATTGCTTGAGGTCAGTGATACTGATTCCCCCAGAATTTCTTTTGTTGTTGAGAATAGTTTTAGCTATCCTGGGTTTGTTCTTATTCCAGATGAATTTTAGAATTGCTCTTTCTAACTCTATGAAGAACTGGGTTGGGATTTTGATGGGTATTGCATTGAATATGTATTTGGCAAAATGGCCATTTTAACTATATTAATTCTGCCAATCCATGAGCATGGGAGTTTTTCCCATTTTTTGAGGTCTTCTTCCATTTCCTTCAGAGTCTTGAAGTTCTTGTCATACAGTTCTATAAAATTTAAAAAACTGGACGATATATATAAAATGGAAACATGCTTCAGTTATAAGAAGTAAATGATTCTAGAATGTTTTTTCTGGTGAATAAAACAAACTGAAGTCTAAGAAGTATGATTATATGTTCATAATTTGCCCACATTGTTTTAGAGTTACATGATTTTTATTTGTTCACATTGAAAATTTAATAATTAGTGATGAAACGTGATTTACTTCACTGGTATGGGTCTCAAATGAAAGTGTATTTTAATTTTGATCAATTTAGATGGAAATACTAGATTGTTCCAAATACAGATGAGACCCACTGTCATTTGTAGGGCAGAGATAAGTCTGTGAGAATACATTAGACACAGCCTACTGAATATCTTTATCTTCATTAAAATATTGATAACATTATTATTGAGAAAATATATCCTGTCAACTCTGATAAAATATGTGTATGTGTGTGTGCATGTCTGTGTACGTGTACGTACATGTATATGTGTATGTGTGTGTGTTTGTGTGTGTATATGTCTATGTGCATGTGTATGTATATATAATTGGATTTTATGAAACCAATGTATTGTGGGTGCCAATGTAATATCAGAGAGAAAGCATTAAGAGTTGAGATTAAGAAGTTGTCAAAGTTGGGAAGTTGCTTGCTTTGCTTTCAGTAGGACCTCGGAGTGCCAACGCCCACAGAAAAGATTAACATGGTGATGTGTACCTATAACTCCATTGCTGTGACAACAGAGGTAGGCAGATGCCCAACTCACTGGTCCACCATCTAGATGAGATATGGAGCTTCAAGTTCATGGACAGACCATACAAAAAGAATCAAGATAATGAGAGTTTAGGATGGAAGTTGTAAGAAATATAACTCAAGTCAATCCCTGACCTATCTCTATACTATATATGTGGCCTAGCATACATCAAAGAAACACATATGCATAAATACACACCAAAAATAATAAAAGAAAAGAAGAAAGCTGTTAGGTATTAGATGTTAAAAATAACAGTGATGAGGTATATCCCTTTTCAGTTACAATTATAATATTGATTCATAACTCATTGCTCATTAATACCTCTTAGCATCAAAGCACATTATGATAGTCCCAGTTAATTATCCACCATACTATCAACTTCTAAAACACAGTTTTAAGTAGCCAATTAGTTCACCCAGTAAACATAAAACTTTTAAAACAGTTTGGAATCAATTAGCCCCAAATCGATAAGTGGTTGAGATAAATAAAATGAGAACAGATTTGTCACAGATGTTTCCCTGTTTTTAGCATGGAGATACCCTACCTTCTGGAAGTCTTTGCTCTGAATCTCTCTCCATTTCTGTCATCTTCCCCAACAATACGAAGAACAATGAGTATTGTTCAGATAATAAGAAAGCTGACTTATTTTTTCTAATCCAAATAAGTGGGACTAATTTTCCTGTGTGTACAAAGTAGTGTTTGCATGAATGTTTATGAAAAGTTCTAATGCCTAGCTTGCAATCTGTGTCCACACCATGCGTATCTGAGGAGTATGTTCTATTTGTGCCCTAGTTTGTCTGACTGTGTTCATATGTTAGGCTATCCTTTTTATGTGTTCTTCATATTACCAGCCATCAATACACAGGGGCAAAGCTATAAGCATGGCAGCCACATGTTTTAAAGCTTTGAATTTCATTCAGCCCCTTCCACTTAAGATATTTACTGAGACACTAATAACTTGTGCCAGGATATGTCTGAATATGCCAGGGGGCACTGTACACTAACTGCTGCATTAGCTTCTAAGTAATTCTCTTCTGTCTGACTCTCTTTTTGTCTGCAGGTTTATTGCCTGAGATAAATACAATGTGGATATATTTGTCTCAGATGCATCCCCATTACCAGCGTGGAACATCCCTACCATCTGAAAGTCTTTGCTCTGTATTTTACTCAAGTCTATCATCGTCCCCAACAATAGAAAGAACAATGAATAGTATTCAGATAAGAAGGCTCACATTTTTTGCTTATCCAAATAAGTGGAATTCATTTTCTGGGATTGCAAATATGCACAATTATATGTAGATCTTCAGTGGGTTACAAGGATCAAACTCAAGTCAGCAGACAAGCACAGTTCAATTCTCTACCAAGTAAGACATCTTCTTGACCCCTGATTTTCCAGGTTTATCGTCAATAAGTTCACTTCTCCTTTCTCTTCTATATTTTTACTAGGTAATATAGGTTATTGTGTTTTGTTATCTACATAAATTCCTCCTATTTTCAATATTTTTTTGCATGACTCTCTTATGAGTTCATTTTCCAAAACTTCACCTTCACTGTCATTTCTCTTTTAGTTCCATAGGATGGGCAACTTCTGTTCTCCCTTGTCTTATAAATCCTTAGTCATTTTGTGCCTTATAAACTGTCTTTGTTTTTCTAGAGTCTATGCATTATGCTTTTCTGTTTGGTGATGACAATGAATAATTCTACATAGTTTATCCTACTTGGTCTGTTATTAATTTTCCTCAAAGAACCTGCCATTTGTGTAAAACTGAATACTATCATATCTGTCTTTGTGACACTGATGTGATCATCAAGAAGAGGCAGGAAGACAGAAGATTCAGGTAGCAAAATAGACACACTCTAGATAAGTGGATGCTGAAGGATAGGATTTGTATGCTTTTCAAAATTCACATTTCAGGGAGTAAAGCTAACCATCCTCATTCTGCTTATTTCTTTGCTGTATAGATTATACAGTAACATTATGGCATTAGCGCGTTTCTTTTCATAAGTATCTACCTGTAGGGATTGCCATAAATTATTTCAAATGGGAGCTAGGTTTTATTATTTTATAAGTGTTTCAGAAAGCATTAACAGTAAGTGGGTGTTGACAGAAAAGACATATTCATTTTAGGTTTTTAATATATTATAATAACAACTAAAAGCAATACACAATGATATTCCTATACTGAATAAACCTTTTAGCTGCATACATTATAATTGTTAAGTGATTAGCATGAAATATACATAAAGTATGGTACTTAGGAGTTCCATTCTATCCCCTTTCTAGAATCTAGAATCCATTAATATAGTGATGATCTTGGATATGTGGTGATAAGCTTCATTTATTAAGGAATTCAAAATTTAACTAAAGGGCACTTAAATTTCTTAATTACAAATATTGCTTTTACATTTCCAAATGCAAATTGAAGAGATTTTATTTTTAAGTAGAAAATGCCTCAGCCAGTGTTCTAGCTCCTACCTAGCATACTACACACTTTATTTTTAACATTTGTTTGTTTGTTTAATTATTCATTCAGTCAGTCCTTCATTTGTGTGTACAGAGCCACATATGCCATATTTCACAAGTGGATGTCTCAAGGACAAATTGCAGGAGTTAACAATTCTTTATTCTGTGAGTTCATGGAGCTGAATTTAGGCTCCCAGTCTTGGTGGCGAGCACCTATAGCTGCTAACACATCTCATGGGCACTTGCTGAATATTTTTAGTTGAAGAGTCTTTTTTCTCTGTCTTTTTTTTATTTGATATATTTTTTATTTACATTTCAAATGATTTCCCCTTTCCTGGCTCACCACTCCCCGAAAGTCCCATAAGCCCTCTTCCCTCCCCGTGTTCCCCCATCAATCCCTTCCTACTTCCCTGTTCTGGCATTGCCCTATACTGCTGCACTGAGCCTTTCCAGAACCAGGGACCACTCCTCCATTCTTCTTGGACATCATTTGATATGTGGATTATGTCTTTCTCAATTAGTGATCAAGGGAGGGAGGGTCCATTGTGGGTTGTGCTGTCCCTGGGCTGGTAGTCCTGGGTTCTATAAGAATGCAAGCTGAGCAAGCCAGGGGAAGAAACAATCTAGTAAGCAACATCCCTCTATGACCTCTGCATCAGCTCCTGCCTCCAGGTTCCTACACTGTGTGAATTCCAGTCCTGACTTCCTTTGGTGGTGAACAGCAACATGGAAGTGTAAGCTGAACTTGCTTCTTAGTCATGATGTTTTGTGCAGTAATAGAAACCCTGACTAAGACAGGTATGAACCTCAAAATTGCAATAAAAGGAAAAGATAGACAGAAACACAGTGTGTAATGCATATTGTTTCTTGCTTTAATAGTCTCACATTCCTATATATCTATGGTTAGGAAAGCTTTCCTACTAATCTAAGCAAAAGTGATTTTGTTTTGGTTTTGTTCTCTTGTCACAGAAGTTCATTGGGAATCATAGTTAATCAGGCATAAGTATAGAATTCTACCTACCCCAATGTACTCAATAGTATAATTACAGCAGTACAGAGCCACATTTATTCTCCTTCCCCTAGCTAGATAAACAAAATGGAGACCCAGTCACATGCTGTAGGATTCCTTCACACCTTAAAGTCTGCATCCAATGTCTCTATGATAGTCATTGTTCAATTCATAAATCATAGTAATTGTAATGATTTATTTTACTTTGTCTTTGTGTATTCTAAAATATTTCCTTAAGAAAGCAAAATTTGTAGATTGAGCACCCATTTTAGGTTGATTTTTTCATGATCTAATAAAGTAGAATTTATTAGTAAACCCAGTATTTTTATTTATAGTCAAGACAGACTGTTTGACTAAGAAATATAGATTAGCAATTATTCTCCGGGGCAGTATTCTTCAGTTTATCAGGCATCATATAGAAGCAGTAACTGAACACAGCCCTAATGCACAGCTCATATAAATGGAGATGTGCCAGAGCTATCAAAAATAACCGGCTTTTAAAGGGTTTGTGTAAAGACTTCAGTTTTACATTGGTTACATGATAAATGAATTTAGTTATGTTGAGTAACATAAAATATATCATCAAAATTGCTTTCAACTGCTTCATTTATTTTTCCCTACTGTGCTTTGTAAAATCTTCAAACTGCGTGTGTGTGGATTGCATGGCATTTCTTTGGGCTGCTCCTGAGTATTCTGATATACTGATATTCTATGAAAGGTAAACCGGAAGGCATAATGCCATCATAATTTAGTGGATGAAGACCTAAAATCTCCCATAAATCATTTACTCCCAAAAATTTGATTTCAGAAAATAACAATCTGAAAGTGGGTAACGGAAAAAGCCTCAGGACGTCCCAAATATAACATGATGGCTGTTAGGAAAGAGCTGTGGAGAAAATAGAGACCAAGCCAGAATGATATCATTGTTCTTAGAGCTGGTGGTGTGATAGGTCTACACTGTGAGCCAGTCACCCAATATGAAAAACACTGAAAGACAGATAAAACACACAGAAATGGACAGCTTTCAAAAGAAGGATACCAAACTGAATTAGAAAGCTAGTTTAATTCTAGAAAACTTTTAGTTACATCATATGGGTCAAGTCACACAATCTTTTAACCACCAGTACAGCCTCCTTCCAGAAAACATTTTACATGTAAGGGTTCACCACTGTTCATCCATTTGCTGACAAGTAGAGCATCCTTATATTTAGTGTTGATAAATATTAATGATATGATAGCAATATCCTAATGTGAGTTAAAACCAATGCTCATAAAGTATTCACTGTGAATCAGGTACTTTTCTGAAGCACTTCAAACATATATGGGCATTTATGTCCCCCCCAAAATAGAAATTTTGCAGCCTTGGAGTTTCAGGGCTGTACAATTTCAAAACCTCAGGATGTTAATGTCTCTCTGTCTTATGAATGTGTGATTCTGATGCCTATGTAAATACTATCCAGTCACTTATAGAGTTAAGCCATCGTTACCTCCCTAAGACTAATGATTCATTTAAGAACAGGCAGACATGTGGTTGTAGAGAAGTTCCCAAATAGATAGTCTGTGACTTAAATTCTATCTAATTTCATAGCAACGATTCTTTAACACCCAAGAATACTAAATTGAAGATACACAGGGCAGAGTAACCTGATATTCAACACCTCTTAAAATGTCTCTCCATTCTTTTCTGCTCTTTATGATAAAAACAATTACAAACTTCAAGAAGAGAAATAAATTATTTGGTCTGAATGTCTGCCTCCCTCCAAAATATCTGTGCTGAAATTCTAATGTGAACACTGATGTTTTGAAGAGGGTGGGGCATTTTGGAATGGATCAGCCTGTGAAAGCAAAGCCCTGGTACCTGGGATGCGTGCCTTCTAAGAGAGGTGCACAGGAGCTTGCTTGCCTGTGCAGCATTTTAGAACACAGCCAGAGACACTGAGCATTACCCAGGAAAGGACTCTCATCAGACACAGATTTTGCTAATACAATGAAACTAAACTTCTCAGCTACATACACTGTCAGAAGGAAAACTAAACTAAATGAAAAACAAAAGTAAACATAAAAGCCAGCATTTTTTTTTCTCTATAAATGACTCAGCTTATGACATGTTACCACAGGGGCACAAATTGACCAAACCACACACAAGAACCCTTCTCAGTAAGCAATCCATTTATTATAACTACTCTGTGATCCCTCCACCACTGTTCCCTGATGCACTTTGTTCAGGGACTAGTGTAGAATGAATGAGCAGTGAGGAACAAAAAATCCTTAGGGAACTGAAATTACTCAATGATAAAAGAACAAAATACATCGCTTGGCCAATGCTTACAAAATGTACACCAATGGCAAATCCTAATGTAAATTATGGAGTTTGAGTGGAAATCACGTCTCAGTGCGTGTTCGTCAGTGTTAACAGATGTACCACTCTGGTGGGAGATGTTGGTAATCAAAGGTGAGAATATATACGATATTGATACCCTTGTTCACATTGCTGTAAACCCCAATTTCTTTTTAAAATGTGTCTTATTATTTAAAATAGAAATTTTGCAGCCTTGGAATTTCATGGCTGTAAAATTTTAAAATCTCAGGATGTTAAGGCCTCTCACTCTTATGAATATGTGATTCTGATGTCTGTTTGTTTTGTGACTTCTTAGCTGATTATTAAAATCTTACCATCTGCAAATCTTAAGACTTCCTACAGGTTGCTGTATATTTTCTTAAAGATGCAGACAGTAAATGACGGATGTTTATGGACCTCTGAAGTCCCATGTAGCTACTCAATACTATCACTGCAACCCATTAGCAACTACAAACAATAAAACGCAAATGGCATGTCTGCATTATAGCACAGTTTTATTAACATGAACAGGTGTGCAGCACTGTGGTATGTGGAGTCCTAGAAGTTACATTCCTTTCAGCATCAAGTAGTTTCAAAGATATTGGCAGCAGACATCTACACTCACTTTCAAACCATTTGAATCATCATAAAACATTTTTTAAGTTGCAATCAAAGTCTTGCTCCTATTTACAGATGGTCAGTGATTCACATTTAATCTATCTTCTGCTCTTCAGAACTCTACAAGGTTGAGCTCTTAGATTATATTATTTTCCCTCTCCAGATGAATTACAATCTCTTTGTAATAATATCCAAAATCACTCACGTTTGTCCAATGCTATCCTTTTGTTCTGTGTATTTAGCCTTCAACAAGTGTTACCTGCGCTTTCAAATTCATCTTTGAAGATTCCTACTCTGCGTGCAATTTTATCCTCTTGAGGTATCATTTGTTATTTGGGAGTATTATTTTTTTTATCATTTTATCATCATTTCCTTTTATTTTCAATACTATCATTACAAAGTTTCTCTTACTAGTTGAACAGAATCATGTTGAAGCTGGGTATTTTTATAAACTACCCATTCACTGACAGTCTGGAGATAATATTTTATCTCTTTATTTAAAATATCAGACATAATTTCATTTTGATGTGTTGTGAGATTATTCTATTCTCTCTGTGTCTGAGGGAATATTTTATAAACAACTATAGTGTCAGCATGTTGTTTCAAATTGGGGATTTTTCCTACAGTCTTTGGAGAGTTTTAGCCCAATAGACTGTCTCTTCATTAAGTTTGACAGAACTGTTTTTCTTTTTTTTTTTTTTTTTTTTTTTTTTTTTTTTTTTTTTTTTTATTTTTCTTTTTTTTTTATTATTCGATATAATTTATTTACATTTCAAATGATTTCCCCTTTTCTAGCCCCCCCACTCCCCGAAAGTCCCGCAAGCCCCCTTCTTTTCCCCTATCCTCCCACCCACCCCTTCCCACTTCCCCGTTCTGGTTTTGCTGAATACTGTTTCACTGAGTCTTTCCAGAACCAGGGGCCACTCCTCCTTTCTTCTTGTACCTCATTTGATGTGTGGATTATGTTTTGGGTATTCCAGTTTTCTAGGTTAATATCCACTTATTAGTGAGTGCATACCATGATTCACCTTTTGAGTCTGGGTTACCTCACTTAGTATGATATTCTCTAGCTCCATCCATTTGCCTAAGAATTTCATGAATTCATTGTTTCTAATGGCTGAATAGTACTCCATTGTGTAGATATACCACATTTTTTGCATCCACTCTTCTGTTGAGGGATACCTGGGTTCTTTCCAGCATCTGGCAATTACAAATAGGGCTGCTATGAACATAGTAGAACATGTATCCTTATTACATGGTGGGGAGTCTTCTGGGTATATGCCCAGTAGTGGTATAGCAGGATCTTCTGGAAGTAAGGTGCCCAGTTTTCGGAGGAACCGCCAGACTGATTTCCAGAGTGGTTGTACCAATTTGCAACCCCACCAGCAGTGGAGGAGTGTTCCTCTTTCTCCACACCCTCTCCAACACCTGCTGTCTCCTGAATTTTTAATCTTAGCCATTCTGACTGGTGTAAGATGAAATCTTAGGGTTGTTTTGATTTGCATTTCCCTAATGACTAATGAAGTTGAGCATTTTTTAAGATGCTTCTCCGCCATCCGAAGTTCTTCAGGTGAGAATTCTTTGTTTAACTCTGTACCCCATTTTTTAATAGGGTTGTTTGGTTTTCTGGAGTCTAACTTCTTGAGTTCTTTATATATATTGGATATTAGCCCTCTATCTGATGTAGGGTTGGTGAAGATCTTTTCCCAATTTGTTGGTTGCCGATTTGTCCTCTTGATGGTGTCCTTTGCCTTACAGAAACTTTGTAATTTTATGAGGTCCCATTTGTCAATTCTTGCTCTTAGAGCATACGCTATTGGTGTTCTGTTCAGAAACTTTCTCCCTGTACCGATGTCCTCAAGGGTCTTCCCCAGTTTTTTTTCTATTAGCTTCAGAGTGTCTGGCTTTATGTGGAGGTCCTTGATCCATTTGGATTTGAGCTTAGTACAAGGAGACAAGGATGGATCGATTCGCATTCTTCTGCATGCTGACCTCCAGTTGAACCAGCACCATTTGTTGAAAAGGCTATCTTTTTTCCATTGGATGTTTTCAGCCTCTTTGTCGAGGATCAAGTGGCCATAGGTGTGTGGGTTCATTTCTGGATCTTCAATCCTGTTCCATTGATCCTCCTGTCTGTCACTGTACCAATACCATGCAGTTTTTAACACTATTGCTCTGTAGTATTGCTTGAGGTCAGGGATACTGATTCCCCCAGATTTCCTTTTGTTGCTGAGAATAGTTTTAGCTATCCTGGGTTTTTTGTTGTTCCAGATGAATTTGATAATTGCTCTTTCTAGCTCTGTGAAGAATTGAGTTGGGATTTTGATGGGTATTGCATTGAATCTGTATAGTGCTTTAGGCAAAATGGCCATTTTAACTATATTGATTCTGCCGATCCATGAGCATGGGAGGTTTTCCCATTTTTTGAGGTCTTCTTCCATTTCCTTCTTCAGAGTCTTGAAGTTCTTGTCATACAGATCTTTCACATGTTTGGTAAGAGTCACCCCAAGATACTTTATACTGTTTGTGGCTATTGTGAAGGGGGTCATTTCCCTAATTTCTTTCTCAGCCTGCTTATCCTTTGAGTATAGGAAGGCCACTGATTTGCTTGAGTTGACTTTATAACCTGCCACTTTGCTGAAGTTGTTTATCAGCTGTAGGAGCTCTCTAGTGGAGTTCTTTGGGTCACTTAGGTAGACGATCATGTCGTCTGCAAATAATGATAGTTTGACTTCTTCCTTTCCAATTTGTATCCCTTTGACCTCCTTATGTTGTCGAATTGCCCGAGCTAGTACCTCAAGTACAATATTGAAAAGATAAGGAGAAAGGGGGCAGCCTTGTCTGGTCCCTGATTTCAGTGGGATTGCTTCAAGTTTCTCTCCATTTAGTTTGATGCTGGCTACCGGTTTGCTGTATATTGCTTTTACTATGTTTAGGTATGGGCCTTGAATTCCTGTTCTCTCCAAGACTTTAAGCATGAAGGGATGCTGAATTTTGTCAAATGCTTTTTCAGCATCCAATGAAATGACCATGTGGTTTTGTTCTTTGAGTTTGTTTATGTAGTGGATTGTATTGATGGATTTCCGTATATTGAACCAACCCTGCATTCCTGGGATAAAGCCTACTTGATCATGGTGGATGATCGTTTTGATGTGTTCTTGGATTCGGTTGGCAAGAATTTTATTGAGTATTTTTGCATCGATGTTCATAAGGGAAATTGGTCTGAAGTTCTCTTTCTTTGTTGGATCTTTGTGTGGCTTTGGTATCAGCGTAATTGTGGCTTCGTAGAAGGAATTGGGAAGTGTTCCTTCTGTTTCTATTTTGTGGAATAGTTTGAAGAGTATTGGTGTTAACTCTTCTTTGAAGGTCTGGTAGAATTCTGCACTGAAGCCATCTGGTCCTGTGCTTTTTTTGGTTGGAAGACTTTCTATGACTCCTTCTATTTCTTTAGGCATTATGGGACTGTTTAGATGGTCTAGTTGGTCCTGATTTAATTTTGGTATTTGGTATCTGTCAAGGAAATTGTCCATTTCCTCCAGATTCTCCAGTTGTGTTGAGTATAGGCTCTTGTAGTAGGATCTGATGATTTTTTGGATTTCCTCAGTTTCCGTTGTTATATCTCCCTTTTCATTTCTAAGTTTGTTAATTTGGATACTTTCTCTGTGCCCTTTGGTCATTCTGGCTAAGGGTTTATCTATCTTGTTGATTTTCTCAAAGAACCAGCTCCTGGTATTGTTGATTTTTTGTATGGTTCTCTTTGTTTCTACTTGATTGATTTCGGCCCTGAGTTTGATGATTTCCTGCCTTCTACTCCTCCTGGGCGAAATAGCTTCTTTTTGTTCCAGGGCTTTCAGGTGTGTCATTAAGCTGGTAATGTATGCTCTCTCCATTTTCTTTTTGGAGGCACTCAGGGCTATGAGTTTTCCTCTTAGCACTGCTTTCATTGTGTCCCATAGATTTGGGTATGTTGTGTTTTCATTTTCATTGTGTTCTAAAAAGTCTTTAATTTCTTTCTTTATTTCTTCCTTGACCAAGGTATCATTGAGTAGAGTATTGTTCAGTTTCCACGTGTATGTGGGCTTTCTGTTGTTTCTGTTGCTATTGAAGACCACTTTTACTCCATAGTGATCAGATAGGAGGCATGGGATTAGTTCGATCTTCTTATATTTGTTGAGGTCTGTCTTGTGACCAATTATATGGTCGATTTTGGAGAAGGTACCATGAGGTGCTGAGAAAAAGGTATATTCTTTTGTTTTAGGATAGAATGTTCTATATATATCTGTTAAATCTAATTGGTCCAAAGCTTCAATTAGTTTCATTGTGTCCCTGTTTAGTTTCTGTTTTCCTGATCGGTCCATTGAGGAAAGTGCAGTGTTGAAGTCACCCACAATTATTGTGTTAGGTGCAATGTGTGCTTTTAGTTTTAATAAAGTTTCTTTTACAAAAGAGGGTGCCCTTACATTTGGGGCATAGATGTTCAGGATTGTCAGTTCTTCTTTTTGTATTTTTCCTTTGACCAGCAAGAAGTGACCCTCAGGGTCTCTTTTGATGACTTTGGGTTGAAAGTCAATTTTATCTGATATTAAAATGGCTACTCCAGCTTGTTTCCTGAGACCATTTGCTTGTAAAATTGTCTTCCAGCCTTTTACTCTAAGGTAGTGTTTGTCTTTGGCCCTGAGGTGTGTTTCCTGTAAGCAGCAAAATGTAGGGTCCTGTTTACGTATCCATTCAGTTAGTCTGTGTCTTTTTATTGGGGCATTAAGTCCATTGATGTTAAGAGATATTAAGGAATAGTGATTGTTACTTCCTATCATTTTTGACGTTATTTTTTAAATTTGAATGCTTAACTTCTTTTGGGTTTGATGAAAGGTTACTATCTTGCTTTTTCCAGGGTGAAGTTTCCCTCGTTGTATTGGTGTTGTCCTCCTATTATCCTTTTTAGGGCCGGGTTTGTGGATAGATATTGGGTAAACTTGGTTTTGTCATGAAATATCTTAGTTTCTCCATCTATGGTGATTGAGAGTTTTGCTGGATATAGTAGTTTTGGTTGGCATTTGTGTTCTCTTAGAGTCTGCATGAGATCTGCCCAGGACCTTCTAGCCTTCATAGTCTCAGGTGAAAAGTCTGCTGTGATTCTGATAGGTCTTCCTTTATATGTTACTTGGCCTTTTTCTCTTACTGCCTTTAGTATTCTTTCTTTGTTTAGAACATTTGGTGTTTTGATTATTATGTGACGGGAAGTATTTCTGTTCTGGTCCAGTCTGTTTGGAGTTCTGTAGGCTTCTTGTATATTCATGGGCATCTCTCTCTTTAGGTTAGGGAAGTTTTCTTCCATAATTTTATTGAAGATATTTGCTGGCCCTTTAAGTTGTAAATCTTCACTCTCCTCTATGCCTATAATCCTTAGGTTTGGTCTTCTCATTGTGTCCTGGATTTCCTGGATATTTTGGGTTACAAGCTTTTTGCATTTTGCATTTTCTTTAACTGTTGAGTCCATGGTTTCTATGGAATCTTCAGCATCTGAGATTCTTTCTTCTATCTCTTGTATTCTGTTGTTGATATTTGTATCTCTGTCCCCTGATTTCTTCCCAAGGCTTTCTATCTCCAAAGTTGTCTCCCTTTGAGTTTTCTTAGTTGTTTCTACTTCTGATTTTAGATCCTGGATGGTTTTACTTAGCTCCTTCACTTGCATGTTTGTGTTTTCCTGTAATTCTTTAAGAGATTTTTGTGTTCTCTCTTTCATGAGCTCAGCCTGTTGACCAAAGTTCTCCTGTATTTCTTTAAGAGATTTTTGTGTTTCGTCTTTCATGACCTCAGCCTGTTGAGCAAAGTTCTCCTGTATTTCTTTAAGTGTTTTTTGCATTTCCTCCTTGTTGGCTTTTGTATTCTCCTGGATTTCTTTCAATGATTTTTGTGTTTCCCTTGCAAGGGCTTCTACCTTTTGATCCATTGTCTCCTGAATTTCTTTATGTATGACCTTCATGTGTTCCTGTACCAGCATCATGACCAGTGATTTTAAATCCAAATCTTGTTTTACTGGTGTGATGGGGTATCCAGGACATGTTGGTAGAGGAGAATTTGGTTCAGATGTTGCCATATTGCCTTGATTTCTGTTAGTGACGTTCCTGCGTTTGCCTTTTGCCATCTAGATCTCACTGGTGTTAGTTTATCTTGTCAGTGCTGGACTCACCAGTGCAAGCTGCCCCTTCCCAGTTGGCCTCTGGTGCACAGCTTACCTCCTGCACTGCTTGTAGATAGTGTGCTGCTGCCCAGGCTGTTCAGATCCCAAAGCAGGCACCCGAAGGCTCCCGCTGGGGCCCGCTGGATTCACTGGAGCACACTGACTTCTCCCAGCTGGCCGCCTGGAAGCCCAGCTAGCCACTTGCAGGACTTGGAGATGTAATGCTGCCGCCCAGACTGATCTGGATCCGGAAGCGGAGAGAGTAGAGCTAAGGGCTTCTGCCTGAGGCCTTGCCCCAGATTGTGTCTGTGGAGCAGATGGAGCCCGTGTGCACTCCCAGGGAGTGCCGACGGTGTATGCTACTGTGACCTCCCCTGAGTTCCACTCACTCCGCTGGGCAGCCGATCTGCCAACCGGGCTGTCGCACACAAGGTTAGCCTGGCCGCCCAGTCCCTGAGTCCAGGCAAAAGCCTGGGAGGCCAAGGTCCGAGCAAAGTTCCCCTACGGCTTTGACTGTTAATTGGGTTTGCCAGGTGACTAGGATGGCGGGCGTGTGCGCCCGCGCTCCCTGAAAGCGCCGGGAGAGTCTGCTTTGCTAACAATCACCTGGGCGGGTTGACTCACAGATGGCCCACCAAGCCGCCCAGTTCTTGGGGTCAGTCCTGTGCCTTTTGGGGCCTGGACCCCCGCTTTGTTAGCCTTAGGCTATGCCTGTTACAGGTCTGCCCGCCTGAGCTCTCTGTCGTCCTGCAGGCAAAATGGCGGCGGCGCGCTCGCAGGCCTGGGCAAAAAACCTCCTGGTTGGGTTGGCACCCCGATGGCCCCCCGACCCGCCCAGGGCCTGGGTGCAGGCCAACGCCCGTCGGGCTCAGACCACCGCGGTGTTGGCCTCGGATTATGTTTGTGTACCTCAGTCTGTCCGATTCCTGGAGTACGGAACCAAGATGGATCCTCCTCTCCTGACTGGTGGGAGGCCGAGTTCTGAAGTGGCCTCCGTGCAGGAAAGGCGCCGCACAACTGCAGCTGCTTGCTGTCCGGCTGGTCAGCGAAGGTCAGTGGTCGTGGGCGCAGGGCCTAACTGGTCCCTGTGACGCCTTGGTTCCACTGCTGATGGCCCTTCAGCTGGAGCAGCCACTGCTGCCGCTGCTGCCGCCGCCGCCGCCGCCCAGAACTGTTTTTCTTTTGATGCTTTTTGAGGTTCAATCCTAAGTCTCTACTTCTGGAGGAGAGCAAGCTAATTCTTACAGAAAACACATCTTTAAAACTCACCTGATTGATCTCTGAGTTGCAAGTCAACCTGGTTTACAGAGCAGATTATAGGAAAATAAGAGCTATTCGAGAAATGCTATCTCCAGACACTATTGTGGATGCCAACAAGCGCTTGCTGACAGGAGCCTGATATAGCTGGCTCCTGAGAGGCTCTGCTGGTACCTGACAAATACAGAGGTGGATGCTCTCAGCCAACCATTGGACCGAGCACAAGGTCCCCAATGGAGGAGCTAGACAAAGGACCCAAGGAGCTAAAGGAGCTTTTAGCCCCATAGGAGGAACAACAATATGAACCAAACAGTACCCCAGAGCTCCCAGGGACTAAACCACCAACCAAAGAGTACACATGGATGGACCCATGGCTCCAGCTGCATATGTAGCAGAGGATGGCTTTGTTGAACATCAAAGGGAGGAGAGGCCCTATCTCAAAGCACACACACCCAAAACAACTCACCTGAACAAATTATTTTATCAATAGTTAGTCAAACAATCCCTGACTCTGGTCCCTTTAATGTTCTATGTATATCTAATAAAATATTTATAGGCATGTATGGCTTCTGTCACAGAAATGCTGAGAGGGAAAATTGGTTTTATTTATTTATTTATTTATTTATTTATTTATTTTTATTCATTTATTTGTGTGTGTGATTGTTGTTGTCATTTTACTCAAATCTCAGATTCTCTGCTGCAGGGGGATGATTGTCTGGATTAGAATGATTATTATAATAATAATAAAAAAAAAAACCTTGAGAAATGCACCAAGTCATAGAGGAGACACCAGAAAAGGGATCTTAGAAGGTTTCTTGCAAAACAACTTGATTTTCTTGCAGAGTGAGACAGTGATCAGTATTGTTAAATCATTTGGCAAATGAGAAACAAGGAAGCTGCTCTCTTTAAAAAGCATAGACCAGTTAAATGGTCAACGGGGAGCTTTGGCCAGACTCAGTAGAGAGTCCCTGTTGCTCCCATGCTTACCCTATGCGTTTTGGAAGAGGATAACAAAAGCAAAATCTGGAGATGCACACTCCTTGATGAGAAATGCCTTTCTTTTGCAGCTCAGGTTGG
The DNA here is from genome assembly GCF_947179515.1 of Apodemus sylvaticus. Classification (NCBI taxonomy): domain Eukaryota; kingdom Metazoa; phylum Chordata; class Mammalia; order Rodentia; family Muridae; genus Apodemus; species Apodemus sylvaticus. The sequence continues at coordinate 31,057,105 of NC_067481.1, read as the reverse complement.
GTTGTTTGGGTTTTTGTTGTTGCTGTTGTTGGTTGTTATTGTTGTTATTACACGTTCTCACTGTGAAGCCCAGGATGACATCAAACTTGAAATCCTCCTGCCTCAGCCACTTGAGTACTGGAAGTGTTAAGGTATACCACTTTTGCTGCCTCACATTGAAAATATTTAATTAAGTGTATCAAAGAAATAGTTGGAAGAAACAAAGAAAGACAAGAGTATCACAAGAAATGGTACATATTTTAAAAGTCAACCATCAAAACATTCATTTTTTAAAAGGAATTTTGAATGCTTTCCAAGGGGATAACAAAATACTAAGTCAGTGATTGATGTAATTTTCAGTGGTGCTAAAGAAATCCATAATTCCTAGGGTCCCAGTCACTTAAAATATCTATATTAGATGATATATCATAAGTCAAATGGGAACTTACTTTCTAGTTTTCAGAAAACAGACGATTCCTATATATGAAATATGGAAAAAAGTTTATTAGGTATATTGCCATATTGGCTATAAATTTTATCTTTTAACAAAGAGGGGGAAATATTCCTGTATCCTCCAGTGGTTTTGACTCTCTACAATGCTCTGAGAAACTGTGGAGGAAAAGGGATCAGGATTAATGGGAATAGTTACCACCCTCACTGATGCAAGATGAAGTAAGATAGAGCTAGATTTCCACTACAATCTCTCTTTCCCTGTATGCATGCACTTTTGAGGTTTTCTTCAGGGACAGTTAAGAAAGCAAGAGCCAGGGAAAATCCATTCTCACCTGTGAAACAACTTTTGAGGAAATAGATTCACCAGATCTATAGCCTGGATGGTGAATGATTAGAGTCTCTACAGTCTGAAGCAAAAGCAAGACAGATCTGATAGGGCGAAGAGCACTGGAGAGCTGAGGGGTGGGTCCCACAGGCATACCACCAGGTTCTGAAGACATTTTTAAATCTTGTTTTCATAAAAAGCCTGTCTGAAAGCATCAAAAATACATTGCATTCCATAGTCCCATGACATTTGGAATAAGTGAGCTTTAAGGAAGCCATAATTCTGAGAAATAGAGAACAGCAAAAACTGGCTACTCTCACGATCAGTTGTAGAGGAGAGAAATGGAAGAGGTTTGGAGCCACATTCTGATGAATTTTGCCTTTCACAATCTGGATTAATTACAGATCACTTGGGCAGTTTTAAGATTCAGTCTGCCCGAATTCTGATAAATTACAGATAATGCATCAAATTTTACAAACATTTTAATCTTAAAAGATGATTTTAAAATGCATACTGATGGTTGATGAAATGTATTCCACCAATTGATAAAACAATTTACATTGAAAATGTGCAAGAACTCCAGTATTTTTCAGGATCTTCTTGAAGATGCAGAAATTACATGAATTTACATGTTAGTCCCTGCAAAGAAAGCCCAACACAAATATTTGCCCACGACAAGAGAAAATATAAAATAATTTAAAATGTTTCTCCACACATAATAAAAGTTGGAATTACTATTTTAAAGTATTTTTTGGGATTTGCCAATATAATTATAATGTTAAAATATGTGTTTTTACTCAGTAATGTCATTTTTAAAGAAATGTATAAATACTGTCAGGCCTGCTCATTATTTCATTTTCTAAGCATACTTCGTAAGGTTGACATTTTTTTCAATCTTAGCATGTTCAACTTTATAAAAGCAAAAATTCATCATCCATGGCTTACTATCAGTGGTACACACTGTACAGTTTCACTTGGAAATAACAAGTGGTCTAATCCAAGGTGACTGAAAACTAAATAGTCAAAAAACATTAATTCATTGTTGTTCTCAAGAACTAAACACATTTCACTTGCGCTGTTTTTTGTGTGTTTGTTTTTGTTTGTCTGTGGCCCTTGTGACTTTTTTCTTTAGTTGCTTCACAAAACTAATGAATGAGTTGTATGTGGTGAATTTCAAACAAGCTTTCAGCCTAGAGTGGGTGTTCAGTAGGGACAACAACAACAAAAAAGGCAAACATATAATGATAATCAGGCACCTCATGAAGTTCTGGATTCTCAGGAATATCTATGACGTCATTACACGATCTCCTATAAGGGTCCGTGGAGGCTTATGCTTATTGTAGGCATCAAAATGAAAGAACAATCATATTCACTAGACTTTCTATACTGCTATGAAAAAAGCAGCCAGCTTATAAACGTGTGCCCTAGTAGACACTAGCTATTTTATATATTGAGACTTTTATTTGCATCAAACAAACATTCTGCTTGAACGCACTTAAACATAAAGAAAATATTGAATCTCCACGAGTAAAATGGATTAAGTCTTGAAAGAAACAGATGAAATTCTGACAGATTTTCTTCATTGCTTACAGCTGCTGTTTTGTTTACTGCTTTATTTTTCTGTGATTAGAGTCTTTTAGTTCCAGGTGTCCATGGGATAGGAAGGTTAAGTTCTTGAATTGTATACATCCTTCAGCTTTAACACTAGAAAAGAATTATCTACATCCAACACCATAGAAAGGAATAAACTGTAACCCTATAGGAAGCACTCCATGGCCTTTATTTTAAACCAGGTGTTACTATAGAAAGGTTTGATTATTTACATTTAATTCAATGAAAATAATCAAAGAGACAATTCTGTATTCCTATCTAGCAATAGCATGTGTGCACACACACATACATACACACACATGTACATACATTCACATGCACACACACACATACTCACACATACAGATGTGAACGTTGATTTAGCAGAAATCACTATTAAAAATTACACTGTCCTAATGACTGAAGAAAGAAATCATCTTCTTTGTTTCCAATATCATTTTTAATTCTTAAAGATTTCTCTTTTAATTATTATATATTTAGTTTATATATAATGGTGTTAGCCTGCAGTTGTGTCTGTGTACTATGTGCATGTAGTGCCCATGAAGGTCAAAAGATGTCAGATCTCCTGAAAATGGAGTTGCAGAGGGTTGTGAGCCATTGCCCAAGTACTAAGAATGAAACATGAGTTCTCTTTAAGAGCAACACATGTTCTTAGCTGCTAAGCTATCTCTCCAGCTTCTAATTTATGATTCTTGCAAGCACCTTTGCATCCATGAATAGAATTATATTTTATAGAGAAGGGCCTTTTTCCTATTCACATTTCTCATGAATTTTGGATGCAATATAGGTCTATTCTTGTCAACAGCTCTACCTTAAATAAAGGCCCACTCCCAGGTTTCAACAGACTTTGTGCTAGGTGATATTGTCCTGACACCATTGAATTCAGTATTCACAGTGACTTCCTAAACCCTCTTAAATCCCTCTTCAGGGCTTGAAATTTTACAAGGCCGACATCATCTTCTTAGGTGTATAGATACCTGTTAATAGTTTTCTTGATCTTCTAGTCTCAATATTCAATCCTAATCTCATCTATACTCATCGGAGACTAGAAGAACTAGTAATAGCTTCAGGTATCTTTTGGTTTCCTGAAGGCCCTAGGCTGCACTCTTTCAACAATATGCAGATTAATTCCAGTCTCTCTACAGACACCATATTATTGCTTTGTTGTATTATTCTTGTGTGTGTTACGTAGTACGTGTGGGCAAATTCCTAAGAAGAAACAAGTTAAAGAGAGGGAAAAAATGAGGATTCTTTTGTCTTACAGTTTGAGAGCAAGGCAATGCATTATGGTAAAAAGGCAAGACATCAAAAGCATGAAGCAGCTGGTCACATTGATCTCACAGTGTGGAAGCAGAGAGCCGCTTCAAACTTTAAGTCATTCCTTCATTACCTCACTTCCTCCAGTCAGACTCTCCTTCCAAGGTTCCACACATTTCCAAAAATACACAACTTGTTGGGGACAAATAGTGCAACCTGCAACCAATAGTTCGACTTTATGGGTGATATATTATATTATATTATATTATATTATATTATATTATATTATACCACAACAATGGAGATATGGACCCATCTCTGCTGAATAATTTCTAGACTCTTGCTTCACCATGTCTTCTCTTGATATTCTCTTCTATTTATGTCAACAGGTCAGTGTAATGATAATATCCTCACCACAGACATGCTTTTCTTTTTTGTGTGCATGTGCGTGTGTGTGTGTTGTGTACCTGTGTGTTTGTTAGGTATGAGCACAGTGAATATGCTTATACCTGTTTGCATGATTGTGTATCTGTGTACATCATGTATTTTCCTCTGACATTCTCCATATTTTTGAGGCATAATCTCTTACTGGATGTAGAGGTAAATTGACTGGCTGATGAAATCCAGCAGCTTGTTTTGCCAGTGATGGTTGTCTACTTGACTACATCTGAAATTAAATAAAACCCAACAAGTTGGGTATGTCTATGAGGGATTTTTTTTTTACTTAGATTAAATTAAAATTCTAAGTTAAATTATTTTAAGTAGAAAGGCCCTCTTGCAATCTAGATCTTTCAGGAAGGAATATACACCTTTAATCTGGGCCACACCTTTTGCTGTCAGCCTACATAAAGTCCATGGAAGAAGGAAGCTTACCCTTTTTGTTCTTGTTCTCATTGAAAAGTCCATGTCTTCACTTGCATTAGAGGCTACTTCCTTGGTATTCTGGCATATACTGAAACATATAGAAATATCCAGCCTTGTCTTATGAACTGAGTAATTACTGGATTCTTAGTCCTTCCATTGGAACACTACCATTGTTGGACTAGTAGCCATTAACCTATAAACCATTCTAATGATCTCTCTCTCTCTTTATTTCTCTCTCTCTCTCTCTCTCTCTTCCATGTATATGTAGGCTATATAGAATATATATTTGCCATATACATTCTGTTTTCTGTTCCTTTGGAGAGCTCTGACTAATATACTTTCCCCATATCAATCACTTTGTGGTTGTGAAAACATTGTGACCAAAAACAGCTTAAGAAACAAAGGGTATGTTTTAGCTTATAATTGCAGAGAGAAAGAGTTCATAAAAGTGGGGAAGGTATGGCATGGATTGACTTCAGAAACAAAAAGTTAAGTGATAATATTTTATCTATAGAACAGAAAGAGGGCAGAAAATGGAATCAGGCTATAAAACCTCAGAGCCCACACTTAGGGATGTACTTCCTGCAGCAAGTCTCCATCTCCTAAAAGTTTCAAAATATATACATACAGTACAAACAATTGAGAACTACATGCTCCAATACAAGACATTTTAAGGAATATATTTCATTAAAATCACCACATTTAGGACCCAAACACCATTAGGCTTATGGACATATCATAAATTAAAAGTATTTAATTTAGTTCAACTTCCCATTTTCTTTAACAATTTAAACATTTTTCAAATATCTAAAGTCTCTTATGATACTCAAGACTTTAACTGTGAGTTCCTATAAATAAAAATAGTAATCAAAACAAGCAAACAGTGATATTTTGACTTCTTCCTTTCCAATTTGTATCCCTTTGATCTCCTTTTATTGTCTAATTCTTTAGCTAGAACTTCAAGTACTACATTGAATAGATAGGGAGAGAGAGGGCAGCCTTGTCTAGTCCCTTATTTTAGTGGAATTTCTTCAAGTTTCGCTCCAGTCAGTTTGAGGTTGGCTACAGGTTTGCTGTATATTGCTTTCACTATGTTTAGGTATAGGCCTTGAATTCCTGATCTTTCCAAATCTTTTAACATGAAGGGATGTTGAATTTTGTCAAATGCTTTTTCAGCATCTAATGAAATGATCATGTGTTTTTTTTTTTCATTGAATTTTTTTATATGGTGGATTGCATTGATGGATTTTCGTTTATTGAACCATCCCTGCATCCCTGGGATGAATCCTACTTGATCATGATGAATAATCATTTTGATATGTTCATGGATTAGGTTTGCGAGAATTTTATTGAATATTTTTTGCAATGATATTCAGAAGGAAAATTGGTCTGAAGTTCTTTTACTTTGTCGGGTGTTTGTGAGGTTTTGGTATTAGCGTAACTGTGGCTTCCATAGAACGAACTGGGTAGTGTTCCTTCTGTTTCTATTTTGTGGAATAGTTTGAACAGTATTGGTATTAGTTCTTCTTTGAAGGTCTGATAGAATTCCGCTCTAAACCCATCTGGTCCTGGGAGGTTTTTTTTTTTTTTTTGGTTTGGAGACTTTTAATGATTGCTTCTATTTCATTAGGGGCTATGAACTGTTTAGATTGTTTAACTAATACTGATATCACTTTGGTATTTGATGTCTATCTTAGTCAGGCTTTCTATTCCTGCACAAACATCATCACCAAGAAGCAAGGTGGGGAGGAAAGGGTTTATTGAGCTTACACATCCACACTGCTGCTGTTCATCACTAAAGGAAGTCAGGAGTGGAACTTAAGCAATTCAGGAAGCAGGAGCTGATGCAGAGGCCATGGAGGAATGTTTCTTACTGGGTTGCTTCCCCTGACTTGCTCATCCTGCTCTCTTATAGAACCCAAGAATACCAGCACAGAGATAGTACCACTCACAAAGGACCCTCCCCCTTGATCACTAATTGAGAAAATGCCCTAGAGATGGATCTCAGGGAGGCACTTCACCAACTGAAACTCCTTTATCTATGATAACTCTGGCCTATGCCAAGTTGACACACAAAACCAGCCAGTACAATACCTATCTAGAAATTTGTCCATTTCAGCAAGATTTTCCAATTGAGTTCAGTATAGGTTTTGTAGTAGGATCTGATGATTTTTTTTTTTAATTTCCTCAGTTTCTGTTGTTATATCTCCCTTTTCATTTCTGATTTTGTTAATTCAGATACTATGTCTGTGACCTCTGGTTAGTCTGGCTAAGGGTTTATCTATCTTGTTGATTTTCTCAAAGAACCAGCTCTTGGTTTGCTGATTCCTTGTATAGTTCTTTTTGCTTCTTCTTTATTGATTTCAAGCCTGAGTTTGATTATTTTCAGCTGTCTACTGCTCATGGATGTATTTACTTCTTTTTGTTCTAGAGCTTTCAGTTGTGCTGTTAAGCTGCTAGTGTATGCTCTCTCCAGTTTCTTTTTGGAGGCACTCAGCGCTATGAGTTTTCCTCTTAGCACTGCTTTCATTGTATCCCATAAGTTTGTGTATGTTGTGCCTTCATTTTCATTAAATTCTAAAAAGTCTTTGATTTCTTTCTTTCTTTATTTCTTAACCAAGTTATCATTGAATAGAGCATTGTTCAGCTTCCATGGTTTTATAACAATAAAAGCACTGGAATGAGATGAGAACTGCTTCAAACATCCTTCAAATTTTCAAATTAATTTTAAATGAAGAATTTTTACAACTTTGTTGTAGGACTAGCAAAAACATGGTAATGAATTCAGAGAATAGTCTAGCATTAAAATCAAGCAAGACCTGGGTTTTCTAGTGAGTGCGTGGCATTGCAGGTCAGTCTCAGAATGATCAAGAGTTTTAGAACATTCTGGACTGCATAGTGAATTTGGTGCCAGTGTGGACTAGAGAGGGCATCCATATCTCAAAAACTAAAAATATGTTAACAAACAAATAAAAACTCTGGCCTATAATGTTGGCTCAGCAGTTAATAACACATGTTGCTCTTTCAGAGGACCTGAGTTCAGTTTGCAGCATACACACGGCAACTCATGACAACCTATAATTCCATTTCCAGGGGATCCAACCTGCTCAACTGAAATCTGGAGTCATATGGTCCACATACATAGATTCAGAATAAAATAATAATGCACATAGAATAATAAATATTTTTAAAGTAGTAACCAGTATGTAGAAGCAATTATTAAAAATAAGCATGATGACATTTCTATATCATAGAAAACATTAGTAACAGCAAAAAATGTACTCAGTAATTCATAGATCTGTCATAATTTTTATTTGTAAAAATCTATTTGTAGCCAATATTTTAGAATACAATTTTGAGCCTCAAGCAAGGACTACAGGAATCTGCCTCTCATAAAACAAACATTGGTAAACTTTCTTCTCAAGCACAGCTTTTTGTAGAATAATCTGTGATTGGAAAGGTTGGTATCATTGCTCAAATGATTGATTCTGTCCTATAGATCCAAAATATTATTGGTCTATAGTGTTGCCAATTGATAAAACTCCTGAGCTATAGGCATGTTTTTCTCTAAAAAAAAATGAAACACATAAGATGCCACATTTAAAGAGAAAGGCCCCATAGAACTTCAGCAAATCAACAGGTTTATGTGGCTATAGATGGATATTACACAAAGACAAGTATCACTGGTGATCAAATGAGAGGCAAAAAATAATGTATTCCGGTTTTGTAAAAGCAAGAGAAACTTTAACTTTAAACATCAAAGGATGTGGTAATGGGTAGGAATTTACTGGTAGCCCACAAGAAATGGCCATTCAGGTACTGTTAACAGCCAACTGAAGGTCTTTATTCTGGTCAGCTGAGACTACACTCAGGTACTCAGGACCCAAACGTAGCACTGAACATTCAAAGCAAAAGCAAAGGAAAAGCAAACACCCACCACATCCTGGTATCTCATTCAGCAGCTGCATTGGGAAATTTTGTACAAGCAAACAGTTTTAGGGAAGCCAAGATAATTTATCTGGGGTCATCTTTACTTCAGGGTCCTAGAACAGAATTCGAAAATTATTCATGGGGCCTCCCATCAAGAAGAACAATTCTGGTCAAACCTACAGTGGCCTCAGCAAAAATTTAAGATGGATGAACATACCACCTTGCCCTGCCATACTTGTCAATGACAAATTATAATCAACAAATTTTAATATTAGACATTTCATTATGTGCATTGTATCAGAGAATTTATCTGTTTGAAGTTTTTACAATTTGTTCCAATCCTTGGAAATTTTGCTATTGTGGCAGATCAAGTCCCCACAGAATGTCAGTACTCTTATTGCTGGTTAATCTCTAGCCCACTTTTGTCAACACTAAGGTTGGCCTTTGCAGACCTGTTAGCCTCTTCATTCTGTTGGTTTTTTGTTTTGCTTTGTTTTTTCCATTTTCCTTGTGAAGGCCACATCCTGCAAGACTCTGGGTTGTTTCCTTTGTACAATCAAAAATCATGCTGAAGCCAGATGATTCGCCATAATCAAAATATGTTGGTAACCTAAATATAATTATAAAATGTAGAGCAGTTTTGTACCTTTTGGTTAGCTTTTCCCAACTTTTTGTTTTCAGCATAATTGCCTTTCAAGAGTGATGGCATTCAGCAACCATGTCTTTCCTGTGAAGTAGATGGTTAGTCATGAACTTCCTGGTCTAAATTGTTACTATGTCATTCATCATGGTGGCAATCCTTCAGCAGGCGTGAAGAAGCTGGGGTATTTTTAAAAAGGACTCTAGAAATCTATACAACCATCTAAAATACTATGAAACAAAAATAGAGCAAACCAGAGAACATGGAGTTGCTTTATCACCAAATTATCAAAAGGCATTGATTTAACATAGCTAATGCCTTCCCAATCATTCACCCTCATATGAATACAATAGAAAAGGATTTTCCTCTACATACTTCTGATACCTCTTAAAATAGAAGAGGTATCAATTAGATGTTTATCATGTGTTAGCAATTGTGCTGAGAGTGTTCACTGTTACTCCTATAGCAACAGGACAAGCAAATATGTCCTATTACCATTGTTACTTCTGTTGGATTATCCCATAGGTTAAGATATCAGGACATACTATACAAGGTAACTTACTCATAGCTCCACTCAGGGAAGAGAAGACTAAGTTTAAGTGCAGTTTAAGTTAAGACTAGGTTTAAGTGCAGAGTCATCTTGTCACTCAGCCTGGACTCAAGGCTCCAGGAGGCTTCCTGAAGTGCTGAAGTTCTTAACCTGCTAACGCATGGGAAGCAACTATAGGTCATAGAAGTCTACCCGATCCTCTGGCCTAATCTTTAGATTCTGACAACAGCAGCATTCTAAAACAGAAAAAAATGCTAGCAACTTAGCTACAGTATCCTCATATACATAAAATAAATAAATCTTTAAAGCACACACACACACATATATATGTATGTATATATATTCATACATGTTTGCATGAGTAAATTGCAAGTATTAACTGAATATCTTGACATGCAAGGAAATGACAGCATACTGCTTTATACTAAACATAAGGAGTTTGGGCATTACCTGCAGTCTGCACAGCTTTGGTTAACAGTTACCTGCAGGGATGCTTTGTGTCTTTCTTTTTGTCTGTTTGTAAGATGGGATGAGTACTATAATTACATCTGAGGCAGAGCATAGTTGGCAGGATGGAAGGACAATATTTGTACTATGTGTAGAATATTATCTGAAAATAAAACCTGCTGTGGTGATTAAAAAGAACAAGCTATGGAAACAGAATAACCTGGTTCCCACAGATATAACTGTAGTTGTTATTTGCTGACACTGAGAAATATACTTATTTCTCCTTGCCTTTTGTGTCTCACAAAGTGAAAAGAATTGAATGTCTTTATAATTTACTTCCATGTTCTCTATCTTATGAATTTATTTTGTATGACTTCATCCGCTTCTTACCCTAGATTAAAAATACATAAATTATGCAATCTGACTTTATTTTTGAAATGCGTTAGGAAATTACCATAGTGACCATTTGGATTCTTAGAATGTTCCTAAAATCTTTAATATTCAGAATCATTATTACAGGGCCAACTCCATTCTCCCTCATCAAAGGATGGAACTGAAAGTCAAACTAAATATTATTTTCCAAGTAGTTTAGTTAGCAATGAAATTGCTAGATGAACACACAAGAGCATTGTGGGAAAGATGGAGAACTTCACATTGCTTGAGTTTTACTCAACTGATTTATAAAAAAAAAAAAGCACAATAACAGTTTGTCACTGAAATACAATAATTCAGTTCTTTGGGGAAGGTTTGTATTGAACTATCCAGTGATTTTTTTTTCTTTAAAGGAAAAATGCATGTACTAATATTATTGTGCTCTGGGCAACTTCCCAGTAAAATTTGCTGAGACAGGAAGATGTGTGGTAACTTTGATCTTGTGGAGGTGGGGCAATTTCCATTTTGAATTATTGTGAAATGGAAAAATTATTTGAAAATTCAGTTTTTAAGACAGAAACCTCTAAGTTCATTTTCTATGCTTTTCCTAGGCAGTGTATTTCGGTGTGTAGAATACAGATTTTTTTTTAATAAATGTATCAGGTAAGTCTCTTACTTTTCTGCTTTTGCTCCAGGTATATTTTTTATAAGCTTTGGGTGTATTGCTGTTATAGTTTAAATTTCTATACAGTATTATCTTGTTTTATAAATATTTATTCTGATTCTGTTTTCCCATGAGGCCACAGCCTCCTTGAGGTTTATGTCCATGGCTTCCTCAAATATAAACAAATAGGAATCCAAGCCATTGTTTTGTGTAGTGAGACTGCAGATAGTTTTTGTCATTTTCTTCATAAAGATAAATTATTGATAGGCAAAGCATGAAGGTTGCTGAGAAAGTGGATAGATGTCATGGGGGAATTAAAGAAAAGAAGGATATAAACTTATCTATATCAACAAGTCTGAAGCTTTTCTAAGCAAGATCTATATACAAGGAAAAGTAAACAGGGCTCCTGAGATAACACCACAGGCATTGTGAAAGTTGGATTCAGCAGGCTTGAACATACCCTGAGAGGTATATGATGGAGAAAATCAGCCCTCTACTTCCACAACCCTATAGATGTCTGGGGAACGTGATTGGATGAGTGAATACAGAGAAATATATTGAAGAACATTCTTCAGGCACCATTATTGACTGAGTTTAACTCCAAAATCTTTTATTTTATTTTGGTATTTTAAGAACTATAGTGACAAGACTATTTTCTCCTTTAACATTAGTGCAAAGAAGGACATGATCAAGTTAAACGTCCTGATGTGGATGGCTCTTCTGTACTGGCAAAGGGACAAGTGAAGAGGACTAAGACAGTGACAATGCTTTTGTGAATAGGTCTTAGTGATGACAGCCGTCCTTGGCTTCAGAAGCAAAAAGGAACACACTCAATTTTAGAACAGCCATAAAACATAGCAGCAAAAGAAGAGGACTTTCGAAGCTAGTATGATGGCTAGTTTTACATCAACTTGACCTAAGCTATAGTCTTTGGGAACAGGGAATCTCAACTGATAAAATGAGCTATGGGCAAGCCTGTGGAGCATTTTCTTTATAGATGACTGATGTGGGCAGGCTCACCTCAGTGTAAGCAATCCTACCCCTGGGCTGATAGTTCTGACAGCTATATGAAAGCAGGGTGAACGATCCATGGGGGTCACTTCTCCATTCCCTCTGCATCAGTTCTTGCCTTTGGGTTCCTGACTTGAGTTCCTGTCCTGAGCTTTTAAAGTACCCAAAGCTCTAAGTTGAAATAAACACTTTTTTCTCCAAGATGTTTTGGTTCATATTGCCTTTATCATAAAAATAGAAACCGTAACTAAGACAGATGGCTTAGTTACTAAAGGGTTTGCCATGAAGACGTGAGGACCCAAGTTCAGTTCCCAAAGCATAATGGCCCCAGTTCAGTTCCTGTGTGTGATCCAAGGGCAGTGCCATGTGTCTAATGCTAATGCAAGGGAATTGGGAGGTGGGGTGACAGAGGTATTATGTAGCTGCTCAGTGGACCAGTTTAGCCACTCAGGTGACCCTGTATTCAATGAAAGACCCTCCTTCTAAAATAAATAAGAGAAAGCAACAAACAATTGAAAAACACACCTTTCATGGAGCTCTGGCCTCCACACAAATGCAGGTGCACAAATATAAAAATGCACACAATATGATGATGATGATGATGATGATGATGATGATGATGATGATAATGATGATGATATAAAAGAAGAGATAATCATGGGCTCCATTTTCAAAGGATTGTTATTTTGAGCAAATTGGAATTGTTCCAGAAAACATTACAAGATATGTGCAGGAAGACAGATTGTTTTGTTTGCTTGCTATTTTTGTTTGACTAAATAAAGTCATATTTTTTAGAGTTTGACTATTCACTTCCAATAAAGAGAAGTAGAGTTTTCCTTGAGATACCAGTGTGAGATGCTGATTGCTGTGTAAGCAGCAATACCAGAGGACAACTGGTATTGCTGAAGACTTCTTAATAGGATGTGCTCATTCCATCAAAATTCCTCAAACATGAATTAACAAGATGGCCTAGATTACTCTGACCTGACTCACAGGTGCTGCAGGTTTTAGGGAACCATAAAATTAGATGATAACAGGGCTTCTCTTTTTTTATATAATTTTTTATTTTCAATATTCTTTGTTTACATTCGAAATGATTTTCCCTTTCCTGGTTCTCCCTTCCCCATAAGTTCCCTAAGCCTTCTTCCCTCTGCCCATTCTCCTATCAACCCCCCTCCTACTTCTCTGTCCTGGTATTCCCCTACAATGCTGTAACAAGCATTTTCAGGACCAGGGACCTCTCTTTCCTCCTTCTTGGGCTTCTCTTAAGAAAAACAAGGAAAAAACTGAAACCACAAAATTGTTCCAAGGTCTTGGAAAGGGTCCATGCTGCCAAAGGATGCTCATATTAGCCATTGTTTATTACAGGACACATCCTTTTCTCCTGGCATGCTTATAATTACCTTTGTAGAGTTGGAGTAAGATATATTTGTACAAATTGTAGAGCTTCTATAGATAGCATAGTCATGTGTAAAATAATGGGGCATCATTTTCAGCAAAATGAATGAAACTGTACAACGATGATCCATCACTACTATTCAACATGCTTTCCATGATGGTCTATAACTTCTTTAACCTTCAGAGACCAGAACAATATACATTCTGTTTATAATTTATGGACTTGTCTGTCTTCTGCCAATATACAATGATATTTTCATGACACATTAAGTTCTGTCCTTTATTTAGAAGTTAAGAACCTGAAGCATAAGTGACAGACAGATTATGTTTCTTTAATTCTACTCAGACTTATATTTCCTGAATGCTTGCTTCTCTTTCCTCTATTTAGAACCCTTGGATATTTACCTTCTTTCCTCAAGCTTTTCAGTCTCACTGCATCCATGTTTTTGTGTGAAATACCTCATATCATCTCACATAAATAATCAAGTGAGGTTTGAATTATTCATCCAGGAAGCTAACAGCTAAAGCAAAGATGAAAACATGGAGCAGGTAAACTGGAAATATTTAGAGATGGTAAATAGTGACACAGATCTTGAACTCTCACATTTCCTTACCAATCTCCAGTCACTCAGCAGAAATCAGAAATAACTATTTTTTTCCTCTCCTTCTTTTAATGGGGAGACCCAAGATCAGAGTGAGAGGCAGCAAGTGAGGTTAATTTACTTACTGTGAGCTTGGCAAGACTGAGGGTAGCCACAGAGTGGAAATTAGCTGGACTTGGCCTAAAAGCTGTGACTGGGTCACAGAAAGTTGAGTGGTGTTTTTACACAGGCAGAACCCATTATCAAATACCTGAATGCCAAACCAAACAAAATAAAACAAAAACAAAAATGATAAAAAAGAAACAAAAAAGAAGACAGTGTCAAATTCCATTTTCTCAGGGATATTCATGCATCCCTCTTAGATTCCTCCTTATTGATTCTTTCTGGATCTGTGGATTATATAGAATGCTAACACTGACTTCACAGCTAATAAGTTATAAGTGAGTCCACTTTTAAGTGAGTACATACATGCCTGTCTTTCTGTGTCTGGGTTGCCTCCCTCAGGGTGATATTTTTCTAGTTCCAGCCATTTGTCTGTAAACTTTATCATGTAATTAAAAAAATCTGAGTAATATTTCAATGTGTAAATGTACTATATTTCCTCCATCCATCCTTCTGACAAGGGACATCAATGTTGTTTCTAGTTTCTGGCTATTATGAACAAAGCTGTTAGTTGAACAACTGTCATTGTGGTAGGATGAAGTATCCTTTGTGTATATGCCCAAGAGTGGTATAGCTGAGCCTTGAGGTAGATTTATTCTCAATTTTCTGAGGAACAACCATATTGATTCCCATAATGGATGTACCACTTTGCACTTCTACCAGCAATGAAGAAGTGTTCAACTTATTTTATATCTTTGCAAGAATAAATGGTCACTTGTGTTACTGATCTTAGCCATTCTAACAGGTATAAGAATAGATGTTGCAGATGGACTTTGGATAGGTGGAAATAGGTTGCAGGAGAGAAAACAATGACAGAGAACATGGGATTGGAAGGCATGGGATTGGGGATGATGTGAAAACCTAGTCCAGTAGAAGCTCTTAGGATCCTATAAAGGTGACCGTAGCAAGGACTCCATGTCAAGGATGACTCGGAATCTGAACCAGACATCCTCAATAACTAGACAAGGCTTCAAGAGGTAGGACTGCAGCACCAACCCAGTCACTAAATCTTTGACATATAATCTATCCTGTCTGCAAAATGTACCGGGACACTTATGGGAGTGGCCAACCAAACACAGGTCTAATTTGAGGCCCATGCTGGAGACTGTCTAGATGACCAAGAATCAGAGGCTCAAAGTCAAGAAAATTATTCCTACTGTTATGGGTATATACTCATAAACCAGTATCTATTCCACAGTATCTAGTCTAATCATCAGGTTATGGGCAGCTGATGAGAGTAAATGCAGAGAACCACAGCCAAACTTAAGGTGCAAAGAGAGCCCAAATAGGAGATCTCTATCAGGTCCTCTCCTCTTGGAGCTCAGAGAACCCCATACAAGAGAGAGATACCACTCCTGGGCATATACCCAGAAGACTCCCCACCATGTAATAAGGATACATGTTCTACTATGTTCATAGCAGCCCTATTTATAATTGCCAGATGCTGGAAAGAACCCAGGTATTCCTCAACTGAAGAGTGGATGCAAAAAATGTGGTATATCTACACAATGGAGTACTATTCAGCCATTAGAAACAATGAATTCATGAAATTCTTAGGCAAATGGATGGAGCTAGAGAATATCATACTAAGTGAGGTAACCCAGACTCAAAAGGTGAATCATGGTATGCACTCACTAATAAGTGGATATTAACCTAGAAAACTGGAATACCCAAAACATAATCCACACATCAAATGAGGTACAAGAAGAAAGGAGGAGTGGCCCCTGGTTCTGGAAAGACTCAGTGAAACAGTATTCGGCAAAACCAGAACTGGGAAGTGGGAAGGGGTGGGTGGGAGGACAGGGGAAGAGAAGGGGGCTTACGGGACTTTCGGGGAGTGGGGGGGGCTAGAAAAGGGAAATCATTTGAAATGTAAATAAATTATATCGAATAAAAAAAAAGAAAAAAAGAAAATAAAAATGTAAGTATTTATACTTACCCAACTAAAAAAAAAAAAAAAAAGAAATATAGGGAACAGACAGGTCAAGAATACCAGCAGAGAAAGGCCCAAAGATTTCAGCTGGGTAGGGCTCATAGGGGCCCACAAACAGAAGGAACACTCACAGAGCCTACATGGATCTACATAGATGATATGGTGTTAACTTGATGTTTTGGTGGGACCACTGGTAGTGGATGTGAGGGTGTCTCTGGGTATACTCTTGGGATGCTTTTCCTCCTGCTGGTTTGCCTTGCCTAGCCTTGATGATGGGGATTGTGCCTAGTTTTGTTGCATCATGTTACTCCATGGTTTGTGACTGTTCCTGTTCGTGGGAAGCCTGCTGTTTGTTGTGGGTAGGAAGAGGAGAGGTGGATCTGGGGGAGAGAAGAGGTGGAGTGCAGGGGAATGGGAGGAATGAAGGGAGGGGAAACTATAATTGGAGTGCATTGAAGGAAAATGGGAAAAATATATGTAAGTCTTAGAAAAAATAGAAGACAGTGGAAGCTCAGAAGAAATACATTGGTAAGGTTCAAACTAATGATTGACACTCACCTTTCTACCTCTTTGCTATGCCTTGACAACTTGAATTTTAAAAGAACAGTGGAGGACAAACTCAGGACATAGAATCCCCAGTGCTTTCAGAGTTCCTGATAGGATCATTCCTAAAATAAATCAATCTTAGTACTTGTACTAACTTGGAAAACCTTTCAGTATTGTTTATGTCTTATTGACTCAGCCTTCATTAGTGGACTTTTCTGATAAATCCAATTTAGTTTTCAGTACTCTATCAAATTTACCTGGGCTTCTAATACATTGTTGGTAAAGTTGTATGTTTAATAATTGCACATCTACTTTGGTGCCATGATTATTTTGCAAATAACCTGACCACATAGGCTTTGCCTGATCATTGGTGTAGTCCCCAACTATTAAGTAAAATAGTCTATAAATACAGCCTTCAATTTGTTTTATTTTATACACGGTTTTGGGAAACTACTTTGACATCCATTCTCATTCAGTGTGTTCCAGAACTCTGAATTAGAGTGATTACAGTAGTATCCAGAAGTCTATACCCACACATTGACTATGTGACTCATCTATATTCATAAAGCAATAAATACATCTGGAAAGCATTATAGGCTTTTTTATTGTAAGTTGAAGGCTCATTGCTTTATGCCACAAGAGTTTTGATGAAGTTCCTTGGATTGAAATGTCATAAAGTTACTGCCTTTGTCACCCTGAATAGATAATACTTACTCTAAAAGCCAGCAATGCTGCCCAACTATCTATCTATTGGGCTTCTCAGTCAAAATATTATGAGCTGTCTCTGCGCACAAGGCAGGAGGTATAATTGCTGAAAACTGGAATTACCTGTTTATCACATGTCAGGCTTAAGACAAAGGGACATCTCATTACCATCACAATCATGGCAGAGCCAACTGGAAAATTCCAACCCTAGTAAACAAGGTGGTATATAACAGAAAAGTACAAGGGGAGATTCACCTGTGATGCCATTGTGTTGATCCAGCCCAAAGTAAATAGTTATTGACTGCAAATGGCCAGATCTTGAATAACTCTGATGTCAGCAACAGGAAAAAAAAAAAAAAAACTGGCAAAGGAGCCATGCCCATCCCCCAGCATCCTTATGATTGCTCCTAGCTGTGGAGATAATACTAGGTCCAACCAGTCCTGAATCTGTTATTACAGATGAGTTGGGCAGCTTTTTCTCTTAGTCAGGGTTCAGTAATACATGGGATCTATGCAGACAAAAATGCTAGGAAGAGAGAACCAAATGCTAGATTAACTTGGTTTATCCAAAATTAGTAAACAGACTGTGTTCATGAACCCATGAGAAGGATAGGCAAATTTGTCCTGTCTTATTTCAGTTAGACCTCAAATTTCTGGATTAAAGAATATGGACTGTGAAATATAATAGCATAGGGTCTTTTTCCTGAAATGTCACTGCTCAGTGTCCCTGGACAAGATTTCTGAACTTCATGTTCTTTCATATACTTATTTTGGAAAAAGTAATAAACATAATTCATCTTAAATTGTGTTAGAATATCTTCATAAGTATATACATGATAAATAGAAGAGAATAAAGCAAGTTATTGATGATCATGTTTAATAGTATTTCCCTACTGTGTTTTAAAATTGAGAGTGAATGGGGACAGGAGGAACTTGATAGGGATTAATACAGTGTGATCTCTTTTTAAATAAAAAATATCTTCAACATGGTAGACCATACTGGGAATGGAATCAGATTAAAGGGTCCTCAGCCTGGATTTTTAAATTATTCTCTATATTTTTGGCTCAGTAATTTTTGTGTTAGTTTTTATTTTGTTTTCCTTTTAATGCTAAGACCCAGAGCCTTTGGTATGCTTAGCAAGCCATCTACAGCTAATTTACCTCCAAGGCTTGCTTTGTACATATTTTAAATGACAGTGAATAATGAGAAATTCAACTCTCACTGCATTTCATTTAAACATAAGAAGCCCATACTATGTAGAAGGCACATGAAGAGGGATCAGATCATACCATAAAACCCTGATTATTTTTTTATTTAAATTTATTTTAAAAATGTTTGGAATTCCTGAATACTGGCATCTTCTAACACAGATGCCAGGGAATTGATATTCTTGGGAATTGGTAGGGAAGAATTATGGACCTCAAACTGAAGTCCCTTCTGAGAATAGGCCTGGAGTTATCATAGCTGATTGACATAATTTTGTGATTGGCCCAATGCTTTATTAGGGAAAGTTATTCATCTCTTCTGCCAGGAAATTTAGAGAAAACAGTGTTAGGTCAAAGCAGCTGTTCTTTAAACCTGGTTCTACAACAATAGAAATTTATGAATCACGTGGCTTATATAGTTGCTTTCCTCTTCTTCATAAATAATAGTGTATGTGTGTGTGCATGCATGTCTTCATATATCTGCATGCACACACATTTATAAAATGCAATGGAGTCAGATGAGATGTGACTTTGAGAAGGCTTTCATCTATTCATATGTTTACATATAATTTAATGTTATCCATGAACCCTAATGGGTATGCCTAAGTAATAGAGTTGAAAATCTTGTCTAGGGAACAACTCTTAAGACAAATTATAAGTTCAAGAGAAGTATTGGATGGCAGTAGGAGAGTTCTCAAAATGAAAAAAAGAACAGAAATTTGAAATTGTGTCTATACTTCAGGGTAACATTTTTCTTTTCAGAATAAGACATAATAGTAAATGTTACAATTAAAGTCTTTTTCATGTAAAAGCTTTTAAATTGTATAACATGTTAAGAGTCACATAGTAGTGGGAGATGCCTTTGTTCTGTAAAACACTAAACAATCACAATTCTATATATTCTAAATCAGCTGAACCCATGTCTCCCCCAAAGGCAAGTTCACCTCTGAATAGCAACCCATTGCATTTTGCATTCAGCTGAAATGAAGGATCCTTTACTTTTTATCTCCAGTTCTTCTTAACCAGTTTTGACAGAGGAGCTTTTCCTCACCCTCTCTTTAAGAACACACTTCTAAATCCTTTTCCACTTCATGCCTCTGTCTGAAATGTTCCTGTCACTTACAGAGTGGCCCCAGTTGTTGTCCAGTGACTGACATGAGATAGATTTTAGAAAACAAAATCATCTTTAAGCCCAACAGTCTTTATCCAGACTCCATCCAGACAAAAATGTGATGATTGTTTAACTGCCTGGGTTTTGGTACCAATTAGGGTGGTTTGTTGCCAATTATATCAAGAGTAACACTGAATTTCAGCCCTTTCTTACTGTTAGGAAAGATCTAAGACCCAATAAAGACTATAACCACTGCTGTTTGCTGTCTCTTTGCCTTGTTTTTGATTGGATTCTCACATTTTTATGAGTGTTCAGGAATAGATCCTGTGCAGGCAGCATCATTCAGTAGAGCATCTTCAAACAGATCTTCTCAAGGCAGAGTTGTTTACCCCTCAACATATCTCCAAGACAGAAATTCCAAGTCCCCAAATCCAAAAAGCTGCTGGCCTGATGATTTATAACTGCATAGACACATTTTGGTACTCCCCTGTATTCTAACAACTTTTCAATTAGGATAGAGTTCTCCACAGCATTAATCACCTTTGAGAGAGAGAAGCAGAAGCCATCCATTCTCAAAAGTCATGAGCAGTAGCACTCTGCTATGGCTGATTGTTCTAATGTACAAATGGTATTTTCCTATTTAATTTGATGAGTGAGATTTATTGGTACAAAACCAATGCTAAATTTGACAGTATGCCATGTGACACAAGTGGACCGTGCCACCGGACAGGAGAATTGGTAAGGTTGAGGAATCACAAACCCCAGGACATCTTAGAATTGAGAACAGCAGGCATGGGGCCACCAGCTTCCTGCCAAGCTCTACTTGCTCTGGAACACATAACCATGACACCACACTGAGATGGCTATAACAATCGGTCACATAGACACAATACCTGAAGTCCTTCCCTATCCAAATAGAGCATCTCTAACATCTCAGATTTAGTCAATGGGAAGCATTTACCCCTGAATCTCACCTTACTCACAAAATGTTTATAAAGTCCTTATCCACATGGAACGAAGTGCAGGAGTTACTTCACCTAGAGTTACCTGAGAGTGGCTGTTTTATTGAACTGTAACATTTTGGGAAAGAGTTTTCTCTTCTGAAACACTCACCTCTGAACCTTGGATCCACCCAGTAGGTCAAGCTAGTGCCTCCACTTGCCACTCTGTCTCAGGTGTGGCTCCCAGCTGTCCACAGCTACTCCTCTCTGCTATTGATTGTATCTACTTGCCTAGCAGGGCTCCAGCTCTGGTTCTCTGCTGCTTGCTGAGGGCCACTACCATTGATGCTGCTGACACTGGCACTGCTATGATAGCAGGAGAGACCCCAGCTACTTATCATGCAAGGACTTCCCTTCTAAGAGCTATAACACTTTGGCCATTTTAGCCAGACCAAAGCTTCTCAGAACACTTTGGTATGGCTGGACAAAAGATTCTCAGAATTGATCCCTTCTGATTTCAGCAGGAATGACACCTGGATATTCCATGTTCTACCTCCCCTGAGTGCCTGTAACACCTCTACTGTCAAGGCATACAGGCAGCCTGAAAATATCACTCAACTGACCTTGTTGTATGCCTCTCCAGTTGCTTTATTCTTCAGACTCTTTCCTTTGAGCAGATAACTAAAATATTTTCCTTTCAAAATGTGAATGTTAAATCTGGTCTAGGTTTGGAAAACCCAGATTCCAACAGTATTTTATTTAATGACATCATTACTTATAATAGTCCATTGCTTGGTGATAAAATAGCCAGAATATGCACTTTCCTTTAGGACCTTTACCAATTCTGAAAAATAATATTTCATGTTTCTTGTTTACATCTTGGGTTAAGTGTAGTATGGAAATGAGGTTTCTTACTTATCTTTACAAATGTTGTCATCACCTGCATAGTTTGTCCAGCTGTTTCTAGAGATTTTCATTCATTTCTCATCTTATTTCCTCTGCCTTCTTTACACACAGGTCATCAGTCTGTCACCTCCCTTGTTGGATAGAAGCTGAAGGCAGATGCTCCTTACCGCTTTCATCAGTAACAGGTCTCATTACAAAATGCTATACAAGTCTTAGAAGTTGGTTTCTGCAGATCTCTTGTCTCTCTGCTGTTTATCTTCCATTGATGCTCACGAATCACTTAGAATATTAACATAAAGACAGACTTTGTCCCAGGACCAACAGCATCCATTGAGCGTGGTTGCAACCCAGAATCTCGGGTCTACTCTGGACCTACTGAATCACTTGGCATCATTATTAAATTTTCAGGACTTCCTGTGCTCAGTGCTTTGGGGAGAAATCCATAAGCAACACAAATCAGTTCTGTTCTTTGAATAGAATATCTTCAATGACTTCTAACTTTACATAGAAAACAGCAAGTGAAGCTTATATTTTTTCCTATGGCTCATGAAGATCCATGTTTTCTGACACTGACACATTTTTTTTGTTCTCCACCTGTTCTATTCCCCTAAAATAGAGACTTCATTCACAAGGATGACCTTTCTGTTCTGTCACCTCCTTTCAGGGTTTAGCTTTTAGTGTTTCTTTGTTCATACAACTTTCCTTTCAACTTTACATGTCTGGCTTTTTCCTATTCTTATGGAGGGGAGGGTCAGTGCTGGTATGAGAGTTTTGATGTGTTCATGGGCAAAGGTCGATGTGGAAAAACTCTGCTAATTAGGTTGAAATTCACCTTTGACTGGGTATCCCTCTGAACTCAGTCCATAAAGGAGGACTCCTGTCATTAGCAGGATGTACCCTTCTCAGACCTTGCAGAGAGTTCAAAAACCATACATATCACTGCCCAGAAAATGTCATGTAGCCTTAAATTACAGATTCAACTTCTCCACATAAGAACCCATTCAGTTATCACCTGAGATTTGCTGAAATACTTCCCCATGCTATTGATGCATTTCCATCCCCTAAGCCTTCAGCCAATGACATTTATAATTCCTGGATTTGTCTATCCATAACCCTCTAAACTATGTAAGCCTTGAATCAGCCCAAGTAAAGTTGATCTGCCTCCCTGTAGTTGGTTCAGATATATCTTCTTCATTGTATGTACTCACAGGACTTACAACCCCCTCCCTTTTCTTTCTTGGACTGATATCAGTGGAAGATCCCTGAAGGTAGGTAGGGTCACAGGTAGATGTGTGTGGTGGGTGTGCATACATGTGTGGATGTTAGACATCAATCTCAAACACATTTCTCAATTATTGTCCACTTTGGTTGTTATTTTGTGTGTTTGTTTGCTTGTTTCTTTGTTTGCTTGCTTGTTTGAAGGCAGTCGTCTCTCACTGGTGCATAGAGATTACCTATTCACCTGAGCTGTCTAGCTCATGAGCTCCAGGGATCTTCCTGACTCCATTTTCCCATTGCTGGATTTCAAGCAGGCACTACCAACCTCAACATTTTATTCAGATGCTGAGCATAAGTCCCAGTTATTCAGGCTTGTATATTAGATGTCTTACTGACTGAGCTACTTCCCCAGGACTTCCTATAATTTTTATCATAGTTTATGTATCATTTGGTGAAATATAGTTCCCTTAAATCACTGATAAGAGAGTGCTCAAAAGCTCCCTGTCTGTTTCAGTTGCTCATCATTAATTCTCTGCTTGACAGTTTATTGTCATCTGACATTTTTGCCGACTTGTTTATTATACATTTCCTGGGTTCTACAAGCTCCTTGTCAATCTTGTTTGTTTTGATTTGTTTGTTTGTTTTTCTGTTTCCAGCACTAAAAAAAAATGTGGTTAGTGTAAGTAGTAGGCATTCAAACAATGAATATTGAACAAAATTTGATAAAAGAAGAAAGGAATAACAAAGTAGACATGTTGAGAATGTTTGAGGAGGGAATCTAAAAAATGGTTCTGAATACTTTTAACAAAGGCTGAAGCTGAGATGGCTAACCACCTTAAGTCCAAAGTACAAGAGCATGGAAGGGTTTCATTATTTTGACAATATTTCCTCGAATAACATAAACCTATTGGGGTAGACAATTTCTTATACCCTGTTTTTTAAAAGGAAACTATTTAATATTTTTTAAAAGTCTTCTCATAATTTAACAGAATTTAATGTGACCCTCATTAGGGAAAGTTGGTCCTTAATATAAGGTTTGCACAGTACAAAGTAAAATTCCAACTCATAGCCTTTAATATCCCCTCACTTATGATGTAAACTGAAGTTTCCAGAAGAACCTACTTTTTACTGAACTTTCTACAAAGCTGACTAATTAAAACTTCAATGATTATGGAAAGTTCAGGATACTGTAATTCCAGAGCCTAATTATATTGGCCATATATTTAGCTCTATAATGTTATAACATGCCCACCAAAGAAGATGGCACAGATATTCTATAGCCAATTGAAAGTCATAATCCTACCTGTCAGAGAAGGCATTCAGGTATTCAAGGACTCAAGTGTAGCAGCAAGCCTTTAGACTAAGGGATGATTTAAAACAAAAAATCACATCCTGGTAACTCACTGGGTAGCTGCAAGGGAATATTTTACACAAGCAAGCAGTTTTACAGAAACTCAGATAAGTAGTTAATTGGAAAGAAGGTTTTGCACAAGCAGGCAGTAAAACAGAAGCTTAGTTAGTTGGGGCATCTTGACATTGATTTTGGAGAATATAGTTGGGTAAATTTCCTTGATGCTTCCCATCAAGTAGATGAAATCCTAACAAGAATTCTGGCCTAAGCAAGAATTCAAGATTGAGGAACCCCTACACTGTCTCTTCCTATTACACTACTAATCACATTATCCTCATTTGTATGTGGCCTAATATCTTTGATTATTCGGAAAATCCTTTTGTAAAATACCGACCAGTCACTAGCTTCTACCACTCAACAGCTAAATATGTGGTCAGATAGTGTCTGAGGTCTATAATGTCTATAGCAAAGACCTTCTTGCACTGCTATATCCTACTTTTTTGGGGGGGGAGGGAATAGGGGAGTTGAGACAGGGTTTTTCTGAATAGCCCTAGCTGTTCTGGAACTCACACTGTAGACAGGTTGACCTTGAACTCAGAAATCCACCTGCCTCTGCCTCCAAGTACTGGGATTAAAGGCATGTGCCACCACTGCCTAGCTAGATCCTACATTTTTGATATATTTATTGATCAATGTATTTTAAAGATGACTTGATTTATGACTTTCTTTGTTCCATAAAACAGTTATCATATTGAAATCTAATAGTTGGAATAACCTGTTTCTGCATTCCTCGGCTATAATCACTCATATTTGACTCCAGCATAAACATTTGTTTGTTTGTTTGTTTGATTGGTTGGTCGGTTTTGGGTTTTTTTGTTTGTTTGTTTGTTTTTTGGTTTTTATTTGTTTGTTTGTTTTTTGTTTCTCTGTATAGCTCTGGCTGTCCTGGAACTCACTCTGTAGACCAGACTGGCCTTGAACTCAGAAATCCGCCTGCCTCTGCCTCCCAGAGTGCTGGGATTACAGGCGTGCATCACCACTGCCCGGCGGTTGGTTGGTTTTTTTGAGGAGAGTTGTGTTTCTGCATCTACATTTGTTTTAGCCCTATATGTGCTTCACGATACACCAACTGAAATATCTGTAAGGATCAGAAAGGTGGCATAAATGTTAAGACAAGAGGCTGTAGCAAACACCATAGGGACAGCAGATGTTAGTGCTGCCACTAATTACTCCTCTTCTCATTACCCAGGGTTGACCCTAACCTAAGATAATGATATGCATTTTCATGATCTTTCTCTACTTTTCTAGGATAGCATGTCACCTTCACCCTTGTGAGGACACAACCTTTACTTGATCTCATCTGACTTCTAGAGTGAAAATTGACCACAAAGTAATATGAGCAAATTTGCATTGCATGAATGACTTCAAGGGAAGAACAATTAAAGAAAATGTTTCTAAAGAGGGACTGGAAAAGATCAAGAAATAGAAGCTGCAGAGAAGGTCTAGTTATTTATTTAAATGAGAGAAAACTGGCATTCAAAGAAGCTATTCCTAGGATGCTACATTTATGGAGATCCATTCTTGCATTTTTTCCAGACAAAGAAATCTTAGAGATCCAGTTCACACTTCATTTTAAGGTAGACTAGCTGGCCTCAGCTTACATATAGCTTTTGATTTCTGCTTCACCCTGCTTATTAACGTCAAATGAGAAGCATATAAAAGAATAAAGATAGTTTTCATGTTGCTTTCTACTCACTGGTTTATATAAATTGCAAGAATAGAGTATCAAAGAAAGCTGGTTGACTATATGGGAAGAAAAGAAATCAATGTTTTACTAAGGAAAGCAATGTTCAAATGGTCCAGAGTCTAAATCCTGGTGAGCAGATACTGTGATAACTCTCTAGAAGTTTCCCAAGATAGTGGCATCATTCCACTTGAGATGCTATTAGGGTCCACTGTGAGAAACAAATAAGCAATAATATAAATAGACCTTTAATTGGGGGATTTCAGTATGGTCAAAGGGGAGAGATTAGATCATTTACTAACAATGAGTTTTCTTGCAAAGTACTAGGGGCTTCTTAGACTTTTTTTAGAATGGAAAGTAAGTATTTGCATACCCATTTTAATGCTGATTACAAACACAAAAGACGATTGTCTCTTCTTGGCAGCTTTCTGCTTAACCCAGTGTGAAGGTAATAGAATTTGAAATAGGCCAAGTGAAAATAAAACAAGAAAACAGAGGCCTAAATCTAATAACTAGCTCTGAGGTATTTACCTCTTTGGGTGTGGGGATGAAGCTGAAGAGAGATGGGTTTGCATCCTAGTCAGACACAATGAAAAAGTGTGTGCTAAGCATAACCATACCACATGATTTTGAATAGTTTTGCCACAATTGGTTAGAATAAGTTTGCAAGACGGAAAATAAATTAGTGAAAATAAAATAGCTCATAATAAATAAAAATTAGTCATTATTAAAATAGATTTGTGAATCTGATGTCTAACCTTAGTTGGTATCTTGATTGGTTCTGGAGCCAACTATGTGCCTCTGGGCAGCTCTGTGAGAGCATTTCTAGGAAAAATTCACTGAAGGAAGCATAGCCAGCACCTTTCCAGGGGTACTATGGGTATCTAAGGAATGAGCAACACTGGCTCCTTGCCTCCCTTTGGTTCTTACTGGTTACTGTGTAATTATTGCTGTAGCTACTATGGTAATCCTTCAGTGACACCAGATCCCATATTTTTTGGACGTCTAGTCTTGAAGACCAACAGCTGTCCAAAATTCCCCAAACTTTGATTGCCTAACTTGGACTGCTGAGACACTGAGCAACTAACTACTGGTTCTCAGCCTTTCCAGTATAAACTTGACCCTTGTTAGATACTCTATCTATATTATCAGTCAATTTAATATATCTCCTTTATCCATCCTATTGGTAGTGTTACTGGACAGAACCCTAATACATAGCACTTTTAAACTTGTGGTAGCCCCCTATATTACATAAAGTTTTAGTTATTATGATAAAATACCATCACCAAAAGTAATGTGTAGAGGAAATTCTTATTTTGGCCTATAATAGCACCAAGTCCATAATATTGGGGGAGGCATGGTAGTGAGAGACTAGGAATGAGACAGATTCCCTGGTGGGTAGTCAAACAGATATGGAGAGGTGCCATAGCTAGTTACTCTCAATGGCTGGCTTCTTTCCCATCCTTCTCATGTGAGCTTGACTACTATAAACAATGGTCCTGTAGGCTTTTTCTCCTGCCAGTAGGTGCCCTGCTAATAGACTGGCACAATAAATTCAAAATAGGATCAGGATGTCTATACAATTTCAGACCAATCAGCATCCCATCTCTCTTCAAGCTGGCAAACTGATCAATCCTAAATTTCCAGTGTGTAGACCAAAGCCACCTCAAGCTAGTAGATTTTCAAGGATTTGGTCATTGTTGAGTGAGTGTCCAGGACCCCAGGTTCATTGCTCTTATAGACACCAGGAAATTCCCACACCATTTTTCTATCCCATTTACCCGGAACCATAGATACTCAACAAAGCTCATTTTAAATTTCTTTATTAACCAGACAATATGACAAAAATTAACCTTTGGAAAAATCTTTTTTTGAAGGATTTGGATAGTAAACATGAATGAATAGAATATTTACTACGTGGATTGCCATATGGTAATATCATACTAACTGTAGTAGGTATTAATGCCTAGGTTCTGAAAAACCGTGACTGGTTTCTTTTTTTTTTTTTTAACTGGCAGAATCTTGTATGGAACTAGAGCAAAAAGAGAAGTGGGCATATAATCAGAACACAGCAAGCGGCATGTGGAATGGCTGCAGGGGGAGCTAGATTGTCAGGGCAAGGCTCTTTCCACCTCTTATGTGCACTGCTCTGGGCATGCTGGCCATTCACTTCTTCACAGCTAGACCTCTTCACCCAGCATGGAAGATCATCACCATCTCTGAGCTTATAGCTCACAGCACCCTCCAGATTATCAGTCTGAGAGCCCCGGGAGAAACCTGTGGTAAGAGTGGTAATGAAGAATCAAATCACACATTGTGAAAACCTTCAAGTTCCTTCAAGACTATAGCCCTGATTGATTTCTTAGCCTTGGTTTTGGTACCGTGACAGCCTCAGTTGCAGTTCACCCAGCAACACTTGATCTCTAATTTTTCGGATAACATCTCCTCATGAGGACAGTTTCTGTCCAGTTTTCCCTCATCCATTTCCCTAGTTTCTATATCAACCACTAAGATCCATTTGATGTCCAATTGTGTAACATACAATTTGGGATTCAACTATTGGTTCCTGACTTGAGTCCCGGTCTTGGCTTCCCTTGATGAAAGATTGGGACTGTTAATCCAAATAAACCTTTTCTTCCCAAAGTTGTTTTTGGTGAATGTTTTATTTCAACAACAGAAAATAAACTAGAACAGTAATTTTAATGGCTTCTACATCCATGTAGGAATACAGTCATACATTCACACATGTATAGTCCTTGCAAACCCACAGATACACAAGCATGTTGAATGAATGAATGAGTAAACATGGTTTGGTTTACCTCCCTCAGAGTTCCCTGCATTAAATGTTTTCATTTAAAAGCTGCTTCTGTGATATGTTAACATGTTCAAATGCTAGCTGAGCTGTAAAACAAACTATTATGGGTCTATAATATGGTACTTTGTCAAAATGGTTAATTTGGGTGATATTTATTTTAAGTGGCATTATCAGATTCCTCATGGAAGAATGGTGTTGGTAATTTAGTAATGGTGATAGCATCATAGGGAATACATTTAAGTGTACAGCACAATGGGAAGGGCTTGGAAATGCAAATTTTAAGTAGGAATGGCAAAAGCTTTTCTTTTTCCTGGCCCTTAGAATGTGGGGCCCTTTTCCCACATGAAACTCAGTGCAAGAAAAGATGCCGCTCTGTCTGGAGTGATCACATAATTTACAGTCCAGTGCAATGCTACAAAATCTTTGCTCCCTGACTAAAGTGTGTGAATAGTCAGACTCCAGAGAAACCCTTTCTCATTTAGAGCATCTATGTTAATGATTCTTCTGGATCTGTTGAAAGCACTAAAAGGCTTTCAACATGAGAACAACAAATAAAATGTGTGTTTAAATTGATATTATAAGGGATGTTGTGCTCTAAACCTTACCAGGGCAGTTAGAAGTTGATGTAGAATATATGTCTAACATCTTAAGTGACTACGAAGCCCTTTTGCAAATTTCATATCATTTTTCATTCATGAACATTAGGTTCAGCAGCCTGTAGACATGTGTTAAAGCTGGTGCTGTCTTAGCTCTCTTGGGTAGGAAAGTTGAAACCCAATGAATGCTTTTAGAGAAACCATATTTCTGCAGTATCACACAGCAATTTCATTGTCCTTGATGAGACGAGATGAAAGAGATCTGGGTTGCTGTAGCAGAAGACTGCCTTTTCTTGCTTCAGTGGGATAGGATGCACCCAATCCTAGAGAGATTTGATATCCCAGAGAGCGGAATGCCCAGGGCAGGGGTACCCTCTCAGAGTCAAACTGGAGGGCAGTTGGAGGAAGAACTCTGCCAGGGCGGAGTGGGAGGGAGAGCAACATTTGGGATATAAATAAATAAAATAATTACATAGGCATAATAATAATAATAATAATAATTTAAAAATAGAATCCTGCTTCTATTGTGCATGGGTGTGTAATTGAGAGCACGTGACTTCCTACTGCTCATGATTCCAGTTTCTATGTTCTGAGAGGTAGCAGTATGAGAAAATTCAGAGCATGGAGTTTGATTAAGACTTCTGGCTTCTGGGATTTGAACCTCATGTGTTCTGCAAGCTAGACATACACAACTTCCATGCCACTGCTAGTCACTTGTTGTATGAGATTAAGAGGGTTGCCATAGCAAAATACAGAGTGGATTAAACGACATACATTAATTTTCTCAGAGATACAGATGAGAAAACACAGGCACTATGATATCCTCAGCTCTGGTCACATTTGACTCCTTTCAACCTACAGACAGACAACTTATTGATCTCTCATTTGTTCTTTCTCCTGTTAGATACACACTTGTGTTTAGATACCTGAAGTCTTCTCTTAGTGATTGAAGGTTCTGTGCAAGGTGGCAAGGGAGAAAAGAAATCAATAGTCCTGTATAAATGTAAAACCTATGCAACACAACAATAAATATCATGGGAAGTTATCTCCAACTGTGCGATAACAACATGTTTCATGGAAGCAACCAACAGCTCTTTATTTTTTTTCCTCAGGCATGCTCAAAAAACAGAATCATTGGCTTATCCTCTAAACTTATTTAACGACCCACATTTGATGAGGTCACGAACCCTAGCTGAGAATCTTCTACTGCCAAACCAGTATAAATTCTAACTGCATTCTAAATGCTTATTTACTTATTTTTTCAAATAACCTACAACAACTAATTTTTAAATCAATATGATACAATATATTTTGCATTCAAGAAAAATAAATTCCAAGTCCAATGGATTTAACCAAATTTGCATAGTCTATAAATGTCAAAGCCAAGCCTGTCTGATTAAAACATAATACTTTTATTTCTATGTACATTTATTATTTTCTTTGGTTACTGAGCAAATGAAGAAGTAATTACAAGCCACTAAATTTTTCTCCATAAAGTCAATCCAGTTTGATTCCTGGAACTCTTTCTAGAATGGACTTGTTTGAATACAATTGAATATATTGTTTTCTAAGTCTCTCTCACTAAGTGATTTTTGCAAATTTTCCCACCGACTATTTGATAAACATATACTTGCATGATTACCTATCAACTTATCTCAGTAGACTGTAAATCCTAAAAGAAAAGAGATTGCACCTCATTCACTCTTATATTCTGGAAGCTGGGCAAAGTTTGCTTATTAAAGGGAATGAGCTACAACTGAAACTACACACAAATGACCACAAAGTCTATATCATTGCTTTGAGCTTGTCGGTCTTTAACATGACAGAGGGACTCTCATATTTGTTTAGTATTTCTACTGATCCTAATGAAAATTGTAGTTAGCAGAAGTGTTTCATAAGTAACATGTATGCCCAAGAATGGTATATCTGGTTCTTGAGGTAGATCAATCACCAGTTTTCTGAGGAACTGTTATATTGATTTCCATAGTAATTAATGAGTTTCCACTCCAACCAACAATGTAGGAGTGTTCCCCTTTCTCAACATCCTCACCTTTTAAAAGGAGGTTTTTAATGGAAGTAGATTAGCATCACCTCCTCTTTCCCTTTATACTCACTACAGACTGTCCCAGCTTCCTTCCCTTGAAACCTTCACATGTTCCTGCCCAACTCGTATATGGATAGCATCTTTTACTTCATTATTATTATATACAAATATGTGACGATAAGTACATGCACAATTATATATAAATTCAGCATGAAGTGTTGGTATTAGTTGTTGGTATATATGTTTCAAGGCTGATTATTCTACACTAGAAAAACAATAATTTTTTTCTGGGAGAGGCGAATTTTCCTTCTCCCAGGTATCATTTTTACATGATCAAATTGGGCTGTGTTATGATTTTATCCTGTACCATTGGTTTTGTATAAATATGGAAATTAATGAAGGAGAGGCTACGCTTTCTGCAGTTGTTTGAATAGCTGGGTGCTCTGAATGCTGTGTGTTGGAATTACAGTGTATTTTGAGACAAGGTCTCCCACTAGCCAGCTAGTTCCAAATATCCTCCTGCACGTTCTCTCCCAGCAGTTAGTTTCTAGGAATGTTCTGTTGTGTCAACTTTTTTCTTAGGTGTTAGGGACCAAAAAACCAGTTCATATGCTTGTACACCAAATGATTTATGTACTGAGAATCTTCCTGGATAACTATAGTTGATAAAGAAGGAGTAATGAGGAAAAACAAGGCCTGGTAACTAACAGTGATGTTGGTGGAGAGAGAGGCGCTGATTGTGGGCCACACTTTACAAAGTAAAAACTGAAATCTGGTTGTGGGTTATAGAAATATATTTTGTTCCTTGCAAACCTGTATAGGACTCTTTTGAGGCTTCATGAACAGGCATATTAGGTATTTTCATAACACAGAACGTAAGGACAGTATGATAATGGCCCTCAGTTTAATAAGATTCTAAAGCTCTTGTTTGAATGTATGAAACCATCATGTTTAAAATGTAATATCCACCCCATTTATGCAATCTCTTTTCCCTGAATGTTTGTACTTTCCAAGATGATATAATAAAAATGATAAGTTCAAATGGACTTTTCTCCATACATTTTTTAACAGTTTTGAGAAATAAGGGGACAGAAAATGAAGATCTCTAACATTTATAAAGGGATAAATGTAGGTAGTTGCTTTACAGCATAATACCTTATACCCCTCTACTTTGAGTAAAGGCAATTATATCTGTACTATAAATTATAGAGTGGAGACTTGTAAATATTAAGTAACTTACTTGAATTTATTTAGCTCCTAAGAGCCATACCAGACAATTAGATTGAGACGGTCTAATTTCACAATCACCTACTTTACAACCATGCTTCATTTAGAGCATCATTATATGTAAGGGTTGTTAAAATCATCTACCTGCATCCCTTTTGATTTTTGTTTTGTTTTGTTTTGTTTTTAATGATTCTCATAGATATAAGTTGAAGGGTTAATGACTGGAAACCCTACGGGTAGGCTGAGAATCTCTAGACAGAAATGTTGACTTAGACTGATAACATCTGTAGGCAGTTAGGACCCTGGAAGCTCCTGGTAAGAGGATCAACCTGCTAGTCTTTGTTGCTATTTACTTTGTGACTTTAGGGGAACTGATGTGTAGATAGAGTCTTCTATCTCCAAAGTCCTCCTTACTTCCCTATAAAACTGCCAGCCCACTGTGCTGCCATGGGCACAGTCTTCACTCCCTCAGAGACTGCTACCCTTCATTGTTCTGATTAAAGTGCAATCTTGACTTGTTGAAGTTGGTTTATTCATTCTTTCATTACCACGCCCCTTTAATCATTCTCAACCTGATACCAGTACACTGCTTCAGAGATGTACATTTCACTCAAACAGCAATAGTGAGACAAGGTGGTACAATCTGGAACCTCTGCCTCAGTAACCAATTTGAACACAGGGCATTGGCAATGGAAACCCGCTTGACCTGTCATCCATGCTGACTGCAAAAGCACATGGAGTGTAAGATGAATAAATCACCCTTCGACTACAAATCAGCAGGTAGTGACCTGTCGCCACTGGGAGTGACACTGAGCACTTTTACTGCTGGGTATAATAAGCAAACTGGAAGTCATATCTACTTGCCATCCATCAGAAGAGAGCACTGGGACTTTGGATAGCTGAGATGGAATATAGCATCAGATGTGGCTTGTTTTGGCTGAAAATTCAACAGTGCCCTTTGTAAACAGCTGCCGTATAGATATGGAATAGACCCTCTACACATATATTATAAAAAAAAATACAAACTTAAGGAACGGTCTTGCACCAAAGACACAATCTTATGTTGACAGTACTTTTCAGAGTCTCTGTGTGTGAATCATCTGAGAAGTTGACTAAACTGTGATTTTTTTTTTTTTTTTTTTGCATTTCTACAAAGCTTACCAGTGCTGCCTGCAATACTGGACCAGGCATCTAATTTTGAGCATGAGAGATCATGGCCATCCTACACATTTATTTACCTGTAGTTCGTTGCTATGAACAAATCACGAAAATCTTTAAACTAAGCTAAGCCATCTTGTATGATCTCACTTTTTTAAAGCTATCTTAAGATAATGCTGGCCACTTGTGAGCTACCTGGGTCTTAAGACTTATGACTTAAGTCAACTCTCCTTGTATTGGTCCAAAGTGTTTCAAGATGAACTGTCTTCATTTATATATTTATTCTTGATAATACATGCACCTGAGTATGCATACATACCCACAGTTTACCTGACATTACTCTCCACTCTCTGCTGTGACACTTTCTTTAGAAAGGAACCCATTAACAGACTCATTTTCTTTGATTTTTTTTTTCCTGGCAGACCAAAAGACTCTCTTACCAAACAGTTCAGAGAACAACAAAAGGGTAAGCAACAAACCCAACTATTTCTAGGGCTTCACAAATTATATAGAAAGTCACAGAAAAATACCAGCAGCAGACTTAAGTGGAGAGCATACTGGCTACAATTTACAGTGAAATACAATTAATACAAGCCAGATCCATGTGTGCAATGCCCACCTCACTTTTCCCAATAGACATAAGCAGCTTCAAAGGGTCTATGATATGTTCACCTAATACTCAGTATATGGCCTAATGGGGAGGAGAAAGGAGGTATTTAATAGTCTTTCTCTTAAATGATCCACAGAGAAATTAATGGTAATGTTAAGAATAACTCTGACTCAGTGCCTCTTCCATGAAATAAACAGTATTAAAATCACAAATCCTATTAAAAGCACAAATGCAATATTGTCTTTATACTGTCAGCTAAGGTGTTAGTTAGCTAGTGAGGTACTTAAAACTTCAAAACATGTTCATGGAAACTACTCTACAAGCATTTGTTACTAGCAATATTACTAATATTTATTTACAAATAGAAGACTGACATTTGATCCATACTTGCAGAAGTCTAGGGAGACATCACTTATCTGTAGCAAACCACAGCTCAACTCTGTACTGCTTGTTAATTGAAATTCAACTAGAAACTACTGTAGTTGTTTTGTTTTGTTTTGTACTTGAGCATTTGTATTTTGTATTTTGTAGTTTTCTTTTCAGTAGAGGGAAGTTACACATCACTGTATGTGTAGGCTTACTTAATGCACCCTTTCTTAGATACTGTCATTTTCTGTCTTAGTGTCCCATTTAGTTAATGCCCCATTTAATCTCAAAAGGTCCCTCATTTAGATGTTAAATTGTATAGTCATCTTGGTTATTAGAGATATTTAGATTTGTCCATAGATAACTTAGTGTGAAAGAATTTCTTTGGTCTTTTGTGAGAGTCTATGTGTCTGCATGGCCAGGCAGTAGTAGTCCAGGAAAGGATATCTTGAACGGTATCATATAATTAGATAAAATGGGTGAGTTTTATGTAATTTTTAAAATGGAGAGAATATGGAAGTACCACATAGAAAAATGGTTTTTAATAAGGATCGAATAAACAAATACCTGAATAGCTTTCTTCAATTCCTGACTGAGACTTCATTGATAGTAACTTCTAAAGAAGAGAGGAGCTATTTATTTGAGATTGGTGAGAGGGGGTATTTATTCAGAAAGGCCAGGAAATCAATGTCTCTGAGATTTGCCGTGAGAGCTGCTCAATTACCGATACAGATAATTGCAGCATTAATCTTTTTCTGCAATTTGGAGAAGAGTCAAAATACAGAATGATTGATTTTAAAGAAAAATAAAGTCAAAGGTAGATCAAACTTATTCTTCTAGTAACTACACTTCTAGTAAGAAAATCTACAACTCATTTTAACTGCAGGGACTGAAGGGAAAGAAGACACCTATTGTGTGTGCATGGGTGCATTTGCATAGTGTGAACATGAATATGTGTTTAAATCAGAGGTTAAATTAAGGTGAGCATAAAGACCTGAGTTCAATTTCCCAGTTTCACATGGTGGAAAGATTTAATCAACTCCTGAAGGTTGTCCTATGATCTTTACCTGAGCACCATGGTGAATGCATGCCTATACTTGTATAACACACACACTCACACACACACACACACACACACACACACACACATGGGTAAGTAAGTAAGTAAGTAAGAGTCTACAGTAGAGCTCAAGAAGTTTCATAGAAACAGAGATGCAGGGAAGCTGAACAAATGCAAAACAACTTTTCCTAGGAATAAGAGGTCTGCTGGTGCTGCTATAGTGCTGCAAAATGTAGGTTAGGGTGAAGATGGAGGTGTAGTGGTGGTTCCAGAAGCAAACGGTGGGACAAGGCTCAGATGAATGAATACGTGGACAGATAGATGGCAGATGGAGATATGTAAGCAGAGTGAACTACAGATGGCATGTCAAAGAGGTCATGTCAACAAGCAGAAAGGCCAAACTGAGATTCCTGGGCCACAGGTTGTTTGTATCCTCTTTATAGGTTCAGTTGATGGAGTTGCACTCTTTACCCAGTCTGATGTTTCTGATACAGTACTTGGACTGGTTTTATCAATAGGATGTTAAATGCCAATGTGTTTCTTCACTTCCATTTTACCTTGGCAATTTATGAGCTGTCTCTCTTTGTACTTTTCATAGAGGGCACTAATAACTGGGTCCCACATAGCTGGCACTGAGCACATGATGCAGGGTCATCCTTAAAATGTAGTCAAATGCAACTTGTAAAATGGAGTCTGCTGAGGCAAGGGACGGTAGCCATTATTTTGTTTGGAAGAGCAAACTGAGGCTGAATTTAAAAGTAATGGACTAAGTGATTTGGTGGAGGAAATGTCAAGCCATCATAGCATTCAAAGTGTGGAGTGGTTTCTGTGAATGACACAACCAGAGATTTGTTTCCTAGCTGAATCCAAGTCCAATGAAGTTAACAATGGAGATTCACCATCACAAATCTATTCATTGCCAACTAGAAACCGATTCATGTTAATGCTCCAATCATAAACTTCCATTCCCATTCCTCAAGAGTGAAAAAGAAACTTGGAGGAAAACATGTGGAACACCTACCTGCACGTGCTTTTTTTACTTTTTCTTTTTCCTGATTTTCCGAGTCATGAAGAGTGCTGGTCATGTGCTCCTCCTACTGTAAACATAACAAAATAATTATGTCATGCCTTCCCTTCCATGGTGAATCCTACTTTCTCAAACAATGAGCCAAAGTACATTGTTCCCTCTACAGAAAAATGAACAGGCAACATACATCAGGGGGCTAAAAATCTGAATAAATTAGAAAACAAAAATGAAAAGGTTAGAATACAGAATACAGAACAAAGGAATTGATAAACATGGAAGGAGGCTATGAAACTTAGAAGGAAATAGAGGAGAAGAAAATTTTTAATTAATCTCCATAAAATCCTGATAAAATAATTTAACCAGGGGGTATGTAAGGAGAAATTATGTATGAAAAAGACATATATTCTCAGAAGAAATAAAAGATAACTAATTCACAAGCGGTATAAATAATAGCCAGTGTATGCCTGAAACACACAGAGAAATTACATAATATTCCAAAATGGAACTGGGTAGAAAATTAGAAGCTGGAACCATTTTTAAATACACATATATTACACATAACAAAATAATGAAGTAGTATCTTGACATATTTCCTTGAATAAAATGAATAGCTGGCATGGCAGTGTACATCTTCCTAGGGAGCTCAAGATTGGCTTGGAAACATGGATTCTGTCTCAAAACAAGTTCTAAGGATGGGTTGATGCTGGAGGGCTTCCTCCGTATGGTCAAGGTCTATGTTTAATCCCCAGACCCTTAAATAACAATCAACCACTCAGTAACTAATAAATAATTCACTCATGGATAAATGAATACGATTATCTGGTTTTTGTGTTTTATAACAAAATCTGTGTAGGTGTATTATATTTCTCTGAGTAGAGGACTGGGGTTTGTTTAATATGTGACCCATATTAAACTAAGACACTAATCAGATTACCTCCAACATCCAGAGGCCTGGGACATGGGTTGTTCTTGTCAGTTCTTTCTGTATAAGGTCTGGCACCTTCAAGGCCTGTGTGAAATGACCAAGTCTATCAATGGCTCTGGCTTAGTTCAAAGCATGCCTCCACTGTCAGTCCATCAAAGCTTGGGGCTGCTATGCCTTGGGAATTTCTGTCCTACAGGGTATGCAGGCTCAGGGAGTCAAACTGCTGCTCTCTCACTGACAGTCTAAACTGGGGAATCATTTATGTCTCGGCCTACTGCATTAACCTTCCCTGTTATTTGGTTTTGGAAGAAGAATTTAAAGAGTTAAGATAGTATTAATACCATATTTCATACTATTATCTCATATGCCACATTTTGTCCACTCTTCATATGCAATATCCCTTGATAGATCTACATTTGATTGTAGTGGAATAATGCCAAGAAGAAAAAGAGCAATCATCAATAAATATACTGTTTTCTATTGAACCTCCACATCTATTTGTACTACAAGGCTTGTCTGGGTAAATAGTATAAGAAATATGATTCTGAATGTTTATATAAATTGTGATTATCTGAGTTGAGACATAGCAGAGAGGCCACAATGTATAATTCTGCATATTGGTTAAATGTGTACCTTTTAATGACCTCTAATCATCCAATACTGCTTTTATATCATTGCTAATAACAGGTCTATGGAACATGCCTCCTGCAGTACAAAGACTGTTGGGTCAGCTCTCTCCCCTCGAAACATTTTATTCCCTGCTGAAGCAATGCACAGGTGATATAGTTTGCTGCTCTTCAGCTTTATCATAGCTATTTCTCTATACTTAAACAGCAGACTAGAATTACAATGAGTAAGTCTGTTTTATGAGCATTGAATTCTGAAGCATTTAGAGGACACCTATGTAAAAGCTAATTATAGGGGCTGAGCTATAGCTTGTTTCGTAGAATATTTGCCTAGTGTGCAAAATGTCCTGAGTCCAGCCCCATACAAAGTGAATAAGCCAGATGTGGTGGTGCATGCCTGGAATTCTAGACCTTTGGAGGTGGGAGTAGAAGGATGTGGAGTTCAAGGCTGTGGGGGGTAAAAGGAGGGGAAGTGCAGGGGGGGGGGCGGGGGAGCGATGGTAGCCATCCCGCACAGGAGAATTCTGGAAGGCAGAGCCTGCCTGGGGGACACTGGCAGGAGGGGGGGCCCTGGTACCTGTAGAGCACAACACTGCCTGGCTAGCACAGAGGTCTTTGCCCAGAAGGGCCATGGCCCCGGTACCTGTAGAAGAAGCTGCTTTGCCAGAGGAGGCTCCATCCTTCCCTGGTGGCTGGAAACGCTGAAGCCTGCTCCATGCTTCTATGCGGCGGGTTTTGATAAGAAGAGACAGTTCAACCAGGCTACAGACTGCCTCACACCACGGTCCCACCAAGGCCATCCTTGAATGTGTATTAAGTTTAAAGGTAGCATGAAACCTGCCTCAAAAAACTCTACTTCACAGGAAGGCAGGTGTTAAATTTTGTGTCACTGTGATCTAACTACATGAGAAAAAAAAAAACAAATCGAGAGGAAAGCTTTTTTCTACTCCTGTTTTCATGGGATTTTAGCCCATAGCAATGTGGAGGCTTGGTGATATGTCCCAGTCCATGGTTGCATGAACATGTGGAAAAGGCTCAGATGGTAGAAGAAGCAGCTGAGCAGGAAGTGTAGCATCTTCCAAGGTCTGCCTCTCGTGTTCTCTTCCTCCAGGGAGACTGCAGCTCGGAAAACTCACACAGGCTCTCAAAATGCCAACAAAAGCTTGGGAGCAGATACGCAGAATGTGAGCTGTAGAGGATATTTCATATTCAAAGCATCACAACATGCTGCTGTGATGTCTGTGGCCTGAGGCTATGAGGCTATAATAAACATACACTCTGCAGCACGAATGAAAAATGGACCTTCTATGTGAAGTCCTTGAGTTTATATAGACTGTCACAATACTGATCAGTGGTAAATGTTAAATGATTACTTCATATTTTGAAATACAGTATTTTGCTACCTATGTATATTCATTAATATCATATTTTTTCTTGGGGTTTGCAACCCCATAGGAAGAACAACAATATCAATCAACCAGACCCCCAGAGCTCCAAGGGACTAATCCACCAATCAAGTACACATGGCTCCAGCTGCATATTTAGCAGAGGACAGCCTTATCAGGCACCAATGGGAGGAGAGGTCCTTGGTCCTATGAAGGTTCGATACATGCCCCAGTGTAGGGGAATTGAAGGTGGGGAGGCATGAGTGGGTGGGTGTGTAGAGGAATCAGGAAGGGGGAGGGGATAGAGGTTTTCTGGGAGAGGGAGAAACTGGGTAAGAGGATAACATTGAAATGAAAATAAATTAAAATAAATAAATAAGTGATTTTAGACATCCACCCTTCTTCCCATTTAATATAATTAATTTCACCTTTAAACTTATTTTGACTTATTTTTAAACTTATTTTGACTTTATTTTGGCTCCCTCATTTTGACATCTCACTCTTCTGCAAGACTCTTTGAGATCTGCCTAGCTTTCAGCTGTGGGCCTGTGCATCTGTTTCTATTAGCTGCTGGATAAAGACAGTTATGCTAGGTTCCTGTCTGCAAGCTGAGCAGAGTATCAAAATAGTGTCAGGGGTTGGCTCTCTCTCCTCTGGGATGGACCTCAAGTTGGATTAGTCATTAGTTAGCCATTCCCTTAATCTCTGCTCCACCTTTATCTCTGAACATCTTGTAAACAGGACAAATTTTGAGTTGAAGGTTTTGTGGATGGGTTGATGTCCCTCTCTCTCTACTGGAAGTCCCGCCTAGTTGCAGAATATGGCCTTTTCAGTCTCCACATACCCAGGAGCTGGAACTCTCAGCTTAGGATCAAGCCTATATATCCCAGGGAGCCCCTCCTGTCCCAGGTCTCCAGCCAATCCCATAGATGCTCCCCACAGATTTCAGTTTTCTCCCTATCCCTCTCCATCCGATCCACTAGAATACCTACAGAGTCAACTAACCTGGATTCATGGGGGCTCACAAAGACTAAACAACCCAGAAAAGAGATGGGCTGGACCTCAGCCTCTGACACATTTGCAGCAAAAGTGCATTTTGGTCTTCAAGTGGGTCCCCTTATAATTGGACTTGAGGCTGTCTCTGACCCTTGTTATCTGCCTTTGGATCACCCTTCTCCTAGCTGGGCTGCCTTGCCTGGCCTCAGTGGTACAGTATGCACTTAGACCTGCTGAGATTTAATGTACAAGAGTGGGTTCTATAAATGGGGGAGGGGATGATGGGAGGAGAGACTTGTGAGGGTAGGACTGGGAAGAGATGAGGGAGGCAGGCTATTTTGGGGATGTAAAGTGAACAAGCAAATAAAATAATGAGAACACACACACACACACACACACAAACAAACAAAAACAAAAGCTGAGTATGACCATGTGGACCTGTAACTCCAACTCTGGGTGCGTGGCTCAATATACCCCAGGGGCTCCCTGGCCAGCCAATTTAGCCATGATAAAGGGAGGTCCAGGATTAGTGAGAGATCTTGTCTTACTAGAATAAGATCTAAGCAGTAGAAAAGAGTACCTAATATTCTCCTCTGCTCTATGCAAGTTCATATGTGCATGCATGAAGAACATATATACACATTAAATAAGAAAATAAATGAAGTATAAGAGATCTTGCATATAAAATCTACACATTTTTAAAATTAGATATTATGGTTCCAGACCTCTCTCAAATTTATATTAGTAACAAATACTTACTTTGCTAAAAATTTACTATTGATTCTTAAAATCAGGAATCAGGTTTTGACTCCTGATCTCTACTGAATAGTATGTATTTGGATTTAATAATAGCTGATATTTATACAGTAAAGCACTCTCACTTAGACAAAGAGGATACAATAATCTTTGTAACATCTAAGAGTATTTTATCGTCTTGTAGTTCATTATTTTATTAATTCAATTGAACTGAATAAATAATCCTAACACTCATTGTGCACTGAAATGTCACCATGGATAAGAAATAATAAAGTAATTACCCTCACCAAAACTTTAAGAGATTATAGTCTAGGACAATGCGTACATTCAAAAGTAACTTCAAAGCAGAATGATGTATTGCATAGGAGATACACATAAAAGAAAATATTCAACCTGTGTGAGGGTGAGAATCCAATAAAAGTTCTGTGGAAGATCAGTAGGAATTAAAAAATATGTCAGGTGGACTGTGGGTTTTGAATATATCAAAATGAACAATAGCAGGGGCTCAACAAAGTACCCTGTTCTGATTTAAGTAATTCGATACTTGTGGCAGATGACATGCAAGGTAGACTGTCAGGTGTCAGGATTATAGAGGCCACCTGTCATCCTGTCATTGTGAAGAGCTAATAAAAGATTCTGTGCAGAGAAGTAATACGGTCAAATGCATGGACTAGGTACACCACCTTGGTGCCAAGCTCAGGGATTCAGTGGAAGGCATAGGCTCTTAAGAAAATAGCTTTGTGAGAAAATAGTTATGAAATACCAGAAATTTCATAGACTTATTTATAACACATTGGGGTTTGCTTCTATGATTTATTGAATCAACTTATTATTCTCAGAATAGACTCACTGAATGTACAATAATAACCATCCAAAATTATCTCAATTGCTTTAAGTTCTCACAGCCAGTGAAGTCTTTATGCACATGCAAATATTTGATAAGCTAAAGCCAATGAGGGGGTTAGGCAATGTCAACACAGAAAAAAATGAAATAGTAAAAGCCTGTGGATCAGATCATTGTGGAAGCCAGGCTGAATAATTCAGTTTCCTGGCTCAGTGTTTTCTCAGTCTTTTTTAAAAGCATGAATTATTAATCTTCTCCTGCTTTTCCAGCTAGACATCACCATATGGATACAAATGTCTATATATAAAAATATTTTCTGAATGAATAAAGCTTGGAAAGTAATAGATTTTTTCTAATCTAATCTTTAACACAACTTCTCAAGCAATTAGTCAAGTGACTAGTCTTAGATGAAGAATATGTTATATAAAATGGAATGCAAGAGGAAAAGCACAGATTAACTAGAGAGATTTAATTACTTCATAATGTGCACACATGTATCACACTGCTTTAGATTATGAGTATATATATATATATATATATATATATATAATTTAAAATTTTAAAAGATTAAAAGTAAATTTAAAGAATATAAATAAAGAATACAGAGAATACTGAGATCTTGCTGTTTTTCCTCTATTGTATTTATTATAACATAGGAGCTCTATCAACAGAACCTGTCTTAATCAGGGTTTCTATTCCTGCACGAACACTGTGACCAAGAAACAAGTTGGGGAGGAAAGGGTTTATTCAACTTCCACGGTCCACATTGCTGTTGATCACCAAAGGAGGTCAGGACTGGAATTCAAGCAGGTCAGGAAGCAGGAGCTGATGCAGAGGCCATGGAGGGATGTTTCTTACTGTCTTGCTTTCCCTGGCTTGCTCAGCCTGCTCTCTTATAGAACCCAAGAGCACCAGCCCAGGGATGGCACCACCAACAAGAAGCCCTCCCCCCCTCTTGAACACTAATTGAGAAACTGCCCCACAGCTGGATCTCATGGAGGCACTTCCCCAACTAAAGCTCCTTTCTCTGTGATAACTCCAGCCTTTGTCAAGTTGACACACAAAATTAGCCAGTACAGAACCCAAATGTACCAAATGTTAATATCACATGTTAAGATTTAAATGAAAAGTATAGTCTAAAATATACTAAAATATACAAATAAGGGAATGTTTAGCACAATTAATGTTACAAATATCAGCTTTTTCATCATAGCAAAGACAGGCTAGTTCCCCTGCCCTGGCTTATTTCTCCGTTTCCCTTGGTACAAATGAAATAACATTTATCAGTCAGTTGTGAAACTCTGGTGAAGTTAATTCACGGTGATTTGGGGGTCTGTTACCTATATTCTTGGTCCATTAACAGACAAATCGTCTAATGCAGTACTTTATTCCTTATATCCCTTATTTTTCAGATTAATTCAGCAATCACTGGGGATCTTAATGCCATTAGAATCATTACCATGGAAAGAGGTTGTATCACCTGGTGAATGCCTTACTGGAGTTTATATAAAGAAATGTGCCACTTGGAATTAATCATTTCTTCTGAAGTTCGACTTGCTCAAGGCATTATTGCTAAATGTCCTAAAACAGTAATAAGAGTAAATCTGTCCCTTTGGTATGTTGTGAATACTAGGCAACCACTCTACATCCCTTGCATTATTACTGTTTTTAGAGAAGAGAGAGAGAGAGAGAGAGAGAGAGAGAGAGAGAGAGAGAGAGAGAGAGAGATAAACAGACAGACAGACACAGAGAGACACACACAAAGTCACACAGAGACAGAAAGACATAGAAGCATAATATGCCCCAGACAGGCTTCCAATATTATTTTTCGTTTCTTAGTTTGTCACGTGCTAAGAGTACAGAGAAATACCAGGCTTTTGCATATGTGTCTGGGTCAGTGTGTTTATCTGTGTGTGGGTGGCAGTGGTGGTGGTGGTGGTGGTGTGTGTGTGTGTGTGAGAGAGAGAGAGGGGGGTAGATTTAAACTGTCTCAAAAAACTAACATACAAATCAAATAGCAATGAATAGTTCAATTTGAAGGTTCACTACAACTTATCCACTTATATGAAAATGGGACAATCAAGTGTCATTTTCCATGAAATGCATAGATATATAGACAGATACATGTTAGATGATAGATGATAGATAGATAGATAGATAGATAGATAGA
This sequence comes from Apodemus sylvaticus, assembly GCF_947179515.1. NCBI lineage: Eukaryota > Metazoa > Chordata > Mammalia > Rodentia > Muridae > Apodemus > Apodemus sylvaticus. The sequence goes on along the minus strand of NC_067481.1, from coordinate 31,012,574 downwards.
TAGATAGATAAATAGATAAATGATAAGTAGATAGAAAAGAGATAGATTAAATTATAGGTAAATTGACTGATAGATTGATAGTTGATAGACAGGTAGATGAAAGGCAGGTAGATTGACAGAAGATAGATAGATGATAGATACACAGATGACGGATGATAGATAAATAAATAGAAAGATAGATGATAATAGATAAATAGATGATAGATCAATAGATAGCTGATAGGTGATAGGTATATAGATTATAGACATATAGATATAGATATATGGATATGGATATAGACATAGACATAGATGAACTGTACTTTGTCATTTGGTGTTTTGTGAGAAAAAAGAGTAAGGATGGGAGAAAATGGAAGGAACTGAGTTAAAGGAAGAGTATACTGGATGCCAGTGCATTGAACTCTGAGCTTGCCTGGAAGGGTAAAAGGAAATGGAGATGTACAAAGTAAAGTGCAGCCAGTCATTTTTTTGTAGTGTGAAAAATAACCTAAGCAATATACTAACAGAGAGTAAGGAACATATACACTTTGTTGGCAAACCATGTAGGCATGCTTAAGTGAAAGTAAGCCAGAAAGGAGGACAGAGGCTGCTGTAATTAAAATGTCATTGTATGAATCAAGGTTTTATTTTCAATTTGATTGCTATTTGTGATTTTTTTTACAGTAGTGTGCAATGAATGCAGGTAAGTGTGGTCGTCTTTCCATATATGTGTTTTGACCCTATTTATGTCAGCGTTCAAGGTTTGAATTTGTTCCATAAGGAGATCATTTGGAATATTTGCTACCAAGATGTTCTCCCTCCTATCCCTAATTTAACCATCTGAACAAGAGTTGAGGGATATTTTCAGTAGATATACAGAGAGCAAAACTGATTAAAAAAAAACAGTTAGTGAATATATAAAATCAACAGAACTTGGAGCCTGACTGAATATAGCTGCTCAAAGGAAATTTAAAATTGTATATGGCTTTTAGTTTTCAGCAACATATTATAGTGCAACCTGGTGAGTTAGGGATTCCACAAAGCAGATCAATTGTAGTGAGAAAGGTGATTTAACTTTCACTCCAAATTGAAATCCCATTGACTATGACATAGCCGAATAGAATGTCAATCCCCTGTTATACATACATATATATACACACACAGACACACATACATATACATACACATAACATACACATACACGCACAAGTACAACATAGACGTACACATACATATAAATAATCTACAGTTAGTTTTGGCTGCAGCTGTGCATTTATAAGCCTTAAAACATATGGGGTATTCCATAGAATTAGGACAAAATATAGTCGTGTGGGAACAAATGAGAGTGGTGGGTTCTGAGAGTGGTGATGAAGGATATGAGATATAATAAGAACAATTTGGGATACACTTGGTATGATCTCTATGCCAAATAGTTTGGGATATTGTCCATCCTTCTGGAAAAGAATTTTAATCCCATGCTTTTTCTTAGCGCTTTAAATTTGCTTCTATATTTTCACTTTTTTGAACAGACTTTTAAAATATTTCCCTCCACTATCCAACTTAAGCCTATCACCAGATGATCATTTCGTTTTATACCTACGTTACTCATAGCAGCTTTGAAAAAATTTTGCCATATTCCAAAGGGTCTTTCATAACTTTCCTGTGTTTCTTGGTTCATTTCGGACTTTTCCATCTATTTTATAAGTAGTAATCGTGTTTGTTATTCTACCCCAGTATTTATAGGCACTGGCCTTCTTCCTCCAGGGTGGGTTACTTGGGTCAGATATGTCTTTGCATTAACTCTAGAGAGTTTATGTTGGTTGGAGATATTCATTTCATGTTTTGTGGAATGGACCTCTAAGACATTCCCTATCATATCTATGGTTCCTTGGGGTAATTACATCCATGTGTGGATTTTATTCATATTTTCTTTCTTCCAAAGACATTTAAAGATGATTATATCCCAAGTAATACTCTTCTGGACCTTCTCCATGTTTCTCATCAGGTTGTTGGATGCTCCACTTTTGTATTAATACCTATAAATATTATGTAATAACTAATATTCTATGTTAACATATAATTTCTTAGAGCTTCTATGTCTCTATACTTCTACCCAGGGATGTTAGTATCACCATCTGTTTCACAAAGATCTCTGGAACTTTCAAGCCTTAATATCTATTGAATGTTTGTCATCATTCTGTGGTCCCCAGGATGGTGTTTTTTTTTACATACACTCTGACATTTTTACCATTTGATCAAGATATTTTAGGATATTTTCATTCTTCTGAATGGACTGCCAAAACATGGAAACTTTCTCAGAGACCTTCTTTATACAATTTGCCACCAGGTCCTTAGGATCTGGGAGCATTCCTGATTTCCCAAGAGACCTCATGCTTTTTGTATTCTAGCCCATTCTTTCTGAAAATATTCTGCTTCACCTGCAGGTCTAGGATGTGTTCCATCAGTTGCATGAATTCTCATACTTTTCTCATATTTTTCAACTCTTATTAAATAGGAAACAGAAGAACCCCATCTGCTGAAGGAAGTTTATAACTTTTTCTTCTGAAAGGGGTATATGATCATTGTCACCGAATACAGAAAAAAAATTCAGGCTGGCATACCTCTTTAATAGCATGGTTTCTTCCATAAACCAAATGGCCTAAAGTGGCCTGAGACATTAATTTTTAGAAACAGGAAGACTCAGATTTTCTGCAATGTCCTAAGCAGTTCCAAGATCTCTTCCTCTAAAACAGAGACCTCTCACATTCTTTTAAGGTCTCAAAGGTTCTTTGACCTATTTAGTTTGAACCATGGTATTTGAGAATTACTCAACTGATCAGAGCTAACATTGACCAGTCTATTCTCTCATAATTAGGAGATATCAGATATTTTCTGATGGCACAAGCAGACCAGATTAGACTTCTAGAAGCAGATAGCAAAACAAGATCCTCACTACTTAAAATCTCAAACATAACTATTTAAAAACTAGTGGCCAAAGAAGTACATAGGCACCAGTAATCCCTCATAACCAGGCACTTCAGTTATTTGACAATACCAAAATATATCTTTCATATTTCTAATCCAGTAGCAGGGCACCTAACAACTTCTAGTGAGTAAAACCATTCTTATACATATCTATTGGGAATTAAAGGTTTTTAAACTTCCCAATAGGCTGACATCAATCATACAAACATTTATATCCAAGAGGACCTTCCATAATGACCCAAATTTGGCGTAAGACCTACCCAAATAAGAACCATGGGGATTCAGACCCTAATATTCTTCCCAGAAGGAAAGAGATAAATGGAATGAAGGAGTCCTCCAACTTCCAAATTAAATAAAACACAAACTCTTTTATTGCCCCCAACAATCAAGTAGGTTTCATAATATACCTCTCTTCTAAAGTATAACTAAGAAATCTCTGCTCAGTGAGAAGAGTTTGTCTATCCACCTTCTTGCCTAGTGGACTACTGAAACATGAATCATGCAATCTTACTTTGGGGAAAACTCTGGGTTCTCAAGCATTCTCATTCAATGAATGAGGGCTAAAGGTAAGACATCTACACGTGCTGAAGTACACATATTTCTGCTAAGCAAGAATGCATCATATTTTCATGATAGACCAAGGTGTGGTTTTTATAAACTTCCTTATTTAATGAAGAGATTTCAGATACCCAATGTCTGTACTATGTGTGAGATGACAGCCTAAATGCTTTATCTTGCAGAGTCTTAGGTGTTTCTATTCTGCAAAACCGTGACTGAAACTAACCCTCATGATCATAAAATGCTAGAAAATAATTTTCCCTTCATGATAGCCTCAGTCCCACCCCATTACCACGAAAAACTCATAACAATTTCGAACTCCTTCCTCTATGTGTACTGAGTGGAGTTTAAATATACCCTTTTCTAAGCAATTTTGGGAACACTAAATTAGTGTCCCATCACAGAAAAATAAAAACCCAAGCCTGAAACCCAAGATATATAGTAATAAGCTTGCATCAGAACTTGGAAGCCTCTATCTTTCAGAATTACTACTTGTAAGTTGTTTTTAAGCTTAAGAAATCAAGTCCAGGTCCTGACATACAACCTGTGAGAATAACGTTAAGATCATTCTCCTGCCTTCAGTAGCGGCTTTTTTAGACTTCAGTGAAGTACTGGAATCTGACAAGAGCTTTCCTAGTTATTCATTTCCTATAAAAAGATCCCACTAAAGATATGCATACTCTAAATCACATGGAAGAGTTGGAATCTCAGGAAGCAGGGCTAGGACACAACTGTACTTGACTGCATAAGGTGTGACAAATTGAGTTTCTGCTGAAAGTGATATCAGATTTTTTCCAACTGGCCAGGGGATAGGCCATCCACATTTTCCTTTTTTTTTTTTTTTTTGTAGTCTTGTAAAGAACATTGAACTTTGTTTTGCTAACCAGTTAAACTACTTTAGGAGTAATTTGGTTCTTTCAGGTTGTTTTTATAATTGTAGTGAAATGAGTCTGAGGCTTGAGTCTGAAGATTCCTTTAGACACATTTCAAAGGGATGACCTTTAGAGGTTCTACTAAATTGCTCCCAACTCAACAAGGTCTCTGCCTTCCAGATGGTTGAAGACTTGAGTGGACAATGGCCCTTCGAGAGTGTGAGGAACCATTCCTCTCACAGCTCACTCCACCAGGAACTGCTCTTTTCCTGGTCAGTCACTCTACAACCCAGCAAAGCACAAGCGAGGTTTCAGCCAGATTCCAGGAGACCTGAAGCAATGTTTTGGAGCTATTTCTGTGTTGTTTCCTGTTTCTCAGGAGTTGTGACCTCAAATTCTAGCTGTAATTTCAGTCTCCTCAACTGAGAGAGACTGCTGGGCTCTATTTAGTTTCCCCTGACCTGAATAACTATTTGGAAGTTGTTAGGTCTTTTTGCCAGAAACATCATCTTCTTACCCAGTTTTAGCCCATGCTTCATCCTTCTCACTGAACCTTAAAATCCTCCCAGACTTACAAGAGGCACACGGCCAAATGACTACATCTATGAACAGCCTCATTGGGTTTTCTACACCCACACTTTTGTATAGATGTTGACAGCTGCCCCACCAGAGGATAAGCAGGCATAAGAGCCAGACTTTACAACTGTGTTCCCAGCAGTTCCTGGCTCATAGTGGCTTCTGGTTATATATTTTATTGTTTTACCTTACAGCCACACAAAAAAAGTCATATATAAATTTATTTACGCTAGAGATGCTGACACAATTTCAAGCTTTGTGTTGTAAGAATTCTGTACTTTTGTGTTTATTTTGTTTCATATGAATAGACTTTAGAATGTGTGCTCTCCCCACTAGTATTCTCCTTTTTTAAAAAATATTTTTATTTTCTATATTCTTTGTTTACATTCCAAATGATTTCCCCTTTCCCAGATCCCCCCTCCCCATATGTCCCATAAACCTTCTTCTCTCCATCCATTCTCCAATCACCTCCCTCCTTTTTCTCTGTCCTTATATTCCCTTCCAATGCTAGATCAATCCTTTCCAGGATCAGGACCCTCTCCATACTTCTTCATGGGAGTCATTTGTTATGCGATTTGTGCCTTGGGTATTCAGGGCTTCTGGGCTAATTAATATCCACATATCAGAGATTGCATTCTATGTGTATTCTTTTGTGATTGGGTTACCTCACTTAGGATGATATTTTCCAGATCAAACCATTTGCCTAAAAATTTTGTGAATTCATTGTTTCTAATTGCTGAGTAGTATTCCATTGTGTAAATATACCACATTTTCTATATCCATTCCTCCTTTGAGGGGCATCTGGGTTCTTTCCAGCTTCTGGCTATTATAAATAAGGCTGCTATGAACATAATGGAGCATGTGTCTTTATTGCATGCTGGGGAATCCTTTGGGTATATGCCTAGGAGGGTATAGCAGGGTCCTCTGGAAGCCTTTTGTCCAGTTTTCTGAGGAACTCCAGACTGATTTCCAAAGTGGTTGTACCATCTTGCAGCCCCACCAGCAGTGGAGGAGTATTCCTCTTTCTCCACATCCTCGCCAACACCTGCTGTCTCCTGAGTTTTTGACCTTAGCCATTCTGACTGGTGGGAGGTGAAATCTCAGTGTTGTTTTGATCTGCATTTCCCTAATGACTAATGATGTTGATTTTCAATGAAGGTATATGATATTCCAGATTCATCTTCCTTTCAGAAAACGCATCCCCCCATATTGTCTCATTTCTTCCACCTTTGATCAAGAGACATGCTTCCAGAAACAAAGAGACTTCATACATTCCCCTTTTCATCAAAATACTTTAGATATTCATTTTATGTGAAAGGTTTTCACATCTTCCTGATAATACAAAATGGAGCTTCCAATAATCTGTTGACCAAATGAATATAGTCTTTCATTTTCTTCCTAATATAAATAACTCTCTGTATATACAATGACCTTTGACATTATTCTGGCATGGGAAGGTGACAACTTTCTACTCTTTGTGAGCAAGGTTATTTTGGGCACCATTTTTCTTTTGAATGTGTTCTGTCACAGTCTCCTCTAATAAAATTTTTTCAAACTAGGGGAAGAGAAGAACAATTATACATTGAAAAATATTAAAATTTCAAAAAATATTGTGTTGGTATGGCTAATACATTAAGACTGGTTGTTTCCCAAATATGATTACAGGTATCCATTCACAAAATAAAGAAGCTCAGATGTTAACCCGTCTAAATTCAGAGACAGAAATGCCTAGGCACACATACGCACCCCCTTCTCCAGGCAATTTTAGGAAAATGCTGAAGGTAGAAATAGTGATAGAAATGAGAAGCACTTTTGTGGATAGCATTGGCTAGCAAGGACGCAAGGGGTGGTTTCAGTTTTCCCAGCCTAGTCATTAAGTAAGACCACTCATTAGGTAAAAATAAATCAAATTGAATAGTTTATATTTTTTAAATTTGTTCTTTTTAATATTTTTATTTTCTATATTCTTTGTTTACATTCCAAATGATTTCCCCTTTCCCAGATCCCCCATCCCCATATGTCCCATAAACCTTCTTCTCTCCCTCCATTCTCCAATCACCTCCCTCCTTTTTCTCTGTCCTTATATTCCCCTCCAATGCTAGATCAATCCTTTCCAGGATCAGGACCCTCTCCATATTTCTTCATGGGAGTCATTTGTTATGCGATTTGTGCCTTGGGTATTCAGAGCTTCTGGGCTAATTAATATCCACTTATCAGAGATTGCATTCCATGTGTTGAATAGTTTATTATTATTTTCACACAAATCACACTTGAGTGAAAAATTCATCTAGAACAAAGACTATGAGTTTTGTATTTTGACATCATATAAAACCATTTTTTGATACTTTAAAGGATTTATCATGAAAACAATGTATAACAAAGATCTACATTCTTACCAGATTTTCAACTTATATATGCAGTATATGACATATGTGTTTTGATAGAAACCTTGTGTCCACTGATTAGGAGGTATACATTGCCTTATTCTCTCAATATCTGACAACCAGTTTACTCTTTTGTGAATTTGGGAGAAGGGACAGTGAGTCTGTCTGGGACATGCTGGTCAGCAGCCTAATTCAAGTTCACTGAGAGATTCTGTCACAAGAAATTAATTTCAGATGTTTTGTATCAGAGGGATTTTATATTATTTGTGTCTGTGTCTGGCTAGTTTAGTGTTTTAATCACAATGTCAAGAATCTTCCTTGATCTTGCACATATTGGCATTTTCCTATTTAAATACTGAAGAGCCAGCCAAGAGATATGGCTTAGCAGGTTTGAGTTCCTGCAGTACAAGTCTAAAGATCTGAATTAAAAGCCCCAGCACCATGCAAAATGTATACAGCACATGTGCCTTTAACTCCAGTACTGTGACAGGGAGAAGGGACAGTGGGTCTGTCTGGGACATGCTTGTCAGCAGCCTAACTCACATTCACTGAGAGATTCTGTCACAAGGAATTGCACAAAATGATAGAGCAAAACAAACAATGTCCTTTGGCCTTTGCAAGTGCAAACAGGTGTGTATCACACAAACACCACATTTTTAAATATGTTCACCTTTGATGGATATTTAAATAGTTATCAATAATGCTTAGTGAACATGGAAGCACTCTTGTCTTTTCAATATTTTATTTGCAATTATTTTGTGTAAATATGCAGAAATGGATTGACGGCTCATAAGACGGTAGTAATAATAATTGGTCAGCACTCCCACAACATTTGACAGGGATGTTGTCTTTTTGTAAACGTATCCATCCACTGTGTATGTTGCCTTTCACTATGTTGCCCTTGGCTTTTCTGTGTGGGGATTTTCCAGTTCAAGGGAGTCTCCCCTTTTGAATACCATATTTTATTGTTTGTGCTTTTTAATCTATGAAATAGGAGCTACCACCAGTGCCATACAATGTTTCTCCTCTGTTTCCTTCTTGGAGTTTTACAGTTATAGCTTAAACTCTTTAATCTCATTGAAGTTGATTTGTGTGTACAGTGGAAAACAGCCTCAAGTTTTGTGTGTAGCTAAGTTTCCAAGGGCTCCTCCTTAAGGTATCATCCTTCCTATATTGTGCTCTTGGAACCCTTGTGAGACACCAGTTGTCCCAGCATGTTTCCTTTTATTTTTGAGTGTTCTCTTTTGTTCCCTTTTGTCTGAATTCATTCAAGCTGTCTGAAGTTTTATTGCCTTAGTAACTCAGAATGCAATGGTAGGACCCTTCTTGCCTTGTTCTTCAAATTTAGGGCTAAAGCATTCTGTTGCTTCCATGTTGGAGAGGATGTCATTGGTAGGGTTTTTCTTTATAACCTTGATTATATTTAATGATATGTTGAGAGTATATTATAAGACCTTGAACGGTTTAACATGCTTTTTCTCACCTACTAAGGTGGTTGGGCAATTTTATAATTTAATCTCTCAATGTGGTGCATCAAGTTAATTGAATTTCATGGTGAGCCATCATGATCCCCATTTAATAAATCCCAGTTGGTCTATGATCCTTTTAATGTCCTGCTAAAGTCAGCTTCCTAGTGTAACTGTTAACACATGCTCATTCCGAGTGACAACTTGGAAAGGTCAAGGACTGGTTGTCGAAGTTGTCAAAGCAAGGTCAAGCAAAACATTTGGAAATCCAACAAATTAGAAAGAACGGGCCCACTATTTCCATCAAAGGCCATCTTGCCTCAGAGATGCATTCACATGACTTATATGGAATGTGGAGGAAGGAGTGTCATATCATCACATAACAGTATCGGTATAGACTGCAGGTTGCTTGTTTTTCTGAAGCATAGGCTTCTGTTATGTATAGGTCACTGGATATTCCGGGTCTTGTAAACCTAAAGAAATTTTACTGAATTATATGATTTTAGCTGCTTTACCTAGGAATAGTTCTGCAGTTATACAAAGGTGAGGCTTCCCTGGCAGATGAGTGAATATGGGGAAAGCTTTCCTCACAGGCCTGCGACCCTATTGAAGGCAGCTGTTACTGGCAAGGTAGTGAAATCCAACTTTATTTTATTTTACTTTATTTTATTTTATTTACATTTCAGGTGTTATCACCTTACCCAGTTCCCCCCTCTCCTGGAGATCCTCACTCCTATGCCCCTTCCCCCTGCTTCTATGAGGGTGTTCCACTCCCACCTCCCTGCCCTTGATTCCCATATACTGGGGCATCTATCAAACCTTCATAGGACCAAGGATCTCTCCTCCCATTGACGCCTGACAAGACTGTCCCTTCTTACATATGCAGCCAGAGCCATGTCTACTCCTTGGTTGGTGGTTTAGTCCCTGGGAGCTCTGGGGAGGTGAGGGGGGTGTCTGGTTGGTTGATATTGTTTTTCTTCCTATGGGATTGCAAACCCCTTCAGCTGCTTCAGTCCTTTCTCTAACACTTCTCCACTAGGTAATCCAACTTTTAACAGATAATTTTAACACATTTGGTCTTTGATTTAGGAGAGTCATCTGCATAATCCAAAGAGGGACCAATGTGTTTTGCTTCATGGCTTCCAAATCTACAATCAAAGAATGGAAATGATTCTGGGTTTCAGAATGATAAGTGACTGTTTACTAAATCAGTGAACTCTGTGTCTATTAATGCCCATGCCAATGCACATCTGTATTGATTTTTCAGAATGTGTGTCATGTTTATAAAAAGGTAAAACAAATTAAACTTATTGAAATTAGTGCATACATAAATTATACATTCTACAGAGATATGAGTGTTCTTTTAATAAAAGATACTAGTTTAAAGTTTGTTAACACCTTGTAAACATTGTAGCTTTTATTTTATTTAGATAACTAAATACAAGTAATTGTTAAAATCATGATACTTTGCATGGACATTTAAATAGATAAAACTGAGACATGCATTCTAATTAAGGAGTTATGCATTTTTACCCAAATCTGCTATAGGTTTTTCAGTTTGAACATGACAGAGTCAAAGGAACCTGTATCATGTTCTCTGCCTGATAAAGCAACCTAGAACACATATTTATAACTTACCTTGAGATTAAGGATATACAGTTTTCAAATCAAATCCTTAAGTATGCCAGAGCCACAAAGACTAGAGATGCATAAATCTGTAACCATTAATAAAAAGGTGTGAAGAAGAATATCTGATACTCCAATTATTCAAGGAGCCTCACACATCCATTTGGAATGGGAAACTGTAAGTGATAAATTATGAAACATTGGTTATAGTCCTGTTTTTAAAAGTAGGCTGAGATGAAGTTTCACTTACATATTTCTAGAAATGGCAGAAAAACTATGTTTACAGTCTCTCTCTCTAGCTCCTGGAAGTCATTTTCTGAATTAGGTCAACATAGATTTCCCTAGCAATACAAATGCTCCCAACTTAGTCTCTATTTGGAAGAAACATACACTAAGAGACTTAAATAAAATATGCACACAAGCTATAATAAAATGAAGCAGGCAATACAATACAAGGGGGAAGAGGGCAAGGCTTAGAGGAAAATATGTAATTACCATAACTAAGTATGTCACTGACATGCTGTATCATACTGTGTAAGAACATTTGTTTCTGCAAGTTTTCATGTATGTGCTAATGTCAAAGGCAAAACCCCTATAATCAGTTACATGAGACACCTGACTTCTTCCTATAATATAAACAAGAAAGCAAGGATTTAGGAACTAGTAAGCAGGAACCAGGCAGCAGGAATCAGGCATCAAGAACCATTCTATTGACAAAATGAATGACTAATTATTCTTGTCATTATTAAACAAATTAACATCATGAACCTGTCTTCTCTTTGATTGAGTGGGGGATGTTTGCAGGATAAACACTTCACTTCTTTGTATCCCCAACAGTGTATAAATTCATTCATGCATACCACAGCTAGGAAAACAGTGTAAAGTTCTGAAGAGTCAGTGTTGCATGCTTTAAAGGTCATACTGACTGTGAAGACACTATCAGCTCTACCTTTTTTCCCAATAGCAGCTGTGGTCCACACATCATCAGACAGGCATGCCTGTATCCCAAGAACCAAGTTTCAAAAGCAGGCTATGCTGACTTTGGCTACTGGTCAGCAGTGAAGTAATTCCTACCCAAAACTGTTAGTCTTCAATCATGTATTACATCACTGTTGATTATGAACATAAATGTGAATAAAACGATGAATGTGAGTGAACTAATAACTTTTGGGCATACTAAAAATCTGAATTTGTTTGCCATCGTCATTGATGATGATACCTTTTACTAATCTGACTTACATTAGGATGATACATATATATACATATACATATATGTATATGTATTATATATTATATGTATATATATATATATGTATATATATATATATATAATTACAAGGGACTTGAACAACCATTTATAGAATAAAATCAATGTGTATAACTCATATGAATATATCAGCCTTCCAAAGTTAATTTTCCTAAAAATGATGTTCTTCTATAGTCATTTAAACCTGATTATGGGAGAGATTGGCACTTCAACTTAGGGATACTATACCATTTTACATAACAACTTGTCATCCCCATGCCTACTTCCCTCTGAATTTTTATATTACAGACTAAGGAGCAGTTATGAGAGAGATGATTTTTGAGTTCTTAGTGAGAATTTTCCACATAAAGAAACTGATCAGAGCTGCTAATGTTTCTCCATAGAGTTTATAATTTGGCTTCTCTCAGAAGTAACTACAGAGAAAACACAAACATGCCATAGAGCAGGAACTGGATACTTCCCCATGGCATTTCTTTCCTGAAAACCACACATTACTTATAATTTTATCTTGCCATTACATTCTGGTTAAACAAAATCTAGAAATAATGCTTCTAGAAAATAATTAGTAACCTTTATTCAGTAAATTGTGTCTAACCATTGAAAGATAAATGAGTAGTTTCTAGCAGAATCTCAATAGTCAAAGTCTTTAAGGATGTTTCAAATAGTGAATGAAATACAAACTCACATTAAAACTCCTATATTTCAATTGCTTTATATTTTAAAACTGAGTTATGGTTGACAGTGTATAATAGATCACTCAAGAAAAACCTGGTAACAGTGGCCACGTGGCTTGCCTTCCTTATATATCAGTTCTCTAAATCAACCTCAATTCAAGATGATAACATTTGTAAGGATTATTCTCATGGGGGTAACCCTCCTTTACAGGTAAGGATGGTTGCTCTTTATGACATTCATAAACATGCCCATTAGTGGATGTTCCTCTTCACAGTACTCATTCATTTTTGAATACATAATTTATAGTGTTGTTAAGTATCTATTGACTGATATGCCTTCATACAATTGAAGGTTTATGGTATCGACACCCAGGAATTCAGCATCCTTAGAGTAACAGTAAAGAACAAAGTTAATGCACTAGAAAATTTTACAAGAAATATACATCACTTCTGCACAACCAGTGTTAGGAAAATTTATCTTTTAACAAATTCTGTCTTATAAAATAATTTTTGAAGCCCAGAGGCTATTTTCCAGAAGTAAATTTTATCATATAAAATTAGGCTTTACACATATTTGTCACTCCAACCCCACCTCCATTTTTGCATTTCTTTAATTTATTAGGGTTTCTTTTCTTTGTGAGCATTGTCGGTTTGTTTGTTTGATTTAGATACGGTCTCACTATATGGTTCTGAGTAGCCTGGAACTCCTTCCCTAGACCAGGCTTGTCTTTAACAAACAGGCGTACCCAAACACTAAGTTTAAGGTTTATGCCCCCTCGCTCAGCCCTTGAAGCCGCAATATCTACATGACCAGGTTAGCTAAAGCTAAATGCATCATTTGAGAGCCTTCTCTCTAATCTACAAATTTTATTAATAAAATCACCCCAAGAGACACAGTTTTCTTGTGACCTCATAACTAGCTTTCGATAGGCTGCTCTGAGAGCCCTATTTACTCAGCTTTCCACAGAAACGACTGAGTTTGTTTCAGGAAAATTGGGAGACTCGTTCGCTTCTTGCTCATGTCCTGCTCTTCGTTAACTGCTATGAAGAATATACAGGTGGAATCAGAAAAGAAAAGTGATCTTTGCCCTTAGTCAGACAGGAACATCACTGCAAAGGCAGGCTACATGTCAAATGGGGCATGTGGAGGCCCCGATCACCTCATAACAGATGTGGTGAGGATGAAACAGGATAGATCTAAAAAACTACTGCTAATCCCAAAGTGAGGATAGTGTCACCATGACATTAAAGGCAGTAAAGTTTAAAACCCAATAGTTTCTTGAATTTAGGAACCAAATCTAATTTTTATAAGTTCCAATTTCCTGTGATTAAATTAATGCATTTTCTCATGGATCCTGAGAAATGTTTGATAATGCAAAATTAAGAAGTCACATTAATCTCATGATTTTAAAAATAGCTCCAAGAGTATCCTGTCCCCACCAGTGAGTAATCATACTGTGACAGATAAAAAATTGCTATCACATTTTCTTTTCTTTTCTTTTTTGAGAATATAGTATAATTACATCATTTTCCCTCCCTTACTGTCCTCCAAGCCCTCCCAGATACCATTATCTTTTCAATTTATAATTTATTTTGTTCATTAATTATTGCTAAATATGCATATGTATATACACATATATTTTTAAATACATAAATACACTCTGCTCAAGTCTATATAATATCTGTATGTATGTTTTCAGGACTGAGCCTTGGGGACTGGATAACTAATTGTTGTGTTCTTCCTGGGGAAGATTATTTTTCTCACTCTCAGCATGTCTTGGTTACCTATAGTTCTTTCTTTAAGAGACTCATAAGCTTACTTTAGTTACTTTAGCATGTATACCGGGGCCACCTTTGTTCAGGCCATGTTTAGACAGTCATGTTGGTGAGATTTCAAGGTTGCAGTTTCTGACTTTGCTTGCTAGGAGTCACAACCTAAATATCCTACAAACAACAAATGTTATTTCTTTCTTCTTTTTTTTAAAGTATGTTACATGTTTTATTCAATATATCCCAAACCATTATCACCTTACTTTATATGCCTTGGGTACTACAGTTCTTTTTTCTTTTTCTTTTTTTTTTTCCGATATATTTTTTATTTACATTTCAAATGATTTCCCCTTTCCTGGCTCCCAACTCCCCGAAAGTCCCATAAGCCCTCTTCCCTCCTCCTGTTCCCCCATTCACTCCTTCCCACTTCCCTGTTCTGGTATTGCCCTACACTACTGCACTGAGCCTTTCCAGAACCAGGGGCCACTCCTCCATTCTTCTTGGACATCATTTGATATGTGGATTATGTCTTGGGTATTCCACATTTCTAGGCTAATATCTGCTTATCAGTGAGTGCATACCATGATTGAGCTTTTGAGACTGGGTTTCCTCATGTACTATGATGTTCTCTAGCTCTCTCCTTGTCTAAGAATTTCATGAATTCATTGTTTCTAATGGCTGAATAGTACTCCATTGTGTATATATAACACATTTTTTTTATCCATTCCTCTGTTGAGGGACATCTGAGTTCGTTCCAGCTTCTGGCTATCATAAATAGGGTTGCTTTGAACATAGTGGAGCATGTACCCTTATGACATGCTGGGGAATGCTCTGGGTATATGCCCAGGAGCACGGTCCTCCGGATGTGTCATGCCCAGTTTTCTGAGGAACCGCCAGACTGATTTCCAGAGTGGTTGTACCATCTTGCAACCCCACCAGCAGTGGAGTAGTGTTCCTCTTTCTCCATATCCTTGCCAATACCTGCTGTCTCATGAATTTTTAATCTTAGCCATTCTGACTGGTGAGAGCTGAAATCTCAGGATTGTTTTGATTTGCATTTTCCTAATGACTAATGATGTTGAACATTTTTTAAGATGCTTCTCAGCCATCCGAAGTTCTTCAGGTGAAAATTATTTGTTTAGCTCTGTACACCATTTTTTAATAGGGTTATTTGGTTTCTTGGGTCTGATTTCCTGAGTTCTTTGTATATATTGAATATTAGCCCTCTGTCAGATGTAGGGTTGGTGAAGATCTTTTCCCAATTTGTTGGTTGCCAATTTGTCCTTTTGATGGTGTCCTTTGCGTTTGTTTCTTTGTTTGTTGTTTGTTTTTCCTTTCTTTTTCTTTTTCTTTTTTTTTAAAGTTTTCACCAAATTGAGAGGTATATGGCTGTATGAATTAGGATTACTGTTGTTGTGATGAAACACCATGACCAAAACAACTTAGAGAGAAAAGAATTTACTTATTTACTTGACTTACACTTTCACATCATTGTTCATCATCAAAGGAGTCAGGACATAAACTCAAATAAAGCAGGAACAATGAGGCAGGAGCTGAAGCAGAGGCTACAGAGGGGTAGTTTGTTTCCTCACCATGACTCATTTGGCCTGCCTTCTTATAGAAACCAGGACTACCAGCCCAAGGATGAAACCACCTGAAATGGGCTGAGATCTCTCCCATCAATCACTAATTAAGAAAATGCCCTGTAATCAGATCTTATAGACATGTTCTCTCAATTGAGGTTCCTTCCTTTCAGATAACTCTAGTCTGTGTCAAGGTAACCTAAAACTTAACACTCCCAGGAACACTCCTAATTTTAATATTCAAAAATGATCATTTATGTCAGAGGAATTAGCATAGAATGAGTATTTTATTCTTTCAAAATGGTCACACATATAACTGTACTTAATTCCTTAAATTTTTTACATACATATGTAATTATATATTCTATATATGTAAATGCAACCTTTCAGTCTGTGTAGAAAGTTATTTGTATGTAATGGTTTCATGGCTAACTACTTGGTATTGGATAGTCAATTGGTGAGCTCATTCCTGGTTAAAAGTGTATCTTTAGTTAACTGTAGTTTTTGTCTGGGGTTGGGGTCCTGTAGAATTCCCCCCATTCCATGTTAACACACCTGTTGTTGATATCCTGATTTGGGTCCTATTTAGACAGCCATGTTTTGCGACTTCATACAAGTATCTTCCCTGTCATTTTTAGAGGATACATTCTCACAACATACTTCCTTTTCCTCTGGCTCCTATACTCTTTTTTTATACCGTCTTCTGTTATATTTCTTGTGCTGTAAGTGCAAGAGTTGTATATATGTAGATGCATCAGTTGGGGCTGTACCACATAATCACATGCTTTCTGCATTTTTCATTGGTTTTCCTTTTTCTGTACTGGTCTCTATCTCTTACAAGAGAACTTTTTTGATGGAGTGGGGAGACCATACATACCTCTCATTATAAGGCTAAATATCTAGAATGCAGTTAGGACATTTTTTGGTATAATAAAGTGACAGATATAGGTTCTCTTCCAAAATATATGACTTCACTAACCCCTTATAGTTGGCTAGGTTTCCAGTACTGGAAATGATTTCTCTCTTGTTGAACAAGTCTTAAACCAAAATAGAGAGCTTTTATTTCTTGCTAAGGCATGCATGTAACTATACACTCTTAAGTTTATTGTGTCATAGGTTTCACATGGGACTAAGATTGTTGGTTATTTCTGTGCCTGGTAACATTTCATAGTGTGTTTTGATATAATAGGAACTAGTCCTCAAAGAGAGAGACAGTCAGGTCAAATCCAGCTTGAATTCTCTGTGTCTAATATCCTGTGTACATGGTTTCTTCAGCAAGAGAAACTTAGTTTAATCTGTTGGAGGCAATCAAAGGTAACAGAAATAGTCTATAATATTTTGGGACGTTCATGGACTTCCTTCCCCAGTGACCAAAAATAGGGCTTATCATGACTGGTGTTGGGTACTATGTTCTATGTTTATGACTCTAGCAGGGAAGCAGTGTCAGCACAGGTGGGAATTTTTCATTTAAACTATATATGTGTATATATAAACTTATTAGTAATATATGTATTTTAGGTAAATTGAGAATAAAATGATTCCTTGGGAAATATTTAGACATCCTTACTCTTATTTTCCCTCCTCTCTTCTGTATTAATCTTACTCCCACCCCTTAAATATTTCTCTTCTTCAAATGAATCGAATTCTGTTATTCCTCTTCTTACTGCTTCCTACTGTTTAGACTCTTTTTACGTTCCTAGATTCTGTGGTTACTTCAGGTTGTAAATTCCATGTTAAGATTTGGAGTTCAGAATCACAGATGAGAATCACCATGCAACATTTGTCTTCTGTGTCTGGTTTACTTCACACAGTCTAAACCTTTGTAGTTTCATGAACTTGCCTGAAAATTTTGTGATGTCATGTTTCTTTACAGATAAATAATGTTCTATGATGTATATTCATGTCTCTTTTCCAGTTGAGCATTTATGTTGTTTCCATTTTCCAGCTACTGGAAATAGAGCAGCAATGAACACGGTTGAGCAAATGTCTGTAAACTAGGATCTTTCGTTCTTTGGGTATATGTTAAGGAGTAACTGCATCATAATACACATTTATTTTTAGCTATTTTAAACTTCTCCACAATGATTTCTGAGATATTTCTTTACCCCTTTTATTTCCTCTGTTCAGAACTTTCTGTTAAGATCTGTCACCCAAGCCAGACAATGGCAGTACATGCCTTTAATCCTAGCACTTGGGAGAAAGGGGCAGGCTGATTTCTGAGTTCAAGGCCAGCCTGGTTTACAGAATGAGTTCCAGGACAGCCAGGGCTATAAAGAAAAACCCTGGTTCAAAAAAAATGAAGAAAAAAAAAGATCTGTCACCCAGTTTCAAATGAATCCTTTATCCTTTAAGTTTTTTGAGTCTTTGTGTTTAGTTCTTTCTGTCTTCTGGATGTAAACTCTGTGTCAGATTTACAGCTGGCAATGATTCTTTCCTCTTTTGTCTATTCCTGCTTCTCTTGATCAATTACATCTTTAGCTGGATAAAAGCTTCCTTCTACATCTTTTCCAGCCTTTGTTATCCATTGTTTTGTTGGTCTTCAGCATTTCAACTGGACTATGATGAAATCTCAAAGTTGTTTCAATTTGTATTTCTCTAATGTTTAACAGGAATATCAGGCTATAGTTCTCTCTCTCTCTCTCTCTCTGTCTCTCTCTCTCTCTCTCTCGCTCTCCTCTCTTGGTATTGTGTCTTTACCTGGTTTGGTTATTAGAATGATAAATAAATTTAAATATAACCGTGACACTGTCCTACTAACCAAAACAATAGACAGACTTAGTTTTCAAATGTTGACGTGTAGCTCAAAATTAATTAATTAATTAATGTATGGTAAGCAGAGTTTCGGGAGTAAATAAACACATTTAACCAACCAAGGAGTATTGTATTCAGAGACTAGAATTTTGGGAAGTGCTGATAAAAAGCTGATCATATCAGATGATTGGACAGTTACAGAGAACAGGGTTTCAGAGGTACATGAAAACAGTTCTGGGCTAAACTTCATTGTGCATCTCCTTTTCTATATGAAATAAAGCAAAACAGAGGCACGGTTTAATGAACTGTCTCCATAGGGTCCCAAAGCACGCATCCTCTCTGTCTCTCTGTCTCTCTGTCTCTGTCTCTCTGTCTCTCTGCCTCTGTCTCTCTGTCTCTCTCTATCTCTTTGTGTATATAGGTATATGTATAGGTATATGTATCTATTCCTATGTATAAACATGTATATATATATATAGGCGTATATGATATGTATCTGCCTATCAAAACTCGAGGTCCACATGATGATGTCTTTTTAAATCATGTGTCACCTTACGTCATGACACAGCATCTCTTCACTAAACCTGGAACTTTTGATTTCAGCTAGACTGGCTGGATAGCTCTAGGAATCTGTCACCTTTATCAGACTGTTCCAACACTGCCATGCCTGACTTTGATGTCCGTGCTGGGGAGCCCAACCTCATGCTTATAAAGCAAGGTATCCCCACTGAGTCAGATCCCCAGTCTGACTTCAGGATACAGTATAAAAAAACCAAGAGACTGAGAGCAGGAGTAGCACAGGTGGTGGGCAGGTGTCCTGAATATAAGGGCCTTTCGGGATTGTGAGGATCCCATACAAACAAAAGATGGGAATGTATAAATAGATACCATGTGGGTCCTGTCAGAATTTAAGATTTAGCAAGCTGACTCTTGCATTTCCAGAGCGATACTGAGTAGACCGGCCAGATTTCGTTATAAAATTAGACGCAAATTACTTCAATTTTATTTTCTCCTATATAAAAGAAAATTAACACCCATTGCTTAGCCTACCACACTGGATACTGAAGATAATGGATTTCAGCTGCCATGAGAAAATAATATATGTGATCCTCTAAATGGATTAAGTTGGATGATGGTTACATTTTGGAAGAAAATGTAGAAATTTGTGCATATATATATATATATATATATATCCTATGTTTATAATAACATAATATAGTCTGGAAGTGTGTGAATAATTTACAACATATTTGTATTTGTACACATACATATATTTAACAACAATGAAATCACAGATATGTTGAACATCTCAGAATTTTAGGTTATTAAACTCAGACTTAAAGATGCTTCCCTGGTTTGGCAGAATGAGGTCCAGGAAACATTTGTATTCACATTCCAGTAGAGTGTCTTAAACTCCCACCCCAATTACATGCTTTCATACTGCATAGTGTTCCCACGATAACTCACAGCACAGAGCATCAGTTACCCTTTCAGATGACTCTGCATCTATTTTCTCAGCATTTCCAATATATCTCTTATTTTCTCCTGCATTCATTCAACTCAGCATCTTCCCCATCACTGACTTTGAAGCACATTTGAGATATTCCTCAGTCTCTGGTTTCAATTAGACTAACTTGACGACTCCTTCTCTGCTTCTTTTCTTCCTAAGGTGGTGCTCCCTCTTATTCTAATTATTACCAACGTACACAGCTACTATCCACCATTGTTCAGTATTTCCCACAGCTATGTCACTTTCCAGCAGAGAAGACAATGAGCCATACACGTGACAGTTCCAAAGACCAGAGCGAAAACAGAAGCCAGGGGGAACAAGAGTAAAAAGGTATGGTATAGGCTGCAGTGTAAGCTTTAGCAGTGAAAACTCCAAGGTATTTCTCAGTTTACATGCCACAGATAAAATAAAAACAAAAGCAAAAACAAAACAGAACAAAACAAAACAAAAAAAGACGAAGAGAATTTTAGAATTCCCTTTGGCCCAGTAATTGCTCCACTAACTGACAGGGCAAAGAAGGATTTCAAGGGGCGAATGCGTAGCTGAAAATGAATTTCAAGTACAGGAGAAGGGAAGCAGTGGTCTAGAGCAATGTTTGTGACTGACAGAACTTTGATGTGGCAGCAGGGTTGACACCGCCTTTCCAAACAAGGTCCCCTGAGATGTCTCATCAACCCCAGTGCTCTGACACTGTAACTCGCCAGAGAGCTGACTTGCCCACTCAGCGTGGCTTCTGCTGACTTAGTTCTGCCAAGGTTGTAGTTTTGGAGGGAGGGCTTAGGAAAGGTCCTGCTCTCTGCTCCTCTGGGTGCAGGTTCCCAGCTGCTTTTCCTCTCAAACAAAAGAGCATCGTTCATTTTGTGCCTTGCCTCTAAGCCTGCCAGGCAGCAGCGATGTCTCTTTTTGGTCTGTTCCTTGACTTGCCACCAGTGTTCATGAATTTTAATTAAAACATATTGAAGAGCTGGCAATGGTTAAATCTAAATGTTAGTTAAAAAATAAGTGAATGATTTCTCAGAATCCCTATCTCAAATCTGCTAGTTAAGCTGTGACTAAACATTTTCAAAGCAATAAAAGTAAAAGCAGCATGAGGTGAATGAGCCACATAAATGTACACACAAACACACACACACACACACAAACACACACACAGACAAGGACATACATACACAGAAGAACTTACAGGCACACATATATGCAAACACACACACACTCGTGCACATGCATGCACACTCACACACACAAATGAGAACACACACACATATGCACCCACACACATACAAGCACACATACAAGCTCATATGTGAAAGCACATGCATGCACACACATGTGAACACATACACACACACACACACACACACACACACACACACATACTCTGCTGCACGAACCTGGAACTGACAGTAAACCAAGGGCAAGATTTTAGAAACAAACACAAAAGAAAATTGTGCGTTTTTGTTTTGTTTGTTTTGTTTTGCATCATTTATACTTTACCAACAAACTATGCATAAAATATTTAAGGAGTGTTTTGAATGGAGGAAAGCACTGTTTCAAAGCAAGAAGGTCAGAGCTTGGTCTCTAGCCACAGCAACAAAACAACTACAACAACAATAACAACAACAAAACTTCTGTAGGTAAGCTACACTTCTCTGACTCATTAAACAAAAACTAAAGTTAGAAATAGGAGTTTTTACTTCAAACTGCTTTAGGAATAAGCTCACAAAGAAAATCATTTTTGTTTTGTTTGTTTCAGTTTGTTTTTGCATGTGTTACCGAATATAAAATGTCACACATGTGATTTAGCATGAAAGAGCTTTTCATATTATTTCAGAATTTCTCCTAAAGCTTGACCCAGAAACAATCAATAATAAATATCATTTTATTGATTAAATGAATACATTAAACATACTCAGGTCATACTAAGAAACAATAATAAAGAAAATCCTTGAAAAGGTGAGTTGCAACATTGATCTGAAGTATAAAAGAAAAAGTAGAAAAGATATGTGGGGAAGGATTCACTGAAGCAGGAGAAAGGAGATGAGGTCCACTCTCACTCAGAACCACATGAGAATTCACAAAGAAAATGTCTTAAAGATGGGGGGATTTGTATGTAACTCCATATGTCTCTACAACTGCACAACTGAGAACTCATATGAGAGTAAAGAGATGTACTGAAATGAAATGGCTCTTAAATGCAGGCCAATTAAGTGGAGAGTGATAATTAACGCAGGTGCTTGTCATTTAGAGTTAGCTCAGGCCAGGTGTCTGGCTGGAGTGGACAGATGACAAGACAGTACAAGGAGATGGGGCAGCAGAAGAGAGACGTCCAGACCAGTAGTCAGAGTGCGGATGCTCAGAGTGTCCTTTATACCAGCAAGCCTCTATTTTCTCTTAGAGAAGACAGTTCTAAGAGCCACCTTCTAAGGAAGAAGCTACAACACACAGTTCATAGCAATAGGTCCAATGCTTATGAGTGGATGCACTGTAATATTGTTATGATGTTTTAGAAAGAATATTATAGGTAAAGGATGACAGTCCTAGTTAGGAGAATGTAGAATGAGATGGCTTAACATCTCTGAAAAGAGCCTTTGAATAGTCAACCATGAGGCTAAGAGACATGGTGGCCCAGAAGTGTCCTACCAGAGATGTTTTTCCTAATCTCCCTGACTCTAATGATACTTAATTAAGAGGTAAGAAGCGAAGACTGAAGAATCACTATCATTTTAGTATTTTAGTTCTCTTTCTCACTACAGACACTCAAGTCATTGATTAAGATTGAGCTGAAGAGACTATATGTGTCTACACACACACACACACACACAAACATATATAGATTAATGGGATCAACAATGCTAACAGATATATTTAAGAATATATCTGTATAATCTATTTACCTATCTACCAATTTATTTAGTGGAAAGGAATTGTATAGATGCAGATGTTGTAATCCTATATTTCATGACTTGCTACAGAGCCTATTCAATTTTTGGCAGTCCTTTCTACCTGTGTCTTCTAACTATACCCTAACTACCTCTGGGAAGCAGATAAATGTTCAACACAGACTCTTTCTGTTTATAGACCTTGTTTTGGTTGGATATCATCTAGTTTGAGTACTAAGAGTGTCTCATATATTTCTTGCAGTCTTGCTCATAGTAATTATTCAGTAGGAGACATCTCTCAAGCAATACTAGTCAATACAATTGATTCCTGATAGTCTAGAAACAGCCTTTGTCTAATATGCTTGCACATGATTGGTTATTATCATGAAAATGGTGAACATATTTTAGACCATGAAGATCAAATGATCATGATTATAACTAAAAGCTAGGAATATTAAAATCATTGAAAGAATAAATTATTGGTGATGGGTGGATTCCATCACACTGATAATCAAGTTATTTTTGTAACTTAGCTTACATGCACTGATATGTTACTTCTCATTTTAGAAGAGTTTAATGTAATATTTTTCTATTTATGATATATATATATATATATAGCATACATTCCCATTCATAGTACATAATTATTTTTCCACTTACTGTATATGTCTTTCCATTTATATCATATATATTTATACATATATATATATATATTACATATATAATTATATATTCTCAAAATGGTTGAGAAGCTCTAGAAACGTTCTGGTGATTGTTTTAAAGAAGGAATTTAAGCAACAATAGACTTGTAAGTAAAATGGATAGCTTGATCTTAAATTGAACCCAGCCTGTTTCCTCAGCCATTTTAAGGAATATCATTTATCTGTCACAATAAAGTATCTATGCATGGCTATTTTAAAAGCTGTGGTCTCCTTGCCTATCCATTAAAGTCATAAACCCATGAATTCTGTTTTAGAATTCAAAGGGAAGAGTTATTTGGAGATGATAATAATTCTCAGTGTGTAGGAAAAGTCACTGTTGGAGTTATTAAATATTTAACATATTACAGCAAAGAACTTGACCAAACTGTTGAATTAGAATCAGATTTCTTAACACTTAAGGATAGTTTTGATATTTATAAAACATAAAATAAATAACAGACACAGAAAATCCTTAAAATCTGCTTTTTTTTTGTCTGATAAACAGCAGCTGCTGATGGAGGAGGAAAGTCCACATGCGAGAAATGAAGGAAGCATCCAGAAATTCTATCAAGCTGAGCATGAAATTTCTAAGCCTTTCATACCATTGGGGCTAAATTTGGAAAATAAAATTCCCTACTTGCTTCTTCATGCTCACTGATTTGAAAATAGAAAATAAAATGAAAAAAAAATTCAAACTCAATACATCAGCTTAGATTCCCCCATTATCTAATTAATAGCTACTATTTAAAGAACCCCGAATTTGTACCAGGCAATGCTCTAATTGCTTTGTGTGTGGTATGTGAGAGCTCATTTATTAAACTTACACTTTGATGTAGTAAAGTTGATTCTGGAACTTGACTAAATCCAGGCATCACATAGCTTGCTTAGGTCAGTTGAATTTTAACAGGGAGTCACAGCCACGATATGCTGACTCATTGAGAATCTAGGCTTTATTCCATAACTCTGCTTTTTTTTTCCTACTACCATTATATCCTTCTTTAAAAATAAATGAGCATGTGTGTGCATTTAATGCCAACTTGCTGGTTCCTTTTAGATATTTTTTTTTATTAAGAATTATGGTAGATAAGGGATTAACCTGATGGTTCTGTGGGTAAAGGCATTAACCACAAAGTTTGACAAATCTGAGATTATCACTAGAGTCACAGAGTAGAATACGGGTACTGACTTTTCCAAGTCATACAATTTGTCTTTGAATTAAACACATGCACTTTGGAATTCACATTCTATCTATCTATCTATCTATCTATCTATCTATCTATCTATCTATCTATCTATCTATCTATTTATCTATCTATCTATCTTGCTATCTATCTATCTAGCTATCTATCTATCTTTTACCTATCACCTATCATCATCTATTAAACTATCATCTATATTTATCTATTATCTATGTATCTTTTAATCATTTATCTATCAATCTATCTTTCTATATTTAACTATCTACCTATATATTATTTATTTATCATCTTTCTTTCTTTTCCCTATGGACAGAAATAAATAAACAAACTTAATAAAATTAACACAGAATAGTAGAAATGTATTTTCCCTAACTGATTTAGATTTATCTAATTAATATTTTCATAGTTATTACTTTATAAGTATTTTAGTAATTATAAAAGTATAAGATGTATGAATGAATCGATTTAATTCATGGCATTTCTCATGGCAAAATATTTAAGTGTTTGCAGTTATAAGGAAATAGTTTAACAATAGGCATACTTGCTCTAAAAGTCTTTTTTTATTTTAGTTTATTTCTCCAGGAAAGATACCCAGACTGAAAACTGACAGATAAAATTATTAATATTGGTTTGATTTATGTCCTGCCAAAATATTTACTTTTTAAAATTTGTCCTGGATTTATGCTTTCTCAATCTGTTGTTTATCTTGTTATTGTTTCAAGGAAAATATAATTTCTAGTCACTCATGTGATCTTTTAAATAGTTATCTAAAATAATAATGATTTCATTATTTTTTTCAAGGCTAGGAATGCTAAAATTTGTTTTGTCTTTGGACACAAAAATTATAGCACCTACAAAATCAACATAATGATAACTAAAAAGTAGTTAAAAATAGACATTGTCTTTCCAAACTCTTTCATTTGTTTTTTGGTATGTTTGATTTGTTGGTTGGTTTTGTTTGTTTGTTTGGGATTCTTTTGGCCTTGGTTTTAGCTTTCAAATAAAATCTGGCAATGTTGCTCTGAATGTCTTGAAATGCCGTATGAGGACCCAGATGACTTTGAATTCATAGAGATCTACCTGCTTTTGACTCTTAAATGATGGGATTAAAAGTGTCTACTACCAAACTTTCCAAAACCCAAATATTCATATCCAGAACTCTTCCCCTTTCAATTCACTTAATACAGAGTTACACTAAAGGACATTCCTATTTAATATTTTTCTTTAGCATCTATTTTTTGTGTGGTTTTTCAAGACAGAGTTTCTCTGTGTAGCCTTGGCTGTCCTAGAACTCACTCTGTAGACCAGGCTGGCCTCGAACTCAGAAATCCACCTGTCTCTGCCTCTCAAGTGCTGGGATTAAAGGCACGCACCACCACTGCCCAGCAATGTTTTTCTTTTTCTTAAATTTATTGATATATTCTTTATTTACATTTCAAATGATTTCCCCTTTTCTGGCTCCCCACTCCCTGAAAGTCCCATAAGCCCTCTTCCCTCCCCCTGTTCCCCCATCCACCCCTTCCCACTTCCCTGTTCTGGTATCCCCCTATACTCTTGCATTGAGTCTTTCCAGAACCAGAACCTCCGTTCTTCTTGGACATCATTTATTATGTGGATTATGTCTTGGGTATTCAAAGTTTCTAGGCTAATATCCACTTATCAGTGAGTGCATACCATGATTGATCTTTTGAGACTGTGTTACCTCACATAGTATGATGTTCTCCAGCGCCATCCATTTGTCTAAGAATTTCATGAATTCATTGTTTCTAATGGCTGAATAGTACTCCATTGTGTAAATATACCACATTTTTTGTATCCATTCCTCTGTTGAAGGACACCTGTGTTCTTTCCAGCTTCAGGCTACTACAAATAGGGCTGCTATAAACATAGTGGAGCATGTGTCCTTATTGCATGCTCTGGGTATATGCCAGGAGTAGTATAGCAGGGTCCTCCAGAAGTGTCATGCCCAGATTTCTGAGGAACTGCCAGACTGATTTCCAAAGTGTTTGCACCATCTTGCAACCCTACCAGCAGTGGAGGAGTGTTCCTCTTTCTCCACATCCTCGCCAGCACCTGCTGTCTCCTGATTTTTTTACCTTAGCCATTCTGACTGGTGTGAGGTGAAATCTTAGGGTTGTTTTGATTTGCATTTCCCTAATGATTAATGATGTTGAACATTTCTTAAGGTGCTTCTCAGCCATCTGAAGTTCTTCATGTGAAAATTGTTTATTTAGCTCTGTACCCCACTTAACTTCTGGGGGAATCAGTATCCCAGACCTCAAACATTACTACAGAGCAATAATGATAAACACTGCATGGTATTGGTACAATGTCAGGCAAACAGATCAATGGAATAGGATTGAAGACCCAGAAATGATCCCATACACCTATGGTCACTTGATCTTCAACAAAGGAGCTGAAAAAATCCAATGGAAAAAAGATAGTCTTTTCAACAAATGGTGCTGGTTGAATTGGAGGTCACCATGCAGAAGAATGTGAACCCATTCTTATCCCCTTTTACTAAGCTCAACTCCAAGTGGATCAAGGACCTCCACATAAAAGCTGACACACTGAAACTAATAGAAAAGAAACCATTGAGGACATGGGCACAGGGAATAAGTTCCTGAACAGAACACCAATAGCTTATGCTCTAAGATAAAGAATTGACAAATGGGACCTCATAAAACTACAAAGTTTCTGTAAGGCAAAGGACACTGTCAACAGAACAAAACATCAACCAACAGATTGGGAAAGGATCTTCACCAACCCTCAATCCAACAGAGGGCTAATAACTAATATATACAATGTTTTTCTTAAAAACAAATTTCAATGATGTTACAAAGGATTGTACTATGAGTCTGCATATTGTTCTTACTAGAGTTTTCTTCATCTCGAGTATTTTCTTATGTACTCTGTTCATCAAGTTGTATTTTTTTTTTGGCTCTTTGGCTTTCCAAATGTTTATTTGCCTATTTGTTATTTAATATATTACTATGCACCATTCTCAACAAAGGAAAATTTCAACATCTATTATTGATAGACTTGAAACATCTATATGAACCTTCTAACAACAAGAATAAACCAGAGGGAAGACTGGGAAGGGAGAAAATTCTGAGCTGCACCAGAAGACCTCTCTAGGTATTCCAGTATCCACTGGAGTAATGATCAGGGTATGAACATGAGGATACCTACCCTGTTCTGACATGAAAACACTGAAAAGGAATGTAAGAAATCATATCTTGAGGTCTTCTACAGCCGCATTTAGTTCCTCTTCCCAAAAAGGTGGAAGAAACTCATAATTCTATGAGGGAATAGAGACAAGCCTGTCTCCAAGTGGGACAACATCAGTTCTACACAATAACCTTTTCTGACTCTACTTGGCAAATATTTAGAAAGAATGGACAGTGGCACTCTGCATTCAATAATACTTAGAAGTGCAAAAATACTATTTCCAATATCAAATGAATTAAAACAGAGTCTCTGACATCTTAAGTGAACAAAGGTGGACAAAAACAGCCAGAAAGATAGGAAAACAAAGTTCACAGTAGAGTATTAGTTAATCAATACTTACCTGAAAATGAGGTTGTAAAATTAAAATAATTAAAGTTAGTAATCCTTCAGCACTACTAGAGCAAAAGAATAAAATGACATGCAATAAGTTTAGAGGATACAAAAGACCCCCTTTAATCAGCAAGGATAAAACATAAAATTATGAAATAAATAAATAAATAAATAAATGTATACATACATAAATATTAAAAATAGTATATACAGGATCAGTGACAGATCAAGCACCATAGAAAATAGAGCAATGCATATTTATTAAATTATATCAATTAAATGCTGCGATAAATAATTAGCAAATATACATAAAGAATATCATTGACTATGCAGCTTATTTAGATAAGTGAACTATCCATCTTGCTTTGACGTTTTAGAAATAAATCTTATAGTTCATGCTTTGGGGTGACATATTAGAGTTATACACATAACACATACACATGTGTAATTTGGTACTTATTTTGACAATTGAATAAAATGTGCTGTAAGACCCAACTCTTCTATTCCTTGCACATAGACATATATACTTATTTGTTAATAAATGTATTTAAGAGCTTGAACATTTATTAAGGTTTAGACATTTATTAAGGTTTAGACAACTGTCCATCATTAGGTTAATAAATACATACACTATGATATCTTAAAAGAATTGGTTACATTAAAAAATTAGAGTCAAATTATTATTTGTTTTACTTCAGACAAATATCTGTTATTATTCTGAAGAATGATTAGTGACAATAAAAAGTAACAATAAAGCTTGTCTGCTCCTCTGAAGACCCGACAGTCTGAAGGCCTCCTAGGAGATCTGCTGCACACAGGGTAACCTAACAAGCCAGCCCAACCCCCTGACACACCATCCCTGTCACTTGAACTCCATCTCCTTTCCAGCCTGTGCCTTCCTCCTGGGTAGATCATCAGCATGTCTGCTCCTCTCAAGACCCCATAGTCTGAAGGCCTCCCAGGTTGTCTGTTACAGTCAGGGATACAAGCCTACCAAGAGACCTGCAATAACCCAGAGAAACAGAAGGCAGACTCCAGACAGAGACACTCAGGCTAGCTAACACCAGAGATAATCAAATGGTGAGAGGCAAGCTCAAGACCATAAGCAACAGAAACCAATATATTTTGGCATCATCAGAACCCAGTTCTCCCACCACAGCAAACCCTGGATACTCCAACATACCTGGAAATGGTGATGCTAACATAAAATTCTATCTCATGAAGATAATAGTGTCCTTTAAGGAGGCTATAAATAACTTAATGAAAAAAATACAGGAAAACACAGGTGAAGAATTAGAAGTCCTTAAAGAGGAAACAAATAAATTCCTTAATGAAGTACAGGAAAAATAAACAAGTGAAGGAATTGAACAAATTTGTCTAAGACCTAAAAATGGAAGTAGAAACAATAAAGAAAACACAAATGGAGGCAACCCTGGAAATGGAAAACCTAGGAAAGAGGTCAGGAACTACAGATATAAGCATCAACAATAGAATACAAGAGATAGAAGAGAGAATCTCAGGCATAGAAGATACCACGGAAGATATTGACCCAACTATCAAAGAAAATTGTAAAACATAAAAAAAAAACTTTTAACCCACAACATCCAGAAAATCAAGAAACAATGAAAAGACAAAATCTAAGAATAATAGGAATAGAGGAGGTAAGATTCACATCTCAAAGAACCCAAAAACGTCTTCAACAAAATCACAGAAGAAAACTAACTTCACCAACCTAAAGAAAGAGATGGCAATAAATGTGTAAGAAGCATATAGAACATCAAATAGATTGAACCAGAAAAGAAAATCCTCTAATCACATAATAATCAAAATAGTAAATTTACAGAACAAAGAAAGAATATTAAAAGTTGTAAGGGGAAGATGTCAAGTAACATATAAAGGTAGACCTATCAGAATTAATTACACCAGACTTCTCAACAGAGATCTTAAAAGGCTGAAGATCTTGGACAGAGGTCATGCATACCCTAGGACAACACAAATTCTAGCCCAGGCTACTATAACTGGCAAAACTCTCAATCATTAGAAATGGAGAAACAAAAATATTTCATGACAAAATTGAATTTAAATAATATTTATATACCAGTCCAGCCCTACAGAGCATTTTCCAGAAAGAAAACTCCAACACAAGGAGGGTCCCCATACCAAAAAAAAAAAAAAAAGATATTAATCACCTCACAACAAAACTAAAAGGAAAGAATCACATACACATAATGATGCCACCTGTAACAACAGCCATCATAGGAACTGGCAATTATCTGTCTTTAATATCTCTCAGTATCAAAGGACTCAGTTACCCAATGAAAAGACATAAGCTAACAGACTGGATGTACAAGCAGGATCCAGCATTTTGCTGCATATGAGAAACACACTTCAATAACAAAGACAGACACTACTTCAAAATAAAAGGCTGGAAAAAGTCTTCCATGAAAATGATCCCAAGAAACAAGTGGTAGTTGTTATTCTAATTTCCAGTAAAATAGACTTTAACACATAAGTTATCAAGCAAAAGGGGAAGGGCACTTAATTTTCACCAAAGGAAAAACCCACCAAAATAATGTATCAATTCTGAAGATTTATTCTTCCAAAAGCAAGGGCACCCACATTCATAAAGGAAACATTACTAAAGTTCAAAACACACACGAAGCCCACACAATAATTGTGGGAGACTTCAACACTCCACTCTCACCAATGAATAGATCATTGAAACAGAAACTTAACAGAGACACAGTGAAACTAATAGAGGTTTCGAACCAAATGGATTTGACAGATATATAGAGAACTTTTCACTCTAAAACAAAAGAATATTACTACATCTCATCTCCTCATGGTACTTTCTCCAAAACTGACCATATAATCTGTCACAAAGCAAGCCTAAACGGATACAAGAAGATTGAAGTAATATCATGCATCCTATCGTATCACCATGGACTAAGACTAGACATCCATATCAACAAAGACAACAGAAAACCCACATACCCATGGAAATTGAACAACTCTCTACTAAGTGATCACTTGCTCGGGGAAGAAATAAAGAAAGAAATGTAAAACTTCTTGGAATTCAATGGAAATGATGACACAGCATACCCAAATCTATGGGACACAATAAAAACAGTGCTAAGAGGAAAATTCATAGCACTAAGTGCCCTTCTAAAGAAATTTGGAGAGATGCTACACTAGCAACTTCACAGCATACCTGAAAGCAAAAACAAAAAGAACAAAAAAGAAGCCCAGAAGGAGCCAGAGCTCTCTCCTCTTTTCCCCATCAGCCTCAGGCTAGATCCGGCCCATGGACCCCTACTCTGTCCTCAGTTCTTCCTCAGCTCCCAGCTGTGGTGCCTGGGTGCCTAAGAGCCTGAGAACCAAATGGCCCTAGCCTCCCTCCAGGCCCAGGGACACCTGAGCCAGCCCCTTCTGTCCCAAGGACCTCAGAATGCACTCCCCCTCTCCTGGAGAAGTGTCCAGCGGCTTCCCCATAGCTTGACACCAGCCTGGCAACCACATGGGGCAAACTCAGTTCACTTCTCCAGTCCTGTCTCCTTAAAGGCCATGCCCTGTGGTGGAGTGGTCATGGGACCCCACTAACCCTACAGTTAACAAGAATGTGGAGAACGAGTAACACTCCTACATTGCTGGTGGGATGTCAAACTGGTATAAAAACTCTGGAAATCAATCTGGAGGTTCCTCAGATAATTGATCTAACAGAAGAGCAAGCTATACTACTCTTTTTTTTTTTTTAACACCAGTGTCTTGCTATGATTGTCATTGTGCTTACTTGATTTATTTTATTTTTTTTTTAATTTATTGATATATTTATTTATATTTCAAATGATTTCCCCTTTTCTGGACCCCCACTCCCCGAAAGTCCCATCAGTCCCCTTCCCTCCCCCTGTTTTCCCACCCAACCCTTCCCACTTCCCTGTTCTGATTTTGCTCTATACTGCTTCACTGAGTCTTTCCAGAACAAGGGGCCACTCCTCCGTTCTTCGTGTACCTCATATGATATGTGGATTATGTTTTGGGTATTCCAGTTTTCTAGGTTAATATCCACTTATTAGTGAGTACATACCATGATTCATCTTTTGAGTCTGGGTTACCTCACTTAGTATGATGTTCTCCAGCTCCATCCATTTGCCTAAGAATTTCATGAATTCATTGTTTCTAATGTCTAAGGCTAATATCCAACATATATAAAGAACTCAAGAAGTTAGACTCCAGAAAACCAAACAACCGTATTAAAAAAATGGGGTACAGGGTTAAACAAAGAATTTTCACCTGAAGAACTTCGGATGGCGGAGAAACATCTTAAAAAATGCTCAACTTCATTAGTCATTAGGGAAATGCAAATCAAAACAACCCTGAGATTTCACCTTACACCAGTCAGAATGGCTAAGATTAAAAATTCAGGAGACAGCAGGTGTTGGCAAGGATGTGGAGAAAGAGGAACACTCCTCCACTGCTGGTGGGGTTGCAAATTGGTACAACCACTCTGGAAATCAGTCTGGCAGTTCCTCCGAAAACCGGGCACCTCACTTCCAGAAGATCCTGCTATACCACTCCTGGGCATATACCCAAAAGATTCCCCAGCATGTAATAAGGATACATGTTTCCACTATGTTCATAGCAGCCCTATTTATAATTGCCAGAAGTTGGAAAGAACCCAGGTATCCCTCAACAGAAGAGTGGATGCCAAAAATGTGGTATATATACACAAAGCTATACTACTCTTAAACAAATCACCAAAAGATGTTCCACCATGCCACTTGTTCGACTATGTTAATAGCAGCCTTATTTGAGATAGCCAGGAGCTGTAAACAACCCAGATGTCCCACAACTGAAGAATGAATACAGAAAATGCAGTTCATTTACACATTTGAGTGCTATTCAGCTATTAAGAATGAGGATATCATGAGGTTTGTATGCAAATGGATGGAACTAGAAAATACCATCCTGAGTGAGGTAACACAGACCCAAAATGACATGCATGGTATGTACTCACTAATAAGTGGATATTAGCCAAGGAAGTAGAGAATATCCAGGATATAATCCACAGAACTCAAGAGGTTAACAAGCAGAAGGTCTCAAATGAAGATGCTTCAATCCAATTTGGAAGGGTGAAGAACACAGAAGAAGGGGGCAGAGGGAGGGAGAGACCTAGGTGGAAGAAAGGAGGGGCTGGGGAAAAAGGAAACAATCAGATATTGGGGGAGGGGAAATCAGGACTGAAGCATGAAGGCTAACAGAAAGAATGGAAACAGGTAACTTTAGAAAGTAAAAGGTGGCAGGTGGGAGAAGGGAAGTGGGAAGTGGGAGGTGGGCGGTGGGAGGTGGGAGGTAGGAGGTGGGAGGTGGGAGGTGGGAGGTGGGAGGTGGGGGAACCCTCTAGACTGCTTCTCTGACTATTGAAGGTGAGAAATTCTCAGAACTCAAAGGGAGGGACCTTAGATAAAATGTCCACGAATGGGGAGAAGGAATTTGTACAGTCCATCTCCATTTGAAAACAGGGCATCAAGTGGAAGGATGGGGTTGCCATTCCACAGTCAAAAACACTGACCCAGGTTTGTTACTATCTAAAAGAACTGTAGCAAAATAAATAAACAAATAGATAGATAGATAGATAGATAGATAGATAATGAAAATAAGAAATAATTTTTTAAAAATTGGAGAAAAGACTGAGGGGAAAGAGGTCTAGTGACAGGCCAAATAGGGACCCATCTCAAGGGGAGGCTCCAAGGCCTGACACTTTTACTGATGCTATAGTGTGATTACAGATAGGAGCCTAGCATGCCTGCCCTTGAACAGGCAGCTGACCAGGACAGATGCAGATACTTAGACCTAATAAATGGACTGACGTCGTGGACACCTGTAGTTGAATTAGGGAAAGACTGGAAAAAGTTGAGGAGTAAGGGGATCCCATAGGAAGACCAGCAGTCTCAACTAATGTGATCCCCTGAGATCTCTCCGATACTGAGCCACCAAACAGGCATCATACATGAGCTGGTCCAATGCCCTGGACATATAAAGCAGAGGACTACCTAGGTTGGCCTAAGTGAGAGAAGATATACCTAACCCTCAAGAGACTCGAGGTTCCAGGGTATGGGAAGTTTTGGTGGGGTGGGGTCGGGTGGAGTGGGGTGGAGAGGAGAGAGTGTGGGGACATCCTCTTGGAGATGAGGGAGGAGGTATGAGATGACCAACAGTGAGAGGGTGGCCTGGTAGGGGAATAATGATTGGAATATAAAACAAGATTAAAGTTAATTTTTTTAAAAAAAATTACTATAAAAAAAACCCCTACAACATGTGTCTTCTCACTAATCACTAGGATTTCAGAGAATGGACCTGATCCGAGTTGATTCTGGCCAATATTTAATTAAAGCTTGCTTCAAATTTGGCAGAAAAAGTAACAATACCACACGTGTAGCTTCATTTAAAAAATATTTTACAAATATATTAACTTCCCTACAGTGACAGACTATAAAACTGTGAAACTCAGGAAAATGGATGAAGGGAAAATGCATCATAAAAGGACAAAAACATTTTGAACTCATGAATATTTTACTGATTCAAAATATATTTCAATTGTATTTTAAACGTTTTATATGAAAAAGTCCTTGTAACACTTTTTTTTCTTTTTTTTCTTTTTTTTTATTCGATATAATTTATTTACATTTCAAATGATTTCCCCTTTTCTAGCCACCCCACTCCCCGAAAGTCCCGTAAGCCCCCTTCTCTTCCCCTGTCCTCCCATCCACCCCTTCCCACTTCCCCGTTCTGGTTTTGCTGAATACTGTTTCACTGAGTCTTTCCAGAACCAGGGGCCACTCCTCCTTTCTTCTTGTACCTCATTTGATGTGTGGATTATGTTTTGGGTATTCCAGTTTTCTAGGTTAATATCCACTTATTAGTGAGTGCAAACCATGATTCACCTTTTGAGTCTGGGTTACCTCACTTAGTATGATATTTTCTAGCTCCATCCATTTGCCTAAGAATTTCATGAATTCATTGTTTCTAATGGCTGAATAGTAGTACTCCATTGTGTAGATATACCACATTATTTGCATCCACTCTTCTGTTGAGGGATACCTGGGTTCTTTCCAGCATCTGGAAATTATAAATAGGGCTGCTATGAACATAGTAGAACATGTATCCTTATTACATGGTGGGGAGTCTTCTGGGTATATGCCCAGGAGTGGTATAGCAGGATCTTCTGGAAGTGAGGTGCCCAGTTTTCGGAGGAACCGCCAGACTGATTTCCAGAGTGGTTGTACCAATTTGCAACCCCACCAGCAGTGGAGGAGTGTTCCTCTTTCTCCACACCCTCTCCAACACCTGCTGTCTCCTGAATTTTTAATCTTAGCCATTCTGACTGGTGTAAGATGAAATCTTAGGGTTGTTTTGATTTGCATTTCCCTAATGACTAATGAAGTTGAGCATTTTTTAAGATGCTTCTCCGCCATCCGAAGTTCTTCAGGTGAGAATTCTTTGTTTAACTCTGTACCCCATTTTTTAATAGGGTTGTTTGGTTTTCTGGAGTCTACCTTCTTGAATTCTTTATATATATTGGATATTAGCCCTCTATTTGATGTAGAATTGGTGAAGATCTTTTCCCAATTTGTTGGTTGCCGATTTGTCCTCTTGATGGTGTCCTTTGCCTTACAGAAACTTTGTAATTTTATGAGGTCCCATTTGTCAATTCTTGCTCTTAGAGCATACGCTATTGGTGTTCTGTTCAGAAACTTTCTCCCTGTACCGATGTCCTCAAGGGTCTTCCCCAGTTTCTTTTCTATTAGCTTCAGAGTGTCTGGCTTTATGTGGAGGTCCTTGATCCATTTGGATTTGAGCTTAGTACAAAGAGACAAGGATGGATCAATTTGCATTCTTCTGCATGCTGACCTCCAGTTGAACCAGCACCATTTGTTGAAAAGGCTATCTTTTTTCCACTGGATGTTTTCAGCCTCTTTGTCGAGGATCAAGTGGCCATAGGTGTGTGGGTTCATTTCTGGATCTTCAATCCTGTTCCATTGATCCTCCTGTCTGTCACTGTACCAATACCATGCAGTTTTTAACACTATTGCTCTGTAGTATTGCTTGAGGTCAGGGATACTGATTCCCCCAGGTTTTCTTTTGTTGCTGAGAATAGTTTTAGCTATCCTGGGTTTTTTGTTGTTCCAGATGAATTTGATAATTGCTCTTTCTAACTCTGTGAAGAATTGAGTTGGGATTTTGATGGGTATTGCATTGAATCTGTATAGTGCTTTAGGCAGAATGGCCATTTTAACTATATTGATTCTACTGATCCATGAGCATGGGAGGTTTTCCCATTTTTTGAGGTCTTCTTCCATTTCCTTCTTCAGAGTCTTGAAGTTCTTGTCATACAGATCTTTCACATGTTTGGTAAGAGTCACCCCAAGATACTTTATACTGTTTGAGGCTATTGTGAAGGGGGTCATTTCCCTAATTTCTTTCTCAGCCTGCTTATCCTTTGAGTATAGGAAGGCCACTGATTTGCTTGAGTTGATTTTATAACCTGCCACTTTGCTGAAGTTGTTTATCAGCTGTAGGAGCTCTCTAGTGGAGTTCTTTGGGTCACTTAGGTAGACGATCATGTCGTCTGCAAATAATGATAGTTTGACTTCTTCCTTTCCAATTTGTATCCCTTTGACCTCCTTATGTTGTCGAATTGCCCAAGCTAGTACCTCAAGTACAATATTGAAAAGATAAGGAGAAAGGGGGCAGCCTTGTCTGGTCCCTGATTTCAGTGGGATTGCTTCAAGTTTCTCTCCATTTAGTTTGATGTTGGCTACCGGTTTGCTGTATATTGCTTTTACTATGTTTAGGTATGGGCCTTGAATTCCTGTTCTCTCCAAGACTTTAAGCATGAAGGGATGCTGAATTTTGTCAAATGCTTTTTCAGCATCCAATGAAATGACCATGTGGTTTTGTTCTTTGAGTTTGTTTATGTAGTGGATTGTATTGATGGATTTCCGTATATTGAACCAACCCTGCATTCCCGGGATAAAGCCTACTTGATCATGGTGGATGATCGTTTTGATGTGTTCTTGGATTCGGTTGGCAAGAATTTTATTGAGTATTTTTGCATCAATGTTCATAAGGGAAATTGGTCTGAAGTTCTCTTTCTTTGTTGGATCTTTTTGTGGCTTTGGTATCAGCGTAATTGTGGCTTCGTAGAAGGAATTGGGTAGTGTTCCTTCTGTTTCTATTTTGTGGAATAGTTTGAAGAGTATTGGTGTTAACTCTTCTTTGAAGGTCTGGTAGAATTCTGCACTGAAGCCATCTGGTCCTGTGCTTTTTTTGGTTGGAAGACTTTCTATGACTCCTTCTATTTCTTTAGGCATTATGGGACTGTTTAGATAGTCTAGTTGGTCCTGATTTAATTTTGGTATTTGGTATCTGTCAAGGAAATCGTCCATTTCCTCCAGATTCTCCAGTTGTGTTTAGTACAGGCTCTTGTAGTAGGATCTGATGATTTTTTGGATTTCCTCAGTTTCCGTTGTTATATCTCCCTTTTCATTTCTAAGTTTGTTAATTTGGATACTTTCTCTGTGACCTTTGGTCAGTCTGACTAAGGGTTTATCTATCTTGTTGATTTTCCCAAAGAACCAGCTCCTGGTTTTGTTGATTTTTTGTATGGTTCTCTTTGTTTCTACTTGATTGATTTCGGCCCTGAGTTTGATGATTTCCTGCCTTCTACTCCTCCTGGGCGAAATAGCTTCTTTTTGTTCTAGTGCTTTCAGGTGTGTCATTAAGCTGGTAATGTATGCTCTCTCCATTTTCTTTTTTGGAGGCACTCAGGGCTATGAGTTTTCCTCTTAGCACTGCTTTCATTGTGTCCCATAGATTTGGGTATGTTGTGTTTTCATTTTCATTGTGTTCTAAAAAGTCTTTAATTTCTTTCTTCATTTCTTCCTTGACCAAGGTATCATTGAGTAGAGTATTGTTCAGTTTCCACGTGTATGTGGGTTTTCTGTTGTTTCTGTTGCTATTGAAGACCACTTTTACTCCATAGTGATCAGATAGGAGGCATGGGATTAGTTCTATCTTCTTATATTTGTTGAGGTCTGTCTTGTGACCAATTATATGGTCGATTTTGGAGAAGGTACCATGAGGTGCTGAGAAAAAGGTATATTCTTTTGTTTTAGGATAGAATGTTCTATATATATCTGTTAAATCTAATTGGTCCAAAGCTTCAATTAGTTTCATTGTGTCCCTGTTTAGTTTCTGTTTTCCTGATCGGTCCATTGAGGAAAGTGCAGTGTTGAAGTCACTCACAATTATTGTGTTAGGTACAATGTATGCTTTTAGTTTTAATAAAGTTTCTTTTACGAAAGAGGGTGCCCTTGCATTTGGGGCATAGATGTTCAGGATTGACAGTTCTTCTTTTTGTATTTTTCCTTTGACCAGCAAGAAGTGTCCCTCAGGGTCTCTTTTGATGACTTTGGGTTGAAAGTCAATTTTATCTGATATTAAAATGGCTACTCCAGCTTGTTTCCTGAGACCATTTGCTTGTAAAATTGTCTTCCAGCCTTTTACTCTAAGGTAGTGTTTGTCTTTGACCCTGAGGTGTGTTTCCTGTAAGCAGCAAAATGTAGGGTCCTGTTTACGTATCCAGTCAGTTAGTCTGTGTCTTTTTATTGGGGCATTAAATCCATTGATGTTAAGAGATATTAAGGAATAGTGATTGTTACTTCCTATCATTTTTGACGTTATTTTTTAAATTTGAATGCTTAACTTCTTTTGGGTTTGATGAAAGGTTACTATCTTGCTTTTTCCAGGGTGAAGTTTCCCTCCTTGTATTGGTGTTGTCCTCCTATTATCCTTTTTAGGGCCGGGATTGTGGATAGATATTGGGTATACTTGGTTTTGTCATGAAATATCTTAGTTTCTCCATCTATGGTGATTGAGAGTTTTGCTGGATATAGTAGTTTTGGTTGGCATTTGTGTTCTCTTAGAGTCTGCATGAGATCTGCCCAGGACCTTCTAGCCTTCATAGTCTCCGGTGAAAAGCTGTGATTCTGATAGGTCTTCCTTTATATGTTACTTGGCCTTTTTCTCTTACTGTCTTTAGTATTCTTTCTTTGTTTAGAACATTTGGTGTTTTGATTATTATGTGACGGGAAGTATTTCTGTTCTGGTCCAGTCTGTTTGGAGTTCTGTAGGCTTCTTGTATATTCATGGGCATCTCTCTCTTTAGGTTAGGGAAGTTTTCTTCCATAATTTTATTGAAGATATTTGCTGGCCCTTTAAGTTGTAAATCTTCACTCTCATCTATGCCTATAAGCCTTAGGTTTGGTCTTCTCATTGTGTCCTGGATTTCCTGGATATTTTGGGTTACAAGCTTTTTGCATTTTGCATTTTCTTTAACTGTTGAGTCCATGGTTTCTATGGAATCTTCAGCATCTGAGATTCTTTCTTCTATCTCTTGTATTCTGTTGTTGATATTTGCATCTCTGTCCCCTGATTTCTTCCCAAGGCTTTCTATCTCCAAAGTTGTCTCCCTTTGAGTTTTCTTAGTTGTTTCTACTTCTGATTTTAGATCCTGGATGGTTTTGCTTAGCTCCTTCACTTGCATGTTTGTGTTTTCCTGTAATTCTTTAAGAGATTTTTGTGTTTCCTCTTTCATGACCTCAGCCTGTTGACCAAAGTTCTCCTGTATTTCTTTAAGTGTTTTTTGCATTTCCTCCTTGTTGGCTTTTGTATTCTCCTGGATTTCTTTCAATGATTTTTGTGTTTCCCTTGCAAGGGCTTCTAACTTTTGATCCATTTTCTCCTGAATTTCTTTAAGTATGTCCTTCATGTGTTCCTGTACCAGCATCATGACCAGTGATTTTAAATCCAAATCTTGTTTTACTGGTGTGATGGGGTATCCAGGACATGTTGGTAGAGGAGAATTGGGTTCAGATATTGCCATATTGCCTTGATTTCTGTTAGTGACGTTCCTGTGTTTGCCTTTTGCCATCTAGTTCTCACTGGTGTTAGTTTGTCTTGTCAGTGCTGGACTCACCAGTGCAAGCTGCCCCTTCCCAGTTGGCCTCTGGTGCACAGCTTACCTCCTGCACTGCTTGTAGACAGGGTGCTGCTGCCCAGGCTGTTCAGATCCCAAAGCAGGCACCCGAAGGCTCCCGCTGGGACCCGCTGGATTCACTGGAGCACACTGACTTCTCCCAGCTGGCCACCCAGAAACCCAGCTAGCCACTTGCAGGACTTGGAGATGTGGTGCTGCCGCCCAGGCTGATCTGGGCAGCAGAACTCCCAACCGGGTTGGTGCATACAAGGCTAGCCTAGCTGCTCAGGCCCTGAGTCTAGGCAAAAGCTTGGCAGGCCAATGTAGGTGCAAAGTTCCCCTCAGCTGTGGGTGTTAATTGGGTGTGTCAGGTGGCTAGGATGGTGGCATGCGTGAGTTCCCTGAGAGTGCTGGGAGAGTCTGCTGGGCTAACAACCTCCTGGCTGAGTCAGCACACAGATGGCCCAACGAGCAGCCCAGGGCCTGGGGGCAGTCCAGGGCCTGACCGTCTGAGACCCCTGCTTTGTTCGCCTTGGGCTATGCCTGTTAGCTGGTTTGGTTTTGTCTGCTAGTCTCTCTGGCTTCCCGTAGGCAAAATGGCGGCGGTGGTGCGCGCTGGCCCGGGCAAACAAGCTCCTGGCTGGGTCGGCACACAGATGGCCCACCGAGC
The DNA here is from genome assembly GCF_947179515.1 of Apodemus sylvaticus. NCBI lineage: Eukaryota > Metazoa > Chordata > Mammalia > Rodentia > Muridae > Apodemus > Apodemus sylvaticus. Next base: position 30,971,526 of record NC_067481.1, on the reverse strand, counting down.
AGCCCAGGACCTGGGGGCAGTCCAGGGCCTGACCGTCTAAGACCCCTGCTATGTCCGCCTCGGGCTATGCCTGTTAGCTGGTTTGGTTTTGCCTGCTAGGTCTCTCTGGCTTCCTGTAGGCAAAATGGCGGTGGTGTGCAAACTGGCCCGGATAAACAACCTCCTGGCCGGGTCGGCACACAGATGGCTCACCGAGCAGTCCTGGGCCTGGGGGCAGTCCAGGGCCTGACCGTCTGAGACCCCTGCTATGTCCGCCTCGGGCTATGCCTGTTAGCCGGTTTGGTTTTGCCTGCTAGGTCTCCCTGGCTTCCCTTAGGCAAAATGGTGGTGGTGCGCGCGCCGGCCCGGGAGGAAAAAAACCTCCTGGTCGGGTTTGCACCCCGGTGGACCCCCGATCAGCCCAGGGCCTGGGTGCAGGCCAACGCCCGATGGGCTTAGACCCCCGCGATGTTGGTCTCGGGTTATATTTGCGTACCTCAGTCTGATTTCTCTGGCGACCGAGAACCAATATGGAGCCCTGGTAACTGACTGGCGGGAGGCAGAGTTCTGATGTGGCTTCTGTGTGGTGAAAGGCACCGTAAATCTGCCGCTGCTTGCAGCCTGGCTGGCCAGCGATGGCCAGTGGTCGTGGGCGCCGGGTCTGCCTGGACCCTGTCCGCTTGGTTCTACTGCTGATGGCCCTTCCTCTGGACCAGCCGCTGCTGCTGCTGCTGCTGCTGCTGCTGCTGCTGCTGCTGCTGCTGCTGCTGCTGCTGCTGCTGCTGCTGCTGCCGCCGCATTGTAACACTTTTTAAGTATCCAAATCCATAAGGACACCCATAACCCTACCCAAGTACTTTCTTTCTCGACAAATCTGCCTATATGACCATTTCATATAAATGGAATTATATATTAGGTGATCTTATATGTCTGGATTATTTTACTTAGCATAAGCTTTCATAGTTGTTCATATTATACTATGTATAACTCCATCTTTTTCTAGCTAAATAACTGGGCACTACTTTGGCACATCACATATTTATCTAACTATGAATATACATTTCTTTCTACTTTATACCTATTATGAAATGCATTGTTATAAATACTTGCTTGCCATATATGAATTTCCAACCTTACAAAATTCTGGAATGTACAATTTATTGTGTGTTGTTTGTGTCTCAACAAGCTTCAAAACTAATTTACTTTGTGACAAGTGTTACATATTACTTATGACAGTCCTTAATCACTCACTAAATTCTAATGTTATATAAGCAGTACATTTTAACTGAAGTGATGTCAGTAAGAAAAATAGAAATCATAAGACTGAAACAATGAATAGACCATATTCAAAATCCATGTTACATAGGGAATAGACCCCAATCAGAAGTATTTGTTGAAGATAATAAACATCTTGCAGAAACTGGACTTCCATCCTTGCCAGCATCACAGAGTAATGATAAACAAAGAAGCAAGCAGGTTTGTTTTCTTGTCATTAAAGTTGAAACCTGAAGAAAAGCCGTTGTGTGCTACTGTGCTGGACATTACATAGAAGGGGCAGGGAAACCAAGAAACAGATCCAATGACAGTCACCACCCATGTTGTTCTGATTCCCATCTGCAAAAGGTATTTGAGGTTTGATTTTGTCTATTTTCATCAGTGTCTTTTCTTTGTATGATTGTTCACATTACAAATATTCACAAAACCATCCTATTTATGTATTTGTATTTATGAGGAACTATGGCCAGGAGAATTCACTGAACCTCAATTTTCTCATCCGAAGAGATGTGAACATCCTGATCATCAATTTGTATACTTTTGTAAAGATGTAAAGATTAGAACTAAAAGTTTGATTGTGTCAGGCTACTTTATAATATAATTTCTGATCATAGGATACATTTTATATTTTATTATATTATCTATAAAGATGTAGTATTTAAAAATAATAAATCATGTCAACTAATTTATGAGTTTGTATGTAATAAAAATTTCAAATAGAATTTTAAAACTAAGATTCAAGCTGGGCGGTGGTGGCGCATGCCTTTAATCCCAGCACTTGGGAGGCAGTGGCAGGAGGATTTCTGAGTTCAAGGCCAACCTGGTCTACAGAGTGAGCTCCAAGACAGCCAGGGCTATACAGGTTTTTGAAACACTGTCTTGAAAAAAAAAAAAAACTAAGATTCAGTGTTTTATCATTGATTTGGATAACTTAATTGATGAGATATTATTGAATTGATAAAGAGCAGTTCCTTGGTCTGATAGATAATTAAAAATATTAAAACAATCAGTAAATTTAGATGTTTTATAGAACTGTTTTAGATTGCATCTCTCTATGATACCTAGACTACTGGAAGCTGGTGTGTTGTGCCTACAGTTCCTGAAATACTGTTCTTGTGACAACATCCAGAGTGATGGGATTCCTGATTTGTGTTATCCTGCCTGGAAATTTTACCTGTTTGAACAATAGAGAGTCAGACAAGTGTACCAGGAAAAACAAATAAGGTTTCAAATTATACCTAAAATCCCTGGAATTCCATAGATGCTATCTATGCATAGTACAACCTCACAATTACAAATTGTAAAATAGTTGAGCAAAACAAGCAAGCAAACAAAAACCAGATTTCCCATCTCATGCACTCTGTACAAGACTGAATTATAAAATAAGCATCAAATATTGTTAAAATCAATATTATGTATGTTGATGCTTCCGGCTCTCCACATGTGCAGTCAGACAGGTATTTGCTACAGAGATGTTTTGCTTGAAAGATAAAAAAGAAAACAACACATTATTTCATAAGCATTCTTAGTCATGAGCCTAATAAAAGGGGATAAAATAACTGGAAAAGGTAATTGCAATAGAATGATTAATTAAACATAGCAGAACTGAATATACAGAATTCATGAAACCAGTATAAGGAGACATGCATCCACCCATTCGCCTAAAGAACACACATGGAATGCAGTCACTGATAAGTGGATATTAGCCCAGAAGCTCTGAATACCCAAGACACAACTCACATATCAAATCATTCCCAAGAAGAAGGAAGGAGAGGGCCCTAGTCCTGGAAAGGCTTGATGCAGAATTGTAGGGGAATACCAGGACAGAGAAGTGGGAGGGGGTTGATTGGGGAATGGGCAGAGGAAAGAGGGCTAATGGGACTTATGGGGAGGGGAAACCGGGAAAGGGTAAATCATTAGGAATGTAAATGAAGAATATAGAAAAATAAAAAAAAAAAAAGAGCCACACATCCTATACATTACCTTCCAGATTGCCAGAAGGTACTATGAAGCTGAAAGGGGGATGAGTGGGTAATCAGTGCTCCTACCAAGCTGTTATGACAATGCATGATATCCCTAAGGGTGTCATAATTGTATTCCTGTGATAGTTTGTTTGTTTGTTTGTTTTTATAGTAACCATTTTATTGGTTATCTTTTTTACTTACATTTCATGTTACCCCCCTTTCCAGTTTCCCCTCTGCAAACCCCTATCCCATCCCTCCTTTCTCCTGATTCTATGAAGGTGTTCACCCACCCTCCTTTCTCCTGATTCTATGAAGGTGTTCACCCACCCACCCATCCACACTTGCCTTACTACCCTAGTAATGGGAATGGGCAGAGGGAAGAGGGCTTATGGGACTTATGGGGAGGGGGAACCGGGAAAGGCATCAAGCCTTCACAGGACCAAGGGCCTCCCCTCCCATTGATTCCAGATAAGGTCATCCTCTGCTACATATTTGGCTGGAACCTTTGGTGGCTGGAACCTTTTTGGTTGGTGGTTTAGTCCCTGGGAGCTCTGGGGTGTCTGGATGGTTGATATAATTGTTCTCCCATAGAATTGCAAACCCCTTCAGCTCCTTCAGTCCTTTCTCTAACTCCTCCATTGTGGCCCAGTGCTCACTCTGATGTTTGTGAGCACCTGTATCTGTATTGGTCAGGCTCTAGCAGAACTCACGTCCAAGTGGATCAAGGATGTCAACATACATGGACTCTGTTAGAAAGAAATCTTTTATGTTATATTCAACTCAAATAATCTGAGTCCTGTGTGCAGAGTGTCTGATAGAGAGTGAGGCATGGATGATGGTTGGTATTTGAGGGATGGGATTTTGAAAGACTTGGATTGAGCAAAGGGAAAATGGAAGTACTGTAATTATATTTCAATTAAAATATTATTAATAATGTAAAATAACAAATAAAATAAAATAGACACCCATCACAGAGGGAAAGGGGGATTTAAATTCCAAAATAAAAAGTAAAATATGGCCCATAAAAATAAGTGTGTGTACATACAAATTTATATAATAATCAACCTTACTTTCAAATAAATAGAAAGGCTATTAGATAGTTGAAAATAGATAGTATTTTCAACCATGTTCTTTACCCAAATGACATATGTTTGGTAATGATGGCATCTATTAGACAGGAAGTAGGTTAAGGACTCTCACATATAGTAATTCAAAGATCTGATTATCTGAATTATGAATTATCTCAAACCTTCTCCCTTAAGCCCTTTAAATAAATGCGTCCTCTTCTAATATTTATATGGAAAACTGTTTAGTACAAGACAAATCTAATGAAATAATGGCAAAAATCCAGATGACCGATGACGAGGAATTAGCTAAGTTAAAATAGCAGAAATAACATATCGCTAGGCATCAATCAAAATGATATCTAAAATATATATAATGAAAAGGAAAATGTGAATTCACATTAACAGATAAAAACCCCTATGAAATGTACTCCATGGTTTGATTTCAGCCTTTTAAGCTATTGGAAGATATTTGATAAATTAAAAATATGGTGGCTTTCCAGCTAGTGTTTCTGATGAGCTCCATGCAGTTTTGTGCTTTGCATTATGCAAATTTATACAATAAACATTTATTAATACTATGAACATTATAGAACCTATAAAAGTTCCCTTCCTAGAAAGAAAATATTTGTTTAACATTCATCTGGCCTCTTACTCTTTGTTTACTGGCTGGATTACAGAAGATGGTCTGTTTTTAACTTAATGTAATAAAAATGCACATGCCTTGGGGTATTTCCTTGTATGATTTCCACCCATGGGGGCATTATCTCCTTGTTAAGTGTCTTGCCTTAGAAAAGTCAGCAAATATGATGAGAAATGCCATCCCTGAGTGCAGGGAATGTGAGATCTGAAAATCTCCACTGGGTGGGAAGGCTGACTTGGGGAATTCTCCTGTTACATCTCTGGACTCAGAGTCAAGCACGCAATGGGAGGCATCCATCCACTCGGAGTCCTAGCAGGGTGAGCCCTCACTACGGCTCCTCAGAAGAAGCAGCATTAACAACTTCCCACAGTCAGAGTTTGCATAGTAGAGGATTAAAAGCATAAAATGAATGGCTGTGATTAGCATGTCTGGCTGCCTGAGTGCTAGCTGTGCAGATGAGCAACTGTGCCAGGAAACTCTTCCGAACTTGAACTTCAGTTTTCTCATGAAAAAAATGTGAGCATGCTGGCCGTGAATTTACAGTATTTTGTCAAAAAAAAACAAAAAACAAAAAAACAAAAAAACAAAAAAACCCCCTTAATTCTAAAATTTTGAGTGTGCCATTCCTTCTACCATGTTATATGGTGGAAGTTATGAGTATTATGACAGTTTTCAGCAAGCCGAAAACTGCTTTATAGTGTGCACTATTTTTACTAAAGACACAGCAGTTTGCTGGGATTCAGAAACATGCTAAACTTCTGCTTCTTTGTGTGTGGTGTATGTGTGTGTATGTGTGTGTGTGTGTGGTGTGTGTGTATGTGTTTGTGGTGTGTGTGTGCAGTGTGTGGTGTGTGTGTATGTGTGTGTGTATGTTTGTGTGGTGTGTGTATGTATGTGTGTGTGTGTGGTGTGTGTGTGTATGTGTGTGGTGTGTGTGTGTACGTGTGTGGTGTGTGTGTATGTGTGTGGGGTGTGTGTGTGGAGTGTGTGTGCGGTGTGGTGTGTGGCATGTGTGTGTATGTATGTGTGGTGTGTGTGTGTGTGTGTGAGAGAGAGAGAGAGAGAGAGAGAGAGAGAGAGAGAGAGAGAAGGGAGAGAGAATTCATGAGACTGTTTTCTACTGCAACATAAGGAGAACATCTCGTGACTTTAAAGCCATTTGTTGTTGATATCATTAAAATAGGCCATTATTCTTTCTTTTTTTTTAACTTTACAGTTTAATAGATCTCCTGAGACTTTTCTCAATTAGCCCTCACATCAGTAGTTTAGACATTTCTAAATATTTTTGCTAAACAAATTTGAGAATGGCAGAAAAATGGCATTGCCTCAGGCAAAACCTTACCCTGATATTTCTTTTGTGATGATGTTCTCTTATTTGAATCAGTGGCTTTTTTTCCTAAATGCTATTCTTTTTTATCTTTTTAATGATGTGAAGAAAGATTTTAGAAATATGTTGAGTGGGGTTGGAGAATGGCTCAGTGGATAAGTGTTTGCTGGGAAACATGAGGATCTAAATTCTGATTCCCAGCTCCAATATAAGAAGCTGTGCGTGGTCATGCACACACCCTGCGCCCTTGGTAGTGTTGAAAATGAAGACACTGATGAAATTTCCTGGCCATCAGCGTAGCTCTCTAGGTTCAGTGGAACATTCTTTCTCAAAGATATAAGTTGACAAGTGATACAGAGAGAAATCTAATTTCCTCCTCTTGTTTCTACACACACACACACACACACACACACACACATACACACACACGAGAGAGAGAGAGAGAGAGGGAGAGAGACAGAGAGACAGAGACAGAGACCAAGATTAAAAGCATTGCAAAGGGCTATAATACAAAAAAGAAACGCCTCTGTGTGTGTGTGTGTGTGTTACCAAAGGAATAGATTCATATAAAACTCAAGCAAAATACAGATTAGCTTCTTATAACTCCATCTATTGTCCATCTTGTGGTAAATAGCTAGCACTATTTGTTGTAGAATAAACCTCTTGGTTATACTTGATGATTTTATCAGCTTACTATACATTACTATATATGTCTTAGTAAAACATTCATAGTTTTCAATTTTCTATTGAGTGTGCACCAACAAGATAGTCAACTAGTCCCCAGACCTGAAGTTGAGAGCCTTATATTTATGACCACACCTATAGTGGGAAATGATTTCTCTTGATATACCCTGGATATAGCTCAGAGAAGGACTGGTATCTGAATCCCATCACTTATAACCCAGTCATGATGTTTTATGCGTGTACCCTCAGTCCTCATGAAAGTGAGACAGAAGGATGGCCATGAGTTTGATGACAGCCTGGGCTGCATAGTGAATTCTAGCCCATGCTAAGCTACAGAAGATCACGCTCATTCACTTACACTTTTGCTCATTCATGCTGACCTGTCAATGCTACAGCTGACATTGACTGTGCCTACTGAGTAATAGAAGGGAGACCTTATGCATGCCAAAGGCATCCTGATGTTAGTCACTCAACTTGTGGTTCCAAGTGCTTGTTTGAGATGGACTGGGGCTTAGTCCACTCACAGTTGTCTACTTAAATAAATAGAAAAGTGAAAAGAAAGAACAGGTAAAATCAATGTAAGAAATTGCCACAGAGCTTGTGCAATAGGGCTATAGTATTAGTATATATACATTAGATACATGATAATTAATACAGATACAAATCCTAAAATAAGTCCATTTAAAGACTTATCAGCCAGTTGGGAGTGAGCCTGTCTGCTAATGACAGAAGCTCAGTGAAGATAAAATTTCCTGATCTTGGCTCCAGTAACTGTTTGTAAGGAGCCTCCACAAAATCCCTGTGCTCTAACTGGCCTGAAGAATCTCTGTTGGTTTTCATCTTGCATGCACACTACAACACTGTTCAAGGGCTTTACAGAGCTGCTAAGACTGAAAGGAGCCTGGTGCATGCCTATATGAACAAGGTCAGTCCTTTGAAAGACAGGGTGTTTAATCTTGCTTCAGAGACACGTTCTCAGATATGTATTGTTTGATACAGAACCCAGTGTGGAAAGGGGGATATTTCAAAAGAGAAGCCTATCATATTATAATTTATAAATTAGGACTTTTGTTTAATCTTCATTTCTTAAATGCTCCTTTTCTTCAATATTGTAAAGGTTAAAATAAAATACTATATGCTGTTCCTTTAAATATCAAGGCCAAGAAGACAATGAATATCAGAAGAAAATTGGAAGACTACAGGGACTGCCAGCTAACATCTATATACTCCCTATAAGTGTTTCACAGTTTCTTCTATGTCTTCAGAGCTTTGTAACTTGGAAAGAGTCAGTGTCTTGGTCTAAATTTTCACTGCCACTGTGCTTTTAAACTAGGCAAAAGCTATTTCCAAGTCAGAAGCTTTATTCTGTTTTGTACCATTGTTCACAATTTTAACAGCTAATATGAAATGCCAAGTCACCACTAATTGAAAATTGATTTCAGAAGCAATTAAAGAGTCACCTCAGTAATGAAGAACACATGGAAAAGTCTCATCAGCTACATTACTCCCCAGTGGAAGTCTCTATGAAATTTCTCTGTTTGTGGCTTGTAGACTCACACACAGCTATGCCACAAGCTGAAGAAGAAAAACGTGCAAGTAAGCTGTCAATCATAGAAGGACAACCATGAAGACTTCAATTCCATGCTGACCCTAGTTAAATGAAAGGCTAGTGCAAATATAATGTATTCAAGATACGAGCAAAGGAAAACATTTAGCTGGGTCATACACTACCTCTCCTGCTCCTAGTCCTATGAGTTGTGTGATTCTTGAGCATCAGATGAATGTTTTAGATAACAATTCTAATATATCAGCCTCACCACTATGACATATTTGAAAAATGAAAGAAAGGTTATGACTAGATATACTCCACTCTATACAAGTGTGGCTCACTCTAATTTTAACACCAACTTTTGGTTGGCTGTGTTGTCATTATTTTCTCATCTGGGATAACTGTGCTCCCCACAAGAGCCAAAGACCACCTTAAAAAACACCACATAGGAGAAGTCCTCTCTTTTAAGTTATAAGCCAGGATTGCCTAAGGGACTCCTGAAACATACAGCATGTTGATGTCCATGTTTACTCCCTGAAGTGAAGGTAAGTCCCTACTGCTGCAAATACTATGAACTCCAGAAACAGGGCCCAGCGGCTCCTGAACTGGAACCGATCCGAATATTTCCTCCCTGAGAACTAGCTGTCATGGCAACAGAAGGTACCATGTAAACTTCCAAAAGAGAGAGGCCAGCTCTGTGTACAGAAAGCTGTGGGAGAGTCAAAAACTACTAGTTTACCAAGCCAGCAAAATTCCTAACAATCTGTAAATGTCCATCCTTATACCCACAAATGACTGTACTCTTCATCTTTCATCAAGGACAGTCCACTTTGCAACAGACAGAGGTCACTACAGAAAGCCACAACCAATCAATATGCATGGTTATAGAGATAGGCCTCAATGTCTTTATCTAAGAAATACTCCCACACCTAAGGCTACGAGAACCTTGCAAAAGAGGGTGCCAAAGATTGCAAAAGCCATGTGATCAGAGAGCTTGCTGTGAATTGTGTCTCTTAGCAACATCAGATGTGATATCTGTAAAGTCTCACCAACATGACTCCCCAAACATGAGCTGAACAAGGAGGCCAAAACAAATATGTTAACTGCCTGAGGAATTAAAGTCCATGAATTCTCAGTCCTACAGTAAGAACTAGAGGCAAGAGAGTAAAGCTAGAAATAGGAGATGTGAAACCTCCTCAGGGAAATGTACACCAATGCTTGTCCAGTACCAAAGGCTAAGCCCTGAAAACAGATATACAGGTAACATCATATGAACTCAACTGGTTATATTTGGGCATATAAATATACAAGTACATATATGCCTGCAATAACAGTAGATTAGAAAAAAGAGGCCATGAATTTGAAGAAGAGTAGGTAAAGAAAAATATGAACAACTCCTAAATACTAAGCATCTGTGATATTGTCCTTGTATTGATAAATATATAATATAATCTAAAGAAAACAGGTAAGTTTCTAGCACTTGTTTCTCAGTCATGATAGGCAGTAAGAGAACTTAGATTGGCCACAGACACAACAGGCACTGGATGATGAAAATACCAGTGTTTCCATTGTGATCTGGGTATGATGAACCAATTACTGATGCAGACAATATCTTTTGAAAATTTCTGATACCAGATAAATACATCTTCTTCCCCATTCACTGGCCGCAACAACATCTAAGACAACATCGACAGATAATGTATAAATAATCTCTTTCAACATGTACTTCCTTTGATTTATTTCTGATAGTTCTGAGTGAGATGGCTTCTCTCACTGTGGTCAGATAAAGAAATAAGACTGTGGCTTGAAATTCCTCTCAGTGGTTTAAAGGGGCAGCTCTGTCAAGAGATCTATCTGAAGAAAAAGTTCAATGCTAACAGATTTATTTTTATTTTATATTTTTTACATTGAACAGCTTTACTTTTGATAATGTTGACATTTGAACCATTACATTCCCACAATATTACCCCAGTCAGCTTCCTCTGGTCTAGAAGTTTAAGAACTTCAGATTATGACTGAATTTTTCCATTATTTACCCTTCTTTACTAAACTTCATCACAGTTGGTTAATGAGTGTTTTCTCGTGGAGGAGGAGTTTCATGGAATTCTTGTGCTATGTTTGGCTTGAGTTGGAAGATATTACTGAAAGCTTTGTTGTTCTTCACTGGTCAAGACAGCTTAAGAGAAGCACATGAGTGCCACTGAAGCCACATGATTATCTGACTTGACTCGATGACTGCTTTAAGTTGCAAACAGACAATGAAAATAAAACATTTTGATACATCCTGGTGTAGAAAAGGCATGGCTCATGACCAATGGCTTAAAAGAAAGCAGCACTTTCAATATGCAAAACTTAAAAATTACATATTGATTTCGGTGTGCAAGAAGATAAAACAAATAACAACAGCTGATTAGGAACTGACTATATAGACAGGAGAGGTTGCTCAGTGGGTAAGAACATATGTCACTACTCATCTGGAAGTTCTGGGTTCAATTTCCAGTACCCACATGGTAGCTTACAACTATCAATAATTCCATTTCCAGTGGATCAAATGCCCCTTTTCTGACTTCAGTGACCACCCAGCATAGACATGATACATTTACATATATGCAGGCAAAACATTAGTACTCATGAATGAAAAGAAAACAAATATTAAAAGAACTATGTATATTCTTTTAGACATGCATTAGACATGTTCACCTCTGTTCCTTCACATTCTGACTCTGCAAAGCAGGAGTGTCTTTGAAAAGTGATAATAAGGTGTCCAAATCACAGGCCAGTAAATAGCAGAGTCAGTATAAAATCCCAATGTCCCCTGGCAAATCACTTACAGCCTCAAACAATGCATTGATTTGCATCTCTTTTCATTTTTGGTGGAATAGAGTTAGAAAAAGCAGTGTTCTGTAAGCTCTAAGATCATCTCCCCGGTTCAATTAAAGGATGCTTGAAAATCATATGTAATTAAAAGGGTTTTGCTGAAGCTAAATCATTATTATAGAGAGAAAATTGATAATGGATTATTATTTCTGAGACTTAGTCCAAGGGCTTTTATTTACTAAGTGCTAAAGAACTATATGGATTGCCTGTTAGAGACACAGGGAGGAACTCATTGTACTTACTCTCGAATGTGCTTTTCTGGGATAAATTAAAGTCAGATGCGCAGAGCAACTAAATCAGACATCTATTTAGAAGGCATTTTCGAGGTATGCCAGGACAAAGGCTTTTCCTTTCTTATGCTATTTCCTTACATGCATACACGTGTACTCGTGGGTACAGGCACACACACACACACACACACACACACACTTTATTCTATCTTCTAGCAGCATAAAGAGGATACAGAAAGCTTGATGGAGGAAAAAATAATTACTTTTGGCCCTCCCGCCCAAGGCAAACAGCTAGAAATTTTGGACCTAAAAATAGGCTGATACCATCAGAGAAGAAATGGATAATAAAAATGTACAGACGAAGAGGTTGTAGTCCAGGAATCTCAGAGATATAAGGCTAACGATGCCTTGCCTTTTGCTTTTACCTGGTGCTCACGCATGTTCATGAAGGGGCAACTGAGAGAAAAGTTTGGACAGTTGCAGCTGGGTAAGTAAATGTAAAAAAAAAAAAAAAAACAGTAAGTTAAGGGCTCCAGTGATTTTCAGTTAATAATTCCAAATTTGTGCTCCATGAGTAAAGGTAATAAGAAGACCAGGAAATGAAGTTCACACAGAGCATAGGAAATCTGAGATTGGTGAGACATCAGTAGCATCAGTTATAATTATAGAGAATGCCATGGGATTTCTTGAGTGTTGAAAATATATTGGCCCTTGTTGCAGAAGTTACTGACTTCATATTCATCCATTCATAACAGTGATCTAATAACTAGTACTTTTTGAGGGTTTGGTTTGTTTATGAATGAAAATGTATTTAAAACATTTATGTATTTGTTTACTTAGTTTGTGGTACTGGACATCAAACCTAGGGCCTTTTGTGTGTCAGGTTTACATTCTTCATTGAGCTACATTACCAAATTTCAATATTTATTTCTAAATATTCCACGGCACAATTTCTTCAGTGCACGGCTCCTTCACCATTCAGCAGCATAAGCAGAATCTATCCTGTTGTGTCTGATAGTCATGTGAATTTGATTTCCCTTTTCTTTAACTTATTTCTTATGGATGTGCTGATCTTCATCCAAGAGAAGAATTTGCTATGCTTACTAAGCACAGGTGTCTTCAGCTATCTTTGATATGCCTGTTTGCTCAATTGCTTTCAGCTGTAATACTGTCACACATATTTTCCAACATACTTTTCTGTCTAGGAATCCATGTATTAATAGTGTATTACACCTGCTCCATCTGTCAAATCAGATTCATTGTTTTCATGTAGAAACCCATCAACAGGCCGTCTAGGAATTACACACTTTTACACTTTTTAGTTCTTTCTTCTTCTTCTTCTTCTTCTTCTTCTTCTTCTTCTTCTTCTTCTTCTTCTTCTTCTTCTTCTTCTTCTTCTTCCTTCTTCTTCCTTCTTCTTCCTTCTTTTCTTCTTCTTTCTTCTTCTTCTTTCTTCTTCTTCTTCTTCTTCTTCTTCTTCTTCTTCTTCTTCTTCTTCTTCTTCTTCTTCTTCTTCTTCTTCTTCTTCTTCTTCTTCTCCTTCTCCTCCTCCTCCTCCTTCTATTCCTTTTCCTTTTCCTTCATTCTCCTCTTCCCCCTTCTTCTTCTCATTCTTCTCCTTCTCCTCCTCCTTCTTTCCTTCTTTTTTTTTTTAAATATAAGTCACTTAAATTCTTCATAAATTCTTCACTAAGCAGCCAGGGCTATGTCTATTATCTGTGGGCTGTTGCTGCCTTGGGAAAAAAAAGAAGAGGTAGAAATCAATGCTTGTTTGTTCAATAACAGGGCAAAAGAGAAGAGAACACGTTTGCAAACAGCAGGTGGGGCTTTCAATTTGGAAAGCAATCAGAGCATCAGTTGTGTGCCTTGAAGGGCAGAGCACAGAGACAGACATCGGTGCAAAGGAGAAGACAGAAAAGATGCTCTTCTTTATTTTTCGTATCTGCACATTCACAAAGACATTTTTCTTGTTCCCACTTATACTCTGATCCTTAAAGATTAAGCAGCATGCAGTGAGGCTGTGCTTTCATTCTTGAGGATATACTTGGTCTTGTTTCTGCTTCTTTATGTGTCTTGGAACAGATTTTTGAATTGATTTAGAATAGGGAATGACTAATTTAAAATTATAAGTATAAGCTAATGGCCAAAACGGAAAAAACTTAATTTAACTTTTGTAAAAAAAAAAAAAAAAAAAAAAAAAAAAACTATTGTGAACCAGAGACTGTGGTGGGCATTCAAGTCACAGGGATATTTAAATATTGAAACATGCCAGTGATTAGAAATTCAATTTGCCTCAGGATTAAATCCCAGAAGAACATAATTCCAATCCCTCCCATATAGAATATTAGGGATTTCCTACATTTCTAAGCTTTCTTTGAATAAAATAAAACTTTATCTGTTGAACAAGGCACTTGAAAATAAAATAAATTGAACAAACCATCTTTAGCACAGAATTTAGTATTGCTTTTCATCAGACACATAGAATGGCCAAGCTCCTTGGGAGTCGAAAGCCTACCAAGTGAAGGGAATGGGGGAATGACTTATGTGTTTTCTCATGGTTTTCATAACTACATCAAAGTATGTGATAGATACAGCTCTGAATAAAAGCATGACTTGAAGATTGATTTCCTGAAGAAAGATGAAAATGTTATATTTAACATTTTTTTGGCCAAAGGCAGTTTTGATATTTTTCTGGTTATAGCGAACAAATTCAAGAATTTAACTCAAGGGCTGGAGATGGCTCAGCGGTTAAGAGCACTGATTGCTCATCTAGAGGTCCTGGGTTCAATTCCCAGCAACCACATAGTGGCTCACAGCCATCTGTAATGGGATCTGATGCCTCTTGTGGTGTGTCTGAAGACAGCTACAGTGTACACATATAAAACAAATAAGTAAATAAATATTCTTTAAAAAAAAGAATTTAACTCAAGTGCACTGAAATTGACTCCTATTGCGTCTGTATGCTGAGCAGAAGCCTAGCATAACATGGCTAGTATGTGTTAGCAATGTTTATTCTGAGGTCCACCTTCCCATTTGTATTGGTACTTTTAGTATTATTGACAAAAGTGACTATCCAATACATCCCCATCATAAATGCCTAATATAAATTATATACATTTAAGATCCAAATATTCAAACTCTTGCATTTTTAGATATCATCTTTATAAATATCATCATATTTTCATAGAAACTTCTGCTTTTTGTCTACATGTGCTTTAAAATTGTTTCTTTTTCAGCAAAAGGGTAAACAGGTTCCAACTACAAATCCAGAAGTCCTTTAGTAAACCTCAGGATTGAAATAGCAAAGCCATCACAAAATACAAATTCAATCTTGAACCAACAAAAATATGTACAAGTGACTTCTGTTCCTACATGCGTGTGACAAGCACTAAACCTAAAATAAAAACATTTAAAGGAAAATGGCATTTCTAGATAGTATTTTTTTGTATAATTTCCTGTGAATTTTACACGATCAACATATTGCATTGTATAACAGAGTATTTCTGTGCTGTATTTAGTAAAACAAGGATCTATTCACTTTTTATCGCTAGCATAAATTTTATCCATGAATTATTGCAAATTATCAAAGACCTATGCATGACACAGTTGGGTTGTCTCAGATGAAATAAATACACTGGGCACGATGTTTTTTTCTACACATTTATTTAAGACAGGTACAAGGAGTAATTGTGTGGCGTGTCTAGCATGCCATGCAGAAAACAATCGATACATCTAAATGGACTTACGGACCATCTGATGAAGGGATTGCTGACAGCAGAAAGAGTTCCAAAAAGAAGCAAGAGAACAATGCACTCTTGGACCCGGAGAGGAAAGCAGGAAAATAGTGTTAACAACGAAATGAGAGGTGCGGCTTTGAAAGAACCCAGGTTTTGCCAGCTGAGATGAAGGTGAGTAAACACTCTAACCTACCTCTACCTTTCTCCACCCCCTCACCCCTGGCTAGAGTACAAAAGAACCCAGAGGAGACATTCCAAGGGTCTAGCCTATAAAGCTATGTATAGTAGGCAAATACATAGGCGGTGCACATTGTATTCTTGCTAATAGATATTGTGAATCCTCTTCACTGGGATGTTACTCCATCATCTTTATGGAAGCCCACTGAGGGCATTTTCCTACAAACTTTGTTACCTGAATAACTGTGCTTACTTTGTTTATGTATGTGTTTAATAGTCACTAGGAACTAGTTAACTAACCACACTTTCTTTGCTTTGGCTGACAGGAAACCTCAGATTAACTGTGTACTCTTTGTCCAACAAAATACACAGAATCTTGTGGCATGAAATAGGCATAAACCTTATCCTTGCATCTCGTTTTAATTGCTCACTTCCAATTTCACCTAATTTGTCACTTGTTTTGATGTGACATATATTTTATATAAGCTACATGAAATTCTGTTTTGATAATAGGAATGTGGTGTGCCATTTTGCCCAGGTTGTCATTGAAATATTCTATAAAATGTGGCTTAATTTAAAAAAAATGTTTTCATACAGTTATGTATGCTAGAAGCTGGACAACAAGGTGCTAGAATGTCTGCATTCCAATAACTTATCTTTTGCAAAATTTTAGGCAACTGCTTTCTTGCTATGTTGCTTTATGGCTGTTCCCAAACAAAAGATTGTACCTTTGGCTCTACCCAGATTGAAACTATAATAGATGAGAAGCTCTCATAGTGCAGAAAGTCCCCAGGCTCTAAGTGTCCAATGCAGAGCCAGAGGCTTAGAGCTCAAAACATGAAGATCTGGAGACTATTGTTTTCAGTATTAAGTGTTTTCTTGCTCTAATATTTTATCAGTAGCAACACATGTCGCAGCTATTGCAATCATAGTCCTCTACAACTATGAGGAGTGATAGCAGACAACAGCAGACAGAATCAGCTAACTGTGCAAGAACTAGGTCTTAGAGATTAGGACTTTCTATACTTGCTAGTGATACAGCTTTCAAATTTGTAGTTATGGGCCCAGAGGGTCAGCAGCTTCATGGAAGGTTTCCTGCTCTCACCAAAGGTCTGAACTTAAAACCAGATATATTTAATTTCATAGAAGAGAAAGTGATGAATAGTCTAGAACCCTCAGGTACAGGAGATGACTTCCTGAACTAAACACCAATACCACAAGCACGGAGATAAACAATTAATAAACGGGACCTCATGAAATGGAAAAGCTTCTGTGAGACAAAGGAAGCTGTCAAAAGTACAAAACAGAAGCATTCAGAGTTTGAAAAGATCCTCAACAAACCTAAAACCAACAGAGGGTTAATATCCAAAATACGTAAAGGACTCAAGAAATTAGACAGCAACACATCAAACTATTTAATTAAAACATGGGGTATTGAGCTAAACAGAGAAGTCTCAATAGAGGAATCTCAAATGGCCAAGACACACTTAAAGAAATATCCAAAGTCCTTAGTTATCAGAAAAATGCAAGTACAAATGGCTTTTATATTCTATCTTACACCTGTTAGAATGCCAAAGATCAAAAAACTCAGATGACAGTTCATGCTAGCAAGAATATGGAGCAAAGGAAACATGCGTTTATTACTGGTGAGAGTATAAACTTGTACTTTGGAAATCAAACTGGTGGTTTCTCAGAAAGTTGAGGATAGTTCTATCTCTACACCAAGTTATATCATTCCTAGGCATATGCCCCAAAGATGCTCTACCATAACACAAGGACACTTGATGGATCAAAGCTGCTATGTTCATAGCAGCTTTATTTGTAATAGAAATTGGAAACAACCCAGATGTCCTTCAACCGAAGAATGGATGAAGAAACTGTGGTACATTTTCACAATGAAATATCATCCTGCTATTAAAAAGAAGGACATCATGAAATTAACATACAAATGGATGGAACTAGAAAATGTAATCCCAACTGAGGTAACCCAGACCTAGAAAGACGTGTATGTAATGTATTAATTTATAGGTGGATATTAGCCATAACGTTCAGGATAGCCATGCTATAATCTACCCAAGAAGGTAAATAACAGGAAGAACCCAAGGGAGGATGCTTGAATTGCACTCAGAAGGGGAAATAAAATAGACATTGGAAGTGGACAGAGAGAGGGAACTGAATGAGAGTAGAGGTGGGGAGAGGAATGGGAGCAGGTATCAGGAATGAAGAGGGGAGAAAAGGCTCGAAGAGATAACAGAAACTGATTGGGGAGCACCTCTGGCACAAGCTGAAGACCTAGGATAGGGGAGGCTCCTGCAAGTCTAGGGGGTTGACCCTAGCTGTGATTCCTAGCAGTCATGGATATGGACCCTCAAGTGATCACCTCCTGTAGCCAGGTGGCACTTCTAGTGGAAGGATGGGGACCACCAACACTCTCACAAAACCTTCGACTCAAAATTTTCTCAGTCTACAAGATGCGCAGTAATAAAGATGAAGAAGAGATTAAAGGAATGGCCATCTAATGAGTGGCCCAACTTGAGACTCACCCCACCAGAGAGATCCAACCCTGACACTTTTAAAGATAAACTTCTGTGCTTGTAAACAAGAGTCTAGTACAATAGTCCTCTGAGAGGCGTCACACAGGAGCTAGTGGAAACATATGCAGAGACCCACAGCCAAAAAATAGAAAGAGCTCAGGAGTCTTGTGAACGTTTAGGGGGAGGGGTTGAAAGATTGAGGAAAAAGATTGAGGGAGCTAGAGTTTCAAGTACCTGGGCCCCCGTGGGAGATTACTGAGACTAAACCAACCAACGTGCATGCATAGGATGAAAGTAGACCCCCTACACATGTGTAGCAGATGTGCAGCTTGGTTTTCATGTGGGTTCCTTAAAATACTGGAGCACGGATTTCTCTGACTCTATTGCCTGTTGCCTTGCCTGGCATTAGTAAAAGATGATGCATTTAGTCCTACTGGTACTTGATGTGCTAGGATGGATTGATACCCCTGGCAGGGCACCCCTTCTCTGAGGAAATGGGAATGGGGAATGGAGAAGAATGTGTAAGGGGAGGACTGGAAAGAGAGGATGGAGGGAGGCTGTGAACAGGATGTAAAGTGAATGAATAAATAAATGAAAATTGAAGAATAATAATCAAAAAACAAAACCAAAAGAAAACAAGAAGTATCCAGTTTATTGTATTTAGCTTTGAAGAATCTCCATGGTTCATTAAGATTCATGCCTCTACCACCCATGCTGTAAATACTGTACAGCTCTTAAAACCTCCTTCATTGCTGCAGCTACTGTAACTGCACCCTTTGCAGGTACGATTCTGTTGCTGTAGGCAGCTCAGCATAGGAAGAAATATCACATTTGAATCTAAAATGGAGGTCGAAAGCATAAGTATTCCACCAATAAGCACAAATGTTCTGGAGCAAGGGCATTAGTACCAGTCATCCCAAACACAAAACAGTTGTTTATGTATGTGAACAACTGTGTTTATATTGTTATCATAACCTTCTGCTGCATCACTAGGGTCTTCCCATCTCTTGAGTGAGACTCGCTCCAGGGTAATCAGAACCACTTCGAGTTCAACAGAAAGATTTGTCTAACTCTGGGTGGCACTTTCCAAGGCCTGTAGAGATTTGCCACTGTGGTCCTGACTAGTAAACATCTTCAGCTGTGGTCTTAGTTGCTGGAATGTCTTCAGAGTAAAGCAGCCAGATTCAAGGATGGCAGACATCCATTTTTCAATAAATGAGTTGTCTGACTGATTATTTCCCATCCAAGTATGAAGAAAGGGGCTGTCAAATCTGTCTAACAATTGCAATCATTCACACAAAGCATTAAGAGTGTTTACAATAAAGATTAACTAAAGATCAAAATAGAATTAACAACTCTAATAGGATTTAACAGTGTTTACTAGTATTTAACAATGTTTAACAGAGCTTAACTCCTGCCCCAGTGCTTCAACAGAAGCAGAGTCCTTCTGATCATCATATAGGAAGAGAGATCACCAGTTCTCTAGTGTCTTAGAAAGGTGCTAATTTCATGAGAAGTGCCTCTACTTGTGACTTCATCAGATTCTTATTACCCGTAAAGAACCTGACTTCAAATATTACCATATTAAGGTGCAGAGATTATGTTTTTAGTTAAGATACAGAAGATGGAAAATATAATATCTCAGCAATTTTAGAAGAAATGTAGATGAAAATCAAGATTTAATAACTCAGATATCTAGGAATGTGCATGGTAAATCCAAGATATTGTATAGTGTTGTCAAGGAGCTCACAGGAAGAGACAAAGGGGTATCAATACAAGCAGATGTCTCATGAAGAGTTTTAGTTGGTAGGTGAAAAAAATGACCGCTAACACCACCAGAGTAATTTGAGATCTAAACTTATAACCTGAAACACTTTGATTTTCAAGTTTCTAGGAGAACAGAGGAAAAAGTCTTTACATTAAAATAGTGGAGATTTCTTATAACTCAGAAAATAATAATCATAAACTAAGTACAAAGAGACTTTAATAAAGCACTGATTTTCTAGTGGGCTGCTTTAAAAGTGTAGTTATAATTAAATGTACCTGGTAATGAATATTTAGAATTAACATGTAACATTCATATTCTTTACAAAAGAAAATATGAGTACTCAAAATCATATAAAATAACACAAAGAGTTTAGCAGTCATCATTAACATGCAAAGCAAATCTATCTTGACATTCTACTTTAAACCCATGAAAGGCCCAAGAAAAATCTTGACAACATTAAATGGCAGACAAAACACAAAGTGCCCAGGACTGTTCAGTGTTGGTGAAAATATAGAATACTTCAATGATTTGGAAAAAAAGTTTAACAGTGTCTTTAACATTGAAGCATTTTACTAGATTACAGTTCTATTATGGATAGTTCAATAGGTCTAGGTATTCAGTCAAGAGAGATATCAAGGCTTGTTCCCATAAAAAGGCTTGATCCAACATTGTAGGGGAGTACCAGGACACAGAAAAGGGAGGGGGAGAGATAGGAGAATGGATGAAGAGAAAAGGATTTATGGGACATATGGGGAGGGGGGAACTGGGAAAGGGGAAAGCTTTTGGATTGTAAACAAAGAATATAGAAAAAAAATATATATATAATACCTTATCAAAACCTTAAGAGATTAATGAGTAAAATGGGCCACATCAATAATTAAAGGAAGAGATAAATAACTCATGATAATAGATTGTTACTCACAAATGAAAGGAAAAGCTACCAGTATATTAGAATAAAAATGTTACCTTTTTGTTAGTGTGTGGATCTGGAATACCTCCAAATGTTCAGGTGCTATAGCCTTAGCCCTCAGCCTGGCAGATTAGAGATGCGAAATCATTGAGACAAGGCTGTGGCAGAAAGACTTCATGTCCTCCTGGCCATGTCCTTGAGGGCTATCGTGGGCTCTATTCCTCTGCTTTTTGTTTTCCTTTTGTTCTGCTATTTTTTTCTGCTGTGGTTGTTACTGAGTAATTTTACCTACTACATGTCTATCCCATGAAAGATGCCAGTGCACAGCCCCAAAATCAATGAGCTACTTCACTGCAGGTTGAAACTTCCAAAAATTTGAGTCACACTAAATATTTCTGCATTTGACCATCTTGGGTATTTTATTAAAATAAGAGAAAACTTAGAAACATGATCTTATTGAAACCAAAGTTTTACGGGAAAAGTCTTAAACGGATGCATAATCCACTAGTGAGAAGATTTAGAATCAAGAAAACATCTGTGATGTATATATTAAGTACTTGTGTCCAAGTATCTGATGGAGATTCCTTAGTGGAGCAATGATTTACGCTATACATGCTTGCAAAACTTTCCGGAGTAGACAAGGGCCTGATGGAGCAGCTCACATCAGGATAGATAGGAAAAAGAGAAAAGGGAAATATGAAGGATCCAGAAAACAAATCAGCCCTCAAGGTCAGACCTGTAATGCTCTAAGTATTCCAACCAGTCTCTACTTGTTGTTTTTCATTCCTTGCATATAATAATACCACACACAACTCTAAGGATCAATTCATTCAGAGATCTTGTGATTTGGTAACTTCGCAAAAGTTCCGTGGCTGGAATCCAAGTGTTCAATATATGAATCTGTGAGGGGCATTTTGTATTCAAGCCATAAGGATGAGAGATACCAAATTAGTGAGCGTTTATGGTCAGGCATGAGGGGCAGCTCAAGGAAAGGAACATCAATCATCATTTTAGGAATATGAAAATATTTGAAACTATGATTGATTTGATGGTAAGATGAGATATGCATTTGTAAAAGCTTCGTGAAGTCTGTTCTGAATATAAGCATATTTTTTATGGATAAATGGAATAGAAAGTATAAGACATGCTCCAGATATGGTAATGTGAACCCATAATCCAGGCTAAACAGGAGCCTGAGTGAGATGATAAAGTGTTTGAAGCCACCCTGGACTACATAGTGAACGGGAGGCCTACTCAGCTGCATACCAACAGGCTATGTCAAAGAAAATGTTTCAGGGATGAAGAAAAGAATAATCAAAAGCTAGAAAGCCATGGTAAGGACCTTGAGTTTATATATACCAAGCTAAAATTTTCAGCTCTCTGCCAATACTCTCATACCTCTCTGTGCCTTAAGAAACATATGCAGAAAGTCTTGGAGATCAATTTGCTTTAAATCATTTTATAAAACATGCTCTGAAATGAGACTCAGAGACCATTTCAGAAGATGGAGGAGAAAGGATGTAGAAACCCAAAAGATTAAGAGATGGGCTATAAAATGCCATCTTCTGAGCAAGACACAGCCATTGCTTTCAAAAGCAGCTGCAAAGGTCTGCACTGGCTCAGTAATATATATATATATATATATATATATATATATATATATATATATATATATATATATATATATATATATTATATAGTAAAATATTTATATATATATATATATAAGCTTCTCAGTAGTCAGACATGGATGGAAAAAGTGGCTCGGGTCCCTACTCCTCACTGCTAAACTTTTCTACCGATACACTTAAAGAGAAGTCATTGGCTTCAGTTATGTGCCCACCGCTAACCCCACCAGGTTCCAATGAATAGTTCTAACCTCATGGCCGCATAGATTAAGCTACTTAAAATAAATGGGTCACAAAACAAAATCCAAAGCCAGAAACCTGGCAAAGGGGCTGGTAAGGAGGAGAGAAGGATGGTAGGAATGGGAGAAGGATTTGATAGGTTGAAGACAGATTATCAGAAAGCAACATATAAAAACATGAAGTTGTTTAGGAAATAACTTAAGTAATAAAAATAACTATGAAAACATATACCAAATAGCTCTTCTGCAATGTCTCTGAGGGATGTTCCTCAAAAAGAAATAAAAGAATATTCAGTATCATCTACTAATTTGTCTAATAGTTTTTTGAAGACTCCAAATGATTTTACAAGCAACTAAAATAATAGGTAGGCTAAGAGACAATGTTATTGTCACAATAGTGTTACTGAACTGAGTACAGTGTCTGAGATAAGGTATATGAAAGATTGAGACTTACTAATATACAAGGTACATGAAAGATATAAAGTTGAGTAATTCATGAATATGCAAGATTCCACATTAATATAAACTTGATGGAGATTCTTGTTTAATAATGAAACTTTTCAATCCCACTTGAATTCTTAAGAGGAGCTGACTCCCAAAAAGCTGTTAAAATATTTCAAAAAACAGCCAAGGGCCAGGAACAAAGAGACAATGAATCAAAACACTTTGGGGATTTTTATCAGAAATAAGCAAATGTATCCTAAGGCTAAATAACTACCTTACTTGGATATATCTAGGTGTTTCCCAGTTAAACTTTCTAAGTAAGTGGAATTTAAATGTTTTCCTTTGGTACAATGTGACCTACACTGTTATTTGCTTTTTAGCTAGAAAAGAAAGATACATCTTGTGCCAACAGTGGTGATGCCACATAAAATCTCAAGCATGAGCCCAGGCCTCACTATGTAGAGAAGGCAGTCACATCACTCCCTTCCTTTCTTAACTTAGCTGCTCATGTAAATATAGAGGGAATCAGAGTGCTGCTTCCAACAGTGAAGTATGATCCTCCAGCTACACAGAAACTCCTAAGACAAAGAAATTCAGTATTTATTATTAGGAAGCAGTTGCAAATATTTTTGCATAATACCTGGTATTTGGGACAAGTTACTATGTGTTGCTTATTATAATAGCTATTATTTAAATTTTTACCTCAATTAGCAATAGTTCATTTAATCTTACCTTTATCAATTATGCTCAGAACAATAAATATAGTCAACGAGTGTCCAAATGTATATAAAAAAATATGGGGAATAAAAGCAAAATTATTGAGTTCCTTGACTGTTTTCAGAGGAAATCAACACCTTTCCAAACATTTAATTATATCCTCTGAGTTTGACAAACAAAGGAAAGTGAAATGAAAACAGAGACATTTTGTGTGGTAGGAAAAAAAAAAAAACATTTCATGCAAAATGATCCCAATTGACCAGGAGAGATAATGGAATAGAGAAACCTTTTTAAAAACAAAATCAATAACACTGCTGGGGGGAAAAAGGTACAGCTCATTTTACAGTCAGAAAATGGACAGAACAAATAAATGGGAACACATGTGGGAGGTTAAGAAAACAGGTTGAAACTTAACAAAGGGAGAGAATATCCTCATCTGGACATGCGGTATAATGGCTTCCCAAACATGCAGAGTGAAATGTCATGAGGGCCATCAAAATGCTGATAAGAGCGTTAAAAGTCACAAGGAAGAAAGAACAGTGGGGCCATAAAAGCACATGGTGGTGTGTGGCACCAGCTTGACCAGCTTTGGTTGCCGACCTTGCCTGTGAATCCTTGTGCGATATCTGTTTGTCAAGCCGCATGGCTCACTCAGCAGTAATTGCTGGCACACATAGGCACTCGTGCACATGACCATTTGCAACTCTAAGAATATTCTATTTATTATTCTCAGATGTCCCTAAATTTGAATATTTGAAATAATTGGTCTTGAAGAATGTCTTCCTTAAATTAAGGGGAAGAGATCAAGAGACATTGTTTGTATTGTCTATATTATGTCAGACAATTTGGGTGAGGAGGGCCCCTGTATTTGAAAGCAAAGAAGAGGAGGTAAAGATTAATGAGGCAGAGCTAATTAAAGAAGTAATTGCTTTGGGGTGGGGGATGCCTGAGGTAGGAAGGTAACTGTCCTAGGGGCTAAAAATATCACAGCTTTAAAATATAGTCTTGTAGAAATGAGAAGTAAGTAGGACAATAAAAGGCCAAACATATTAAAATTCACTCTGTTTATTAGAAAAATAAATTGTATTCTGGAGCTCAATAAAAACCTAATTGTGGTTGATTTTGGCTGGACTATACCATTGTTGTAGCTATTGTTACTTAGTAATTGTTCTCCAGGGTCCAGAAATCTCTGTACAGCTTGGGGTATCTGGTATTCTAAATTTCCTGGAGCAGTAATTGGGTAGAGAGTTTTTAGAAAATAATTTGAAAATGTACAAACCACTAATGAAACCAGTGTTTTTATTCAAGATCAGATTGTACAAACTAATTAAGACATCAAGTTTCTTTGCTTTGGGGTAGAATTATATGTACCCACAGTGGGTAAAGTGGCTACTTCAGATATCTGTGTAACATGCCATCTATATATAGAAGAAAGAGCATTTAGGTATTCCCCAAACAGTGCAGACTGGTAACTAAGGATTTTCTGAACTTAAGACCTGTTCATGATTGAAGAAAACAAAGGGAGTGCTTATAAACAGAAATATTTCTAAAACTCTTTAATCTTGCCCATATTTTGTAGCTCAAATCCTTTTGGTTACTTGGAAACCTTTTGGTCTCTCTCATTCTATGAATACCTTACTGTGCACTATTTACATCAAGCGAGATTTAATAAAGAATGATTAAACAGTACTATTTCTGATCAAGCAAATGTTAAGACAATTGCTCTGTTATTTTTCAATAAGGGGTATTTTACTTCTAAGTCATGTGAACTTCTTTGCTTGACTCCATCACAGCTCCTAATAATTCATTGGATACAGGCTGTGCCTTTCCAGGCTTTGAAGGGTTTTATAAAGCTTAGAAAACAGTAACAAAAGCTTCCAAGCACAGTCACTTTTTGACAAATTGTAAGAAAATCTTCATTATCTTTCTTTAAGATGTAACATGAGTAAAGTTCTAAGTTATTGGACTGCCTATTTCCTCCCGCAGCTGATTGGGCACACTCATCAACAATTTCTCTTTTTAAAAATCAAATCAAATAAAACAAAACAAAACAAAAGCTACATTAAGACAAAAATAACCACTATGCCACACACACACACACACACACACACACACACACAAATGAAAAGTGAACACACACACATACACACACACAGGTCCCTTTTTGTTAGTCAACTACTACTGGCAATAGGGCCTGCCTTGGACTGTGGTTGATATGTACAAACTGATACTCGATTGGAGAAAACTTTTTCCCTTTCCTGGTAGATAACAATTACAAACAATTTCTTCGTTTTGCTTTAATTTGTTTTGATATTTTGTTGATTTTTGAGAAAGAGAGAGACAGAGGCAGAGAGACAGAGTGACAGACAGACAGATAGACAAACAGAGGGAGAAAGAGAGAAAGAGAACATGAAGTGGGTGGGTAGCGAGGTGGAGAGGAGTTGAGGATGTATATTAGTCTGGGTTCTCAAGAATAACAGAACTTACAATATATATTACACACACACACACACACACACACACACACATATATATATATATATATAATATAGAGAGAAAATATATAGAGTATATTATATATATATATATATATATACTCCCTACTTAAAATGGTTTAATTAAAAAATAAAACAAAATCCCCCACAGGTATACTGAGTCAAAGGGTGGGTTTTTAATTCATTCTACATGTAATTAAGTTGATAGCCAAGAATATGCATTACAGAAAGTCAAAACATATGAACAAAATATATTGCATTAAAAATAATAAAAATAAATAAAAAATAAAGAGCCTAGGGAATTGCTTTTTTAGTGAGGGCGTGAGATTTTTATCTTTTTTTAACCTTTTTTTTTCTAATTAATCATTCCATTTCTTTATATGTCAAATGATATTCCACTTAGTGCTTACCCCTTCACAAATCTCCCATTCCACTTCCATCCTCTCCCCCTCCCCTTTGCCTCTATGAAAGTATTCCCCCAACCACCCATCCTCTCCTATTCCATTGCCCCAGCATCCCCCTAAGCTGGGGCATTAAACCTCCAAAGGACCAAAAATCTCACCTCCCATTGATCTCATCTGCTACATGTGTTTCTGGAGCCATGGATCCCTCCCTGTGCATTCCTTCATTGGTAGTCTAGGTCCTGAGTAGTCTGTTCAGCCTACATTGTTGTTCCTATGGGGTTACAATCCCCCTCCACTCCTCCAGTCCTCCTGACAGCTTCCTCACCAGGGTCCCTGAGCTCTATGATGGTTGGTTCCAAACCATCCCATCTGCATTAGTCAGTTGCAGGAAGAACCTTCCAAGGGTCAGTCACACCAGGTTCCTGTCAGCAAGCACCTTGTAGCAACATCAACAGTGTCTGGGTTTGTTGTCTGCAGACAAGATGGATCCCCAGGTGGGCCGGTGGATGGCCCATCCTTCAGTCTCTGCTCCATTTTTTGTCCCTGCCTTTCTTTTGGACAGGAACATTTCTGGGTTAAAAACTTTGAGATGGATGGATGGCCCCATCCCTCAACCAGGGGCCATGCCTATCTACTGGAGGTGGTCTCTACAAGTCTCCCCTTCTCTTCACATTTACACTAAAGTCACTCCTGTTGGGTCCTGGGAGCCTCTTGCTTCCCTGGCATCTGCCACCCTTCAGTGGCTATCCCAAGTTCCTCATATCCCAACGCTACATATTTTTGATTTCCTGAACCTCTGCATCTCTCTCCTGTCCCCACCAATACCTGATACTGCCCTCTTAATTACTCCTCCTCCTATCTCCCTCCAAGATCACATGGGCAGAGGAGAAAATTTCCTGAACAGAACACCAATGGATTGTGCTCTAAGATTAACAATCAACAAATGGGATCTCATAAAATTGAAAAGCTTCTGTAACACAAAGGACACTATCAATTAGACAAAACAGCAACTCACAGATTGGGAAAAGATCTTTACCAACCCTACATCTGATAGAGTGCTAGTACCCAAACTATAAAAAGAACTCAAGAATTTAAACTCAGAGAACCAAATAACCATATTAAAAAAATGTACAGAGCCCAACTGAGAAATTTCAAATAACTGAGAAGCACTTAAAGAAATGTTCACCATCCTTAGTCACCGGGGAAGTGAAATCAAAATGTCCATGAGATTCCTCCTCACACCAGTCAGAATGGCCAAGTTCAAAAACTCAAGTGACAGCAGATGCTGGTGAGGATGTGGAGAAAGAGGAACACTCCTCCATTGCTTGTGGGACTGCAAGCTGCTAAAACCACTTTGTCAATCAATCTAGTAGTTCCTGAGAAAACTGGAAATAGTTCTACCTGAAGACTCCTGGGAATATACCCAAAGGATGCTACAACATATGACAATGACACATGCTCCAAGTGTCCCTCAACAGAGGAATGCATACAGAAAATGTAATACATTTACACAATGGAGTACTACTCTGCTATTAAACAATGACTTCATGAAATTTGCAGGCAAATGAATGGAACTGAGAAATTTCATCTTGAGTGAGGTACATGGTATGTACTCACTGTTAAGTTGATATTAGTTCAAAAGCTCACAATGCCCACGATACAACCCACAGGTCATATGGAGTTTAGGAGGAGTGAAGACCAGTGTGTGAATGCTTTAGTCTAAGAATTTTATCGTCTTTCCAAATGTCAGGGATCACTGAGGTATATAGGTAAAGGTCTTTTCTGGATAGAGTAGACATTAACTCCTAGAAGAAGTGACAGCATTTGTAAGCTCAAGACACATAAAATCTCAACAACCATAAAGGATTCATCCATGAAGTCCCATCTCAACTGAGATACTACTGGCAACTGATAACTTTTAAAAAAGAGATAACTAATTTTCTTTAAAGGTATGCTCTCTGTTAGGTAGATAATACTCTAGTGGAAGGCAATGCCCTTATGGCTTTATGGGTAGCACAAGGTGCTGTTGATGGGTTGGGGGAGAGGATATGTTGTTGTATGGGTAGGGAAGACAGGAAAGTGGATCGAGGATGAGTTCAGAATGGGGTGTGAACAAAATACACTGAACTAAATTACTGAAAAACTAATAAAGTAAAAAGAAATTTTCATCCTTAGAACAAAATGTTTAAACTTACACTTTCCCTTTCCTTCAATGTTATCACCATGGAACATTGTAGGGAAAGGAAATAAAAAGAGCAGCCTCAGTGATTGCATGATACAAGGGACAAGAGCTTATAAACTCATGTCATGGCATCTAAATCTATTTAAAGATGTATCATCCTCAGTTTTTCTTCAGTATACAAGCTCATGGTGATGTTGCTGGAACCCATAGCCTCTGGGTCTCAAATGTATGTCATGTGACATCTTCTAGTCTGTGACTCATAGTCAGAAGTTTTATTTTGTAGATTATTAAGGTGATAGCCACTAGTTCATCTCCCATTATTCCATTGAGCTCCTCTACCAGGTCACTGAGATTGGATTTCTTCTCTCTTCATATTAAGTCTTCTTGTTCTGCCTTTCCCACTTGTTCCCCACTCATCTGCCAGATCCCATCTTTTACTTTTCTCTCAATAGCAAAGCATCACCAAGTTCACACTAAGATTTTTCTTTATTTGCTGTTTTTTTCACATCATTTTTTCAAGAGGGATAGAGAGAGACAGAGAGAGAGAGACAGAGGCAGAGAGAGTCTTATTTTGTTTAACTAAAATCCTCCAGTGCTTCTCCTTTGAGGAGGAAAAATAATTCTGAAAGCATGTCTCAACTCAAAACTTACAGTTCAGCTTTAGCTCAAATTGCAATCTTTCACAGCTAGTAATAAATTTGTAAAACTCAATTCTTCAGCCATCAAAACAAAGCACCCCAGGTGGTCCTCAACAGTGAAAAAACTGGGCCAGCAAGTGAAAAGCTAAAAATGTCCCAACTTGGCTTTACATCTCCTTGCTAAAACTTCTGCTACAGCATTCTTCCCTTGATCTGCAAAACTGATTCATATCCTGTTAGCTATCTAACTCCGTCATTAAAATACTCTATAAGGGAGCTAGTTCATCTCCCATTATTCCATTCCAAATATAATATAACTATTCCACAAAATACTCATAAGCATAAAATAATAAAAAACTAGATGTAATCGAGTTATAGTGAACTTGGTTATGAGTACTTTGTAAAGAAAATAGTATAGAAAAATTCATCCCTTATATGGAGGCCTTTGTTTCTTTGTTTCTTTCTTTTTTGAGGGGATGGAAAAAATGTCAAGAACTTGAATTTACATATTTAGGATAAGATGAGAAACTATAGACATTTGAGACTATGGCAAAAGATACATAGGGCAGAAGAAAGCCATATGTATTCTTACAAGGTTACCAGAAAGATGGATGCAGGAATTTCAAGTTGATCTAATACAAATAGGGAATATATTGATCTCTTGAGGACCGTTTGATTATTCTCTATGAAAGACACTAGATCAGAAACTAAGATGATATATTTAGAACTAAAGTAACTTCTGCATTCAGAAAACTCATAAGAAACATTCAATTTTAAGTTATTTTATTTTTCAAAAAATAGATCTGCTAGAGCTCCACAAGTTTTAGCAATTGCTTAATAAGTTTCCTATCCCATTTCAGACTGAATATTTAGTATGTCTAGAAAATATTAACTATATAATCATACTGCCTATCTACATATTTTAGATAATCAAATGGAAAATAAAGCAAGAGAAGAAATATAGATGCTAATAAATGTCTTCCAATGACCTCTTACTCTAAGATATTCTGGGCACTAGCTATAAATTACAATATCCTTTAAACTGTCATAAAACTACAAACCTAATGGGAGGTACTAAATGGGAGTTTGTACCATAGACTGAAATGTTGAAATGAATGCCTTCTCCACACAGAGGTATTTCTATTAAAATTAAAAATAATTAAAAATTATTATTTCCTGCACTACCTTTACCTACTTTGGAAGTTTGCTAATATTGTCATTTTATCTTCTTTTCCTAAGAATAAATGAGACTAACATAGAAATCATCAACTCCTATGAGAAAAATGACACTATACATGCTTCAAACTTTGATTTGCAGCATTCCATGTTCAACGATGAATACAAAACAGCTATTGAAAGATATTTTTGAAATCATTAGTTTTACCAAACATTGCAGTTTTCCCACGTATTTAGCCTCTTATTTTTATCCATTTATTTGAACCTCATTTCAGATAGGCAGAAACTTGGAAGGCCTTGTCTTTTCATTAATTAGTTCTCTTTTGGATTTTTTAATTAATTATTTTTTTTTGCACTCCATATTTTATTTCCCCACCCCCATCCACCCTCCAGCTATTCTATATCCCATACCTCTAAACTCTGTCTTCATGTGGATGTCCCCACCCCCAACCCTACCTGAACTCTGAACTCTCTGGGAACTCCAGTCTCTTGAAGGTTAGATGCATCATCTCTGAATGAACACAGACCCAGCAGTCCTCTGAGTTGGGGCCCTCATATCAGCTGGTGTATGCTGCCTATTTGGTGGTCCAGTCTTTGAGAGATCTCGGGGGTCCAGATTAATTGATCCTCCTACAGGATCTCTCTTCTCCTCAGCTTCTTTCAGCCTTCCCTAATTCAATAACAGGGTCAGCTGCTTCTGTCCATTGGTTGGGAGCAAATATCTGCATCTGACTTTTGAAGGGTCTTCCGGAGTGCGGTCATGCTAGGTCTCTTTTTGTAAATTAGTTCTTAACTAGGTAACTAAATCTAAGTGGATAATTGGGAGATACTTGACAGACACAGCACATTAATTTTATTTCATGTTGCCTTCTGAGATGCCAACAACTCTCTAAAGAAGTTCTAGCTCTCATTTCCAAGATAGAGTGTGTGGAGGGGGTATTAATGCAATAAACATATTCTCTGGGACACTTCCTAAGAAGTTGGTGTTACATGAAATTGCTTATCTAGAGCAGGATATGTGGGGACCATAAATGTGTGTGTTTGTGTATTAATGATATGTCTTTATAGAGCAGGAGTGATTTTGTTTATGTCAACAACATGTGCCTGTCAATCAGGAGTAATTATGTATTTGTGTGTGCATGTGTTTGTGTGTGTATTAGTGACATGTGCATCTTGAAGAGTAACTGTGTGTATGTGTGGATGTGTTTGTGTTTTGGGTGTCTGTGTGTGTGTGTGTTTGTATGTGTATGTGTGTGTATTAGTTACATGTGCATGTAGAGGAGTAACTGTGTGTGTTACTGATATGTTCATGCACATGTATTACAGGAGTAATTTTGGATGTCTGTGTGTGTATACGAATGATCTGCATATACAGTAATTGTGTCTGTTAAAGACATGTCCATGTAGAGTGGAAATAGTTATGCATGTGTATTAATACATGCATGTAAGCAAGATATTTTTTGTGTTTATAAATATTTAATAAAATTCTTTGAAGTATGAAATCAGAAGTTTCTCTTCACAGAACGACATATTTCTCTGAAGTTTACAGAGCTTCAACAAAAACACAAATCATGTAAAATAATTTGGCAAGAGAAGAATGTCCATACCTTACTGGTTTTGCATAAGAATGTTTTGTGAAGAAATCTGTTTATTGTAGCTCATGCCTATGTCTACACTACATGTAAAAAGGCCATTTAGAGAGGGACATTTTAAAAACAAAATGAGTGTTTTTACTTTTGTGGAGACTATTGTAACAAAGAAATGTATTTAACTACAGGATGCTGTTCGTTTCCACAGAATAGAAAGTGCACATTTCCTATTCTAAGTGCACATTTAAATTCACATTAAAATAGCACTTTATTTTGCCAAGGACCCTGAGTGGGATATGCAAACAGACTGACATACACTATTGCCTGTACTCCAAGCCTCTAAATCCATCAGAATCAGGATGATTCTAAGTGGATGAATCAGCTATGTACTGCCTTCCTTCAAATATATAATTTTCAATGTGTTAGGGTCTGAACAAGCTATACTAAGTTTCTCATTTATTGAATGTTTTATCACTTGATACGGGAATAACTTACTGTAAAAAGTATGAATGAGAATGCGCAGACTCTGAAGGACATTATATGTCTTATATTCCATAGGTTAAAGGCTAAATTATTTAGGAAATCTTTCTCAATATGAGAAGAATTCTATTTAATTGTCGTAAGTGAAAAAAATAAACATTTATTCAAAGATGAAATGTACATTTGGAAATAATCTTTCTCTTAAAAATATTTTTCTTGAATTTAAATTTATCTCTGGCTTTCAGGGCCACCTCCTTTAGCAGAATCCCAAGCTATTTCGATCCTCTCATTTCCCAGCCATTTGTCATATTCCAATTCAATCCCTGCTTCAAACCTACTGCTATTTAGAAGAAGCCTTTGTGATTTGCCAGGGCTTCCCTGGTTTTAATGGGATTCAACTTAAGCCTGGGTTTTAAAAACTGATATATGGGTGCTTTCACCAATGCTTCACTTAATGGTGAGAACTTACAGCCAGAAGATGAGGGAGAAATGAAGCCGAACTTGCGATTTAACACACAGATTCATCCAAGAAGCACACATCCCTTTCTCTGCCCCAGTTGCTGCCCTTCAGGGTATGGAATGATACTCCATCTAGAGAGCATCATTCAGGGTGGGGCTGTCTCTACATAGTATATATATTCATCAACATGCCCATCTCTGGTGAAACTGATCTCTATCTCCAAACTGCATTTTTCCTCTGTCGAATTTGCAGACCTGACTAAGGACTATGGCTTTAATGGTGAGGCAGTGCTTTGAGCAATGCTTACTTCTCTACATTTGCTGTGGATTATAATCTGTTTACTGTATTCAGTAAGTGTGTACATAGGTTCAAGCATACACACACACACACACACACACACACACATACACACACACACACACACACACACACACACACACACACATAACCAAACTAGGGAAAAGGAAGACTCAAGACTGAACTAAGAAAGCCTAGACCAGTTCTAGACATAAGAAGGTATAATAAAGAGTGAAGTGAGGGAGAGCTCAGAGAATCTTGTTGAAGACAATATTCTTCAGTGTCTGTGCCTGGGCATGCATTTTATACACATATATGTTTATGTATCTGTAGAGTAAGCTGCGAACTAACTATTCATGGTTATCCATATGCAGGGATAAGTCTTTCCCACATTATTAAAATAACAGTAATTTTGCATCAGCAAAATGCTTTTCATTCAGCAGATAAGAGTATCAGGCAGACTGTATGTCAGACTTCAGGAACAATAACCTGCTGCCGGCGCTCGGTTCAGTGAGCTGTGGACAAGGACACAGACACTAATAGCCACGGCCATGTATATGAATAGTAATCTGCACAAATTTTGGTGTGTTTCTTTCATAGTCCTTCTGTAGGTTTATTTCTTTATGACAGGTGAAGCCTAACCATTTGAGCTGACTAAGCACCTTTCTATTTGGATGATATGGGAGTCTTCCTGAGGTAAAAATCAAAGGAAAGAAGTCATTTGATTTTAAGAGAATAAAATTAACTTGCACTGAGACTTTAAGATCGAGTTGTGTAATGTTTCAGAGATTCAGCTCTGCTTGTTATTTGTAGATGCCATCAGAGTTTTGCATAATGCTGGTTGAAACTCCTTTGTCACATGAGCGTGTTCTATGGGTCTTAAAGAAATGTTTGTTTTACAGAAGTGCTCTTTATATATTAGGTCTTCCATGTCTCATATCTGTGTTCCCCTGTGCTCTCTGCTTTGTCCCTTCTGCACCTGAAACCCCTGTTAACTATACCTCAGAGCTTCTAATATTGTCCCCCCTCTCTGATTTGAATTTTTGTGTTCGTTCTTCAACAATTCCATATATGTTTTGTTAGTATACATTGCCCCCATGACTGTTAAGATTTAATTTTGCTTCTCTTCCAACCTGTTTGTGGAACCTTGTGTCCTCTTTCACTTTATTGCGCACACTGTCATGGTCTCTGTGAGTTCATATGCATTATCTGTTGTCCAGTGTCTTATAGACACTTTTTTATTGGCTCTTGAGTCTTTCTTCCACTCCCCTATTCCCTTTTTCACATGGGTCCCTGAACCTTGTGTAGGGAATTGGGAAAGACCTTTAATTTGGGCTTTTTGCTCCAAAGTCTCTCACTCTCTGCACCTTGTTCACAGGTCTTCTTAATGTCAGGACACTAACTCAGGTCAATGAGAGAGCTTGTGCAGTTTAACTTACCTTGAGCTGATTATTCCAGATGTGGGCCACACTTTGTGGTAAATACAAGAATTTATTAATTTTGTTACTTTTGGCATTTTAGGCCCTATACTATTTGCTATGGAGATTGTGTGCAGGATGAGATCTTTAGAAGCTTCTCTTGAAGAATCTTTAAAGCAATGGGCATCTTATTCAGTTTTTCATTTCACCTCATTTTCTGCTTTGAATTGGCAGTAGTCAAAAAGTTGGATATGATGATCATTTCTTGGATAATACAGTCATAGTGAATAAAAGTTAGCAAAATGTTCCTCCTAGGCCTCAGCTAACCTACTGTTTAAATTTTAAAATAATATTTTCTTGGAACATATCTACAGCCATTACCAGTTATCTGCGATAGCTTCTGGATGGGGAATCATCTCTGCAAAGTTGGTTCATCCCTCAAATTGTGAATTATTCACTCACTGTCCTGAATAAAGAATGTGTCAAGCCTTCTAGAAACATCAAAGTCCTACACCTTTTACACTTCAGTCTTAACACATTTTCAGAGCAGGATGCAGAAAGTGATTCTATAGCTGCTAAGTCAAGATCTTGTCATTTGAGTAGTTCCTGAAGACAGTGACTAAATTCTTTCCACATGAAATGAGTTACTTGCTGCACCCCTTAAGTATTATGCAACCGCTTCAGAAGCTACAGAAGTGAAAACACATCCCAGGTACAACTATTCAAATTCAATAGGCTTCTCTTCAAAAACCTTTTGTTTCCCAAGCCCAGTAATTCATTCTCCTAATGATAATTGACAAGAGCCAATCATAGAAGAAAGGTGCATATCCCCATGGTGGCAACATTACTTAACATCATGTGTTTATGCTGATGACTGATAATTTGCATTTCTTCAAGGTCTTGTAAAGTCTTTCAGGAGCCACTGCTTTTAAAAGCAAACATGGAGTGCTGTGGATGGAAAGCACAGAGGCAGATTTTTTTCTTCCATGCAGCAAATGATAAATGGTTTGTTTATGAAGTAAAGCTCTACAGAAATTATACAGGTAAGCTATATTCAGTTGCCACTTGTAAAGCAAATACCGAATGTCCAATTTCCCTCTGGTGACTTCAGAAGACCTGATCAGCACTGGTGATCTCTGTCCACAGGTCTCATGCTCACTGGGACTAAAATGTGTTTTAAGATAGGCAAGATCATCAGGGTTCCTCTGCCTGAGCACTACTGACATTTTGTGTCAGGTAATTCTTTACCGTGGAAACTTTACTATGCATTGTAAAATACAGAACAGCATCCGTCACCTCATTCACTAGATGCTAGAAAAGACATTCTCTCCAGCTGTGACAATCAAAACTATCTTTAAGCATTGCCAAATATCCTTTGAAAGACAAAATTACCTCTAGTAGAGAATCATTGGTTTGTATTATGGCACCCGAAGAAGTAACTACAATTTCAGTGGCTTAACATCCCAAATATTTATTTCTGATTCATATGAATGATACCGGGCAGCTTTCCAAGGAAATTGCCATCTACGTAGCAACTCAGTATTCTGAGCTACTTTGATTTTATGACATTTCCAATCAGTACACTCTTCATATTTTACCATAGAAAGTCAAAGACTGTAGACTTGAGCAAAGCTCTTAAATATTTATGCCACAGATGACATATTCACTTCTGTCTGCATTTCACTCATCAGAGAAATGAATTTGGCTATTTTTACCAGAAGGGGATGAAAGTCAAGATAACCAGCAAGAGAGCACAGCATGGAAAATGTGTCTATCACACATATTATGTGCCCAACTTTTGTGTCGTCGGCCATCTTTTACTACTATTCAGAACTACCAAAATATTGTTGGAGCAGAAACAGAGATAGTATCACATCTGAGGTTATGGATTGTGGAGCCCCTGTAATTGAGATGATCCTATGTGAAGTAAATCACCTCACAGTACCTGAGCCTCCTCATCTGCCAAACATCAACTAATAAAGTGGTCACCTTGAAGGGATGTTGCAAGAGATACATTTATTAAAATGTGTAAAAAGCCTTGGAAGAGTGCTTGGTACCTAAAAAACTCATCATTAATACTTAGGGCAAATAAATAATACATATATCTATAGAACAATTAAATGTTTTCTATTAAAATTATTGATAAGATGAAAAAAGAAGACCAAGACATGTTTATTAGCAGATAATTATTTATTCTGACAAATTACACATGCTCTGGAGCTGTAATTAGAAATGTATTATATAGGTAAAATGTTCAAAGAATATTTTCTACTATGACTTGAAACTTTACTCATAGACAGAAGAGTAAATCAGTTAATGATACAGGATGTTTGAGAGTATGCTTTAAACCTTCAGCCTGGGCAGAATGAGAAAGGGATGCAGGCACTAGCTGTTCATCAAAGCCCCACTGAAAGCATTTCATATTAGATACAAATGAAACCACTTGTTTACTATTAAAACTGTACTGGTTCATTTCCCTTAAAATACATTTCACATATCTATCCACTTAAAATACCATAAAACTATTGAACATAGGCTGGTGAGATGGCTCTGCCTATAAAGGAACTTACGGTCATGCCTAAAGGCCTGAGTTCAGTCCTAGGAACTCCTAGGGTGAAAGGAGAGAACCAACTCAGGCAGTGTGGCTCTGTATGTTTGCATGATATATATATTTGTGTGTGTGCACAAATACACACCTATGTAAATTAAATACGAGAAAATTTTCTAAGATAAAGTGATAAGCATTTAATTGTACTATCTACATTAACATCTTTTGGCATTTCCTTTCATGAAAAGTCATTAACATTCTTTGACCATTCTCAGACAATGTGAAACCATGTCTCAAGACCTACTGGGAAATATCACTGAAATATATTTACATATATATGTATGTATGTATGTATGTATGTATGTATGTATGTATGCATTTTTTTGTGTGTGGCAATTGTATTTTCTTCAGAAGGTTTTTAAGGAATTCTTTCTAACTGTGTTGCCTCTGTATTTGTGCCTTGAGTCCTTTTTTTTCTTATATTAAAGATTTAAAATTTTTATGTGTATAGGGCTTTGGTCTGAATATAAGTTTATGAAACAGGTGAATGTGCGATGAGCACAGAAGTCAGGAGAGGATATAAAATCCCTTGGACCTAGAGTTACAGATGATTGTGAGCTGCCTTGTTGGTTCTTGGAATAGAATCAAGTTCCTCTGCAAGCACAGCAAGAACTCTTAACTATGAGGCCATCCCTCCAACACCCACATCTTGACTTCTTAAAATTTCCACACACAGAGAGTTTCTCTACACGTCTCAAAATACATCAGATTCTTGAACTTGTTTTCTATGTTGGTGAACACATTAAAGATAACCCCAGAGGTACTCAAATGGGTTTATGGTACAGTAAGCAATGAAGACACAGACTTGGCTTTGGTTTTACGTTGTATTCATTGGACAGCATAGAAAATGTGAGATGGGGGAAAGATGACAGATTGCTGACAGAAAGTGTTAATATATTAACATAGTTTTCCAAGGGAACAAACTTTATTGACTCCCCAACTGACCGTGAAACATTTAGAAAAGAGAACAATATTGATGCTATCAAGCTATATGCACTGGCTACTTTCAGAATTCCTGGGCAGTTATTTGGGCAGAACTATATGGAATTAAGTTCTATATAACTTGATGGGTATTTTTAGAAAGAAACTACTAAAACACACAAATTCATGTATCCTTTAATCTGGGTCAGGAATATGTCATAGTACATGATTTAAGATTAAAACTATGGATTAGTTT
The DNA here is from genome assembly GCF_947179515.1 of Apodemus sylvaticus. Taxonomy (NCBI): domain Eukaryota; kingdom Metazoa; phylum Chordata; class Mammalia; order Rodentia; family Muridae; genus Apodemus; species Apodemus sylvaticus. The sequence goes on along the minus strand of NC_067481.1, from coordinate 30,932,856 downwards.
AAGATATAAAACCCAATCTCATGGTTTATCCAAGGCAGGTTGAATTTAAATAGACTGGTTATAGAGTAGGATAGTAAGTTACGTATATATTTTAAATGGCTTCCAGGGGTATTATTAATTTTGCTTGAGGTTCAGTCTTTGAGGGGGTTTCACTAAACCAAGCCATCGAAAGCTTCCTTTGTTTGTGTTACTTTTGTCTTGGTGTCTCTTTTCAGTAGAAATCAGGTCCAGTTGCACTGATCTTCTTGATATTTTGTTTTGTCCTTTGCCCTAGAATTTTATGGACACAGAAACCTTCAATTTTTAAACAGAAATCCAGTGACTACACACTATAGATTAAATCTCATCTGCCACCCCTAACCTCCCCATGTGATGTTTCAGATGTCCATTCGATGGCAATAAGGCTTTGGGAGGCTACAGAAGTTTTGGACTGTAGGACACAGCTGGTATTGTTCTCTTTGAGTGACAACTGACTAATTTGTCATCTTAGTCTTTCTGCTTTTTGGTCAATTGTAATGTGAGAGCATCCTTCTATGTTCTTACCACCCTGAACTGAGCTGCTCAGCCATGCTTCTACTAAGACAGGAAAGAAATTCCCTGAACCCAAAAACACATGTAAATACTTCCATCTTAAGATGTTTCCAGCAGGAACAGAAGTCACCGTGCTACAAAAGAACTTAGTGTGCAATCCAATTCACAGCAATCCTATTAAGTTTGGTCTGCTTGTGCTGAAAAAGAGAGGATTAATGAAGCATGCATAATTTCTTTTATCCATGCTTTTCAAGGTGTATATCAAAGAGGGCCATTGCTACAATTCATAGCAACTTATAATAACATATGCTTCATATGCTGTGTGAGGCCAGACAAGCCATGTGATTGGGGAAGCCAGTCCAGTGCAAGAGTAAGGTCAAGAGGAGTCTGAACCCAGAAAAATCTCATCCTGAGACAAACAGGAATAGGGCTCTTTTCATCCGCATTCTGTGCCTACATGCCCCAGTGCATGTAGTCTTTATGGCCCCCACCTCTGCTAACCTTGAGGTAGTTATGTAGCCTAATAACCCAATTATAGGTTTAACTTCATCTTTCCCTAGAAGGACATGTCCAGCAAGCACCCATTTATGCAAATGAAGCATACCCAACACCTCCACTCCAACAAATAATATACACATCCTCAAACTACTACCCACTCCTCAAGGTTTATTGTTACCCCTAATAAAGGAGAGCTGTTTCATTGAAAATCAACTCTGAGAAGGCTGTTTCTCCCTGTACTCGCCACCAGGCAAGGGTTCTGAGGAAACAACACACCTGGTATTCATTCCTTTGTGTCTGACCCACTGTGAAATAATGCCCAGATACCAAAAGAGAAGATGTAGATTTCTTGGCTGGTACTTATGGACTAGGAAGATGGCTCAGTCGACAATAAGCCTGTTACACTAGCAAAAGGACTGAGTTCAGAACTTTAGCTCACCATGAAATGCAGAATAGAGTGACAAGAATCTATCAACCAAGCCATGGAGAGGTAGAGATAAGCATATCCTGGAAGTTTAAGTATCAGCAAACTAGAACAATTGTTGAGCTGGTAATATGAGAAGCCCTGTGTCTATAAATAACATAGTTACTTAGAAGTTAGCAAGTTAGGAAGATTCACATCACTGACCTCTGATTGCCACAAAAACAAACATATACAGTCAGTTACACATCTGAATATACCACAGCGATGACACATATACAAACAACACACACACACAAACACAAATCAATGTTCCAATTGTATACTAAGGAATTCAAAATTTGCAAAACAAAGAAATAGTAAATATCTGACATGATGGATATGTCAATTGCCAAAATTAGATATATTGCATAAGTGTATGGTGTACTCAATACATTGTAGAATTGTTTTTAATTGTACTCAGAATTGTAGAAAAGTCATTTGTAGCTGGGCGGTGGTGGAACACGCCTATAATCCCAGTACTCTGGGAGGCAGAGGCAGGCAGATTCCTGAGTTCGAGGCCAGCCTGGTCTACAGAGTGAGTTCCAGGATAGCCAGGGCTATACAGAGAAACCCTGTCTCGAAAAAGCCAAATCCAGCAACAACAACAACAACAAAACAAAAACAAACAAAACAAAACAACAACAACAACAACAACAAAAAGAAAAGTCATTTGTTTTCCAATGGAATGCCAATTTGTATATCAGTCACACTCCAACGTAGGTCATATACTCAGGAATAGCTGGTCAGGACAAGACAAGTTTTGTTGTGTAATTTTGCTTTGCTTTTATTTTTTGTTTATTGATTTTATTGACTTATATTTTCTTGAATTTAATTTTTGTTTGTTGTTTTCTTGTTGTGTGAGTGTATGAGAGAGAGAGAGAGAGAGAGAGAGAGAGAGAGAGAGAGAGAGAGAGAAACATCAAGAAGTTGAGTAGATAAGGAAGTAGATGTTAAAGTTTAGGGAGGAAAATAATAATAGTATCAAATGTACTTTATTAAAAATAATAGTTTCTAAAGTTATATTAATTAAAATAAATTTTAATTTTTAAATTTATACTAAGATGCAACACCCCACTGGTGAAGCATATATGTGGATGATGCCAGAAATCTGCAGTACTTGCATGCCTTTAGCTAATGTCTAAACACATCATACTACTGTTAGCACATCATTTGAGAATCTTTGTTCTAATTAAGTTCTCCCATTTGTTTAAAATCATTAGTAGCCTAAGCAATAAAACCAAAGCAATTTAAAGTATTATATTGTCATATGTCATATAAAGTCATTATATTTATTTTATTAAATTATATTAATATGTCTTTATAGTCAAAGTTCACATAGTAATGTGACCCATTCATTCTTTCATGGGCTCATAAATATAATCAGTGGGAATCATCAGGTGAATATACTTAAAGAAACAAATAGCAATACATGACTTGCAGAGTATGCACAAGGTTTGGGTATAGCTCTCCTCCCTGTGGCTTTTTCTTCTCAAGCATCTCAAACACAATCTAAATAATAGATTATAAACGGAAGGGTTCCTTCCATCTGAAAATCTTCCCAGTGTGAGGAAATGTCCTAAATCTTCATTAAATGTTAATTGTAATGAGAAGCTTTCTCACACAATGTTTCTGCAGCCTGCTATTTCCAGAACTTCCTCCTGAAATGTCCTGCCACACATCGGTACAACTGATAAGGATGGATAGCCTTAATCATGAGTTTCTATTTGACTTCAACTTGGATACTCACTTCTTAGTTAATAGTTAAGGCAACTAGTTTTTAGCACAAATACATTACAAGCAGACAGACTTTAGAATATGGATAGGTAGTTTTAAGATCATCTTACCAAAGTAAATATGAACAAAGGTTTAAGCATAATGATTTTTTCCAATGTTTCAGTTTCCCTACACTTTCCACTAAACTATCATAAATCATATCCCATAATAGCAATGACTCTATGAGAGGTAAGATGATGAGTTTTAAATTAAATACAGCGTTATGCTTTGAAGACATTTGTTCTCAAAGTTTTCATTTGAATGCCAAAGTCACCTTCTTAATAGTCCTATCCTATGCATGTACAAGATCAAACTATTCAAAATCCCAGAGTGAATGGGGGAGGGGCTGATGAAGTCCTACCCTTCACTGAGAAACTATTGTCAACTGATGACTGCTGAAGAAGGGAGCATCAGCTTTCTTCAGTGATACAGGCCCTGGAATGCTATTCATGCTCCATTAGTTGGACCCACATTCAGGCATAAACAGGAAATTCTAAGTGAGCTCAGTTGATGTAAAACTACTCAAGAGATGGCACATGGATTGGAAGGGAAAACTGGAGGATGTTCAGAGGAGAAATTGAAATGGAGAAAATAAGTGGTAGATTCATGTGTGTGTGTGTGTGTGTGTGTGTGTGTGTGTGGCTATTATCATCTTCCTGAAATTCTCCAGGAACTTTAGATGCCACTAACATCTCTACAAGAACATGTTGACTATGTTGACTAGACCTACTGTGTGAGTCATCTATACTACCCCTGAGCATATACTCCTGACCATATTAGAGTATGACAAAATTCCTGTTCATCCTTGTTTATTGGAGGATATCCACAACAGGCATAGCATGGAATGAGCCTACAAGACAGTGGACACACAGTGGATAAAGAAAAATGGTGGATATGCACAATGGAACTTATTCAGTCACAAGCAAGCATGGAATAAGATTTTTTTAAAAAAAATAGGACTGGAAGCAATCTTGAAGAGCAAAATAAGTCAAACACAAATAGACAAAAATTTTGTATTTCTTCTTATATTCTGTATTGTAAGACGTTATTTGGGAAGATGAAAATAAGCTTTCTAGGGTTTTATCATCAGTTTGAAAATTATAACCTTCCAATCTGAATCAGAATCAATGATATATTAATTATATATACATATATGTATATAATTAACTTTACCTTTTATATTATACTGAGTTTTATCAGTATTTTTCATCTAAACATAGAACAGAATTTGTCCGCTTAAATATATATTTAAAATTTTTTGATTCATTACCTAGAGCTAAAACATTATGTATAATTTAGATCAGCCCTCAGAAAAATAAAACAAACCTTGCCTGTGAGAGGTAATTGAGAATAAACTAAAGTGTGTGTGTGTGTGCGCGCGCGGGCATGCATGTGTATCATTATGGATAGCTGTAAGTTTAATATATCGACTATAGTTTGATAAAGATCATATTCAATATTTAGTATTTTGATTATTATGCAACAAGGGGATTTTCTTTTCTGGTCCAATCTATTTGGGGTTCTGTAAGTTTCTTGTACATTTATGGGCATCTCTTTCTTTAGGTTAGGGAACTTTTCCTCTATAATTTTGTTGAAGATGTTTTCTGGCCCTTTAAGCTGGGAATCTTTCCTTTCTTCTATTTCTATTATTCTCAGGTTTGATCTTTTCATTAGTCCTGAATTTCCTGGATGTTTTTAGTTAGGAACTTATTACACTTTATATTTTTTGAAATTTGCTTCCATCCTGTTTTGTGTCTTGAATTGCCTATCTGACTATAATGTAGCAAAATAACAACCAACTATTTCAGTGATGAAAATTCTTGTTTCCAGCAGGTTTTATTTGTAGAGATAGTAAGCATAGCTATCAATGATGCAATTAAAAATGAATGCTTTGCATTATAGTCATATGTGTATCCATAACTGGGGGGGGGGAGCTTATGTCATATACACAAAACCTACTCTTGTCAAACTCTTTCAAATGACCAACAAACAAGAATAAAAGCACCCACAATCACACAGACTTGGGATTCATTGCTCATCTCATATATAGATTCTCAGTGTAATAGATAGATAGTTATAAAATCAGGATTTATTAGTGACACATATCTCATCATAGAATACCTCATAGCTTTTCTCTTTTAGCAACAATGATGATATTGCAAACAGTATTTCACCAAAAAGAACGTCATACATACTAAGTTAGCAAACTAATCAAACAGGTCTCATTATTCAGATTCTTTCCTAATCACCACCAAAAAGCAAATGTTAGTGTTTTCAGAGGCTATGGTAGGTTTAAAAACAGAAAGCTATGACAGAGTGATAGATTTTATAATTTTATGCAATTCAGAACTGTGATCTTGTATATACCATAAATGTGGAGACTACTACCTACCAAATGAACCAAGGAATAGGCAAGAGATTATGGTTCATTATTGAAAACCATGTGTTGCTCAAACAGAAGACTAGGTTCTATCCCAAGCACTTATATCGGGCAGCTCACAACTGCCCATAACTCCAGCTCAAGGTTATTCAAATCTTCAGGCATACACACACACACACACACACACACACACACACACACACGCAGAGATATAGAGAGTGAGAGAGAGAAGAAGGGAGAGGAAGAAGGAGAGGGAGATGGAGAAGAAGAGGGAGAGGGAGAGGGAGAAAGTGGCAAACCTGATTAAAAATGAAAATCTTTGCCATTGTACAAAGTTCTGGGGAGAAATTATAAACAATGTGTTTTGCAAACTCAGTTGTCATAATGCCTCTCCCCTCGATCCCAGGATAACCAAGCATTTATGTTCACTTACATGTATGTATCGCAATCTTCTATAGCAATCTTCAATGCCTGAGATTCTCATATATTGTTGCTGATGATGTAGCTCCTGATCTCTTTCCTTGGTTTTCCATCTCCAGGATTGCCTCCATTTGTGATTTCTTTATTGTTTGTTTTCCAATTTTAGGTCTTTGACTGCTTTTTACAATTCCCTCACCTGTTTTGTGTTTCTCTCAGGGATTCATTTATAGATTTTATAGATTTGTCTGTGTTTTCCTGTATTTCTTTAGGTAAGTTACATATATTCTCCTTAAAGGCCTCTATTATCTTCATGAGATAGGATTTTAGAAAAGTATCATGCTTTTCAAGTGTGTTAGGGTATCCAGGGCTTGCTGTGGTGGGAGAACTGGCTTCTGATGGTGCCAAAATATATTAGTTTCTGTTGCCTATGTTCTTGTGCTTGCCTTTTGCCATTTGGTTATCTCTGGTGTTATCTGGCCTGGGTAGCTCTGACTGGAGTCTGCCACCTTGGAGGCAAGTAGAGCTTTGTGACCTGAGGTAGGCAGTGTTATCTCTGGTTATGGGGTAGCAGGCCTTCTGTCTCCCTGGTTAGAGTAGTCCTCCCATGACCTGGTTATGTCAGAGCTCCGAGAAGATAGGCAGGCTGTGTTCCCAGTTATGGTAGACCTCCTGGAAGACAGGCAGGGTGTAAAATATGGGAGAGGGTCAAGCAAGCTTCTCTGCCCTGGTGGAGGTGCAGACAAGAAGGGAGATAGGACTTGCATTGGGGAGGGTTCCGTGTCCACATTGCTCTGTGTGTGTGTGTGGGGGTCCTAGATGGGTAGGTATTTGGGTGGAGGGAGTCTCACCTGTGTCCCTGGTTATGGCAGATCTCCTGGAAAAGAGGTAGGCTGTGGAATGTGGGAGAGGAGACAGCACGCTGATTTGCCCTAGTAGAAGTACAGACAGAAAGCCAGACCTATTTTTGTAATTTCAAGACAGCATATATATATATATATATATATATATATATATATATATATTGATTAAAAATGAAATGAAAATCTTTGCCATTGTACAAAGTTCTGGGGAGAAATTATAAACAATGTATTTTGCAAACTCAGTTGTCATAATGCCTCTCCATACATATATAATGCCACCATATATATGTGTGTGTGTGTGTGTGTGTGTGTGTGTGTGTGTGTGTGTGTGTGTGTCTTTGCAGGACTTTGGGAGGGTCATTTCCCCAAAGGCAATCAAGATGCATCTAGGCTATCTTTTCACAAATCCTGATTTCTGTCCTTTTCTTTGTCATTTTCTCTTGTGAGCACTTCTTCATCCTGAGTGTATCTGATAGGAAAGAACATTTAACATTTTTCACTTTTCTAAAGACTTTGCATAATTGGATGTTTTCACAATAAAAAAAATATAGACACACCTACCTTTAAAGGCTTACCTTTTTCTTTAAATTGTCCTAGTCTTTATAGTATGGGTGGCAGAAAGGCAGATAGTATTGTCCTTGGTTACATGGCTCAGCAGTGTTTGTCATGCAAAGTAAATGATGTGAGTGACTAATCAGACAGTGGACAGTCTTTAGACCACACGCTGGCAATGAGTAATGTGCTTGACATGCGATGCTCCATTTGGAACTTTTCAATAGCAGGATGTGAAAGCTATCACCTCCCTATTTACCAGTGAGAAAGTTCAATATTTGAGGTTCTGAAAGTTCAGATAATTTACCGATATCACAGAATTACTAATGACAGAGCTGATGTCTAAGACTGAAAAGATCTCATTCAAATTTTACCATAACCATATTGTATCACAGTGAAAAAAAATCCAAAATAGAAAAGACCTATAGGATAAGAATTTAGCTCCTGAAGACTCTTAAATGCAACTGATAATTCATAACCAGAGGGTATAATTGAAATGTTTCTGAAACAGGAATGAGCTCAAGCTGAAAGACAATGTCAAAAAGGAAAAGGAACAAGAAATTTAGAAATGGTAGGAAATGAGTATTGAGAAACATAAAAAGAAAAATTCTACAACACAAAACTAAGTCCCAGACAGGGTGGACTTTAACAGAAATTTCAAAGCCTTTTTGCTCCAATGATTTGCGTATCATTCTTGATTAATGGCTCATTTAACAGGCCGTACTGAGTCATGTACAGATTTTAAATGAATGAGGCCTCTGTATAGTTAATAACAATTTTAATATTGTGGCTTTAATATAATTGCTGTAATGGAAAATACAAGCTTAACAAACACAATTGGTTATTTGGTTGGATTGTATCTGAAATTGCATGCTGTGTCATATTGAATTTGAAGGATTTTTAACTTGAACATGATCACTCAACTTTTATGTTTGAACAACTGTACTGGCTTTTGAGTGAGGAGATGCTATAGTGTATTGCCTTGGGAAGGTATCGTCTTGAGGGTATGTTTGGTAAAAAGAAGTTAGATTGAAGCAGTATTTTAGAAAATAAATCACAACAACTTCCCACTAGAAGAACTTACACTTTCAGCTACATGAAATTTAAAATGATGTGGAATCTTTGTGACCTCTACTGATAGAATATTTTCTAACCTGTATTTCCATGGAAACAAAGAGAAGAAAGTACCATCAATTTGATAGAGTTGGTAGGGAAGGAACCTTTAGAACATGTGCTATATTGAGCTGATATTAGCAGCCCCCAGAGGCCAAAAACCAAGTTCTGCATCCAATAAATCATTCAGCGTTAGTTCTGATGCTGCTTCTATTACAAGGAGTCAAATGCCACATTGCCTTGTCTTATGCCCATATCTACCAGAGTTACTCTTAGTATCTACTATGTATTACGTTTTCCAGCACTACTGCTAACATTCCCTTTGCTAATGAAGCCATGCATTTCTTCTCAAATTCTTCCTCTGGGACCTTTGAAATTTGCACTCAGTGATTGTGAATCCCTTGTTTCCAAAGCCTTTTCTTCAAAGATTCCCAATATCTTCTTTTAAGTAACTTAAATCTGGAGTTTTCCTTCCAAGTAGGATTGTAGTTTTCACACTCTAGGGATCTCAGGATCTAAAGGAAAATTCATGTTTCCCCAACTTTCTGTCTTATGCTGGCAGAGAGTACAGTCCCTGCATCCGAACTTCAGATCAAGGTACCCACCGTTCAACCTTCAGTAGAGAAATTCTTGTTACAGTTGATGATAAATAGCACAGAAGTCCACACAATGTGCAGAGAATAGGAGCCTTTGGAGTGTTTTTCTCTAAATGGAATATGTATGTAACACCTCTCTCTCCAAGGGTCAGATAGGCAGGAAAAGGGGTGGGAAGGTATAAGAGTCAGAGGTGGTGGATGACTTCAAAGAAAGCATTTTACAGAAACAGCAGTACAGATGCATATAGGAACCTTACAGAGATTGTAACAGCATGCCAAAAACCTACACAACTCAAGCCAGACAAAAATTCCAATGAGAAAAGGAAGTGGGGATGCAGTTCCACTCCTAGGCAAGGAACAATTTGCGATTGTTCGATGCTAGGAATTCGAGATTCAATTTTGTTCAATAGAGTGACAATAAGTACATCAACTGCACTCCAGAGTAGGATCCCTTGTGGTGGCTTGAATATGAATGGCCAGAGAACATTGTGTTTGAATCCCTCAGCCTTGGGTGGCCTAACCAGACCTTAATTGTTTGCCACAGTTGGTCTTCTGCTGACCTGGGTGGAGTCTTCCTACCTAGATGGAGGTCTTTAGTCTTGCCACATCTACAGTTTCCTGAAGAAACAGACTGCCCACTGAGCTTGTTTTTCAACAGAATCCAGTTAAAACAAAGCAATAGAATCTATCCAGAACAGGGTGTGGGTCCTTTGCTTCCCCCCTCTATATTCAGAGCTGAACATTAAACTTTGAACCTTGATCCGTAAATTTTGTCTTGGCTCTTTATTTCTCTCACCCACCTGTTCTATTTCATCACCAGCTTTCCTTCCAGGTGTACTCAGTTCTCTGTGACCACTGGATAGCTACATGGTACTATTAGGAGGTTTGACCTTGTTGGAGAAATGTGCCAATAAGGTAGGAGGGTGGGCATTGTAGTGTCCCAAGTTCTGGCTATGTCACATTTGGCATAGCAGAGAGAGTCTCCATCTGTTGCCTGTAGATTAAGATGTACAACTCTCAGCTCCTATAGCACCATATCTGCCTGGAGGCTGCCATATTTGCCACCATGATGATTATGGACTAAATCTCTGTGACTGGAAGCCAGCCTTAAATTAAATGTTCTCCTTCATAAGAGTTGCTGTGGTCATGGTGCCTCTTTGCAGCAATGAAACCTCAGGTGAGACACCCATGCTCATGAGTATTCAGCAAATACAAACTGGACTCCAGGTTTTTGTTTTTGTTTTTATTTTCTGCTTTGTTTTGTTTTGTTGTAAAAGAGAGAAAGAGGGAGAGACCATGACATTTGGTGAGTAGAAAGATATGGGAAGATTAGAGGGGATTAGAGAAAAGAAAATGGATATGATCAGATCATATTGTATGAGATAAATAAAACATAAAAGGGCTCCTAAGTGATAGAGCATTATTAAAGTCAGGGACGCGTCTGCTGTAATTGTTGAAGAGATTACAGTAATTAGGTAAAAACCACACAAAATGCAGTAGGGAAATAGAAAAGTTGCCTTAAAAATAAGATTTTATGGATTCGGAGCCCCATCTTTATTTGATGTAAGTGTTCCTGAAAAGATATGTCTGACAGGTACACTACTGGAAAATGGCAGAGTATGTTGTGTATTCCACACTATAGTCATAAAGGCACACAAAAGCAACTGGAATAGTACTCCAAAAAGACCATGTTACAACCCAACCTCTCCCAACTCTCTGACTCTGTCTCTGTCTCCGTATATGTCTCTGTCTCTGTCTCTCCCTCTCACCCTTCCTCTCTCTCTCTCTCTCTCTCTCTCTCTCTCTCTCTCTCTCTCTCTCTCTCTCTCTCTCTCTCTCTTTCTCTCTCTCTTTCTCTCAAGGAAATAGTCCACTAACTCTAGTTAGTACTGTCCAGGTGGGCATTTTTGTCCTACCTGTAAGCTGTAAGTAGAACTTGGTATCTTCATTCACACAGTGATCAGTGATAATGCTTTTTATAGGTCTACAAAATTCAAAAGCTCATCATTCCTGGAAGTTTCCAATAGTATTTTAGAAAGCTTTCATGGCTGGGCAGTATGTTAGGGAGTCAGCTTCTAGGCAGGAAGCTCCTCAGTAGGCTGTGCATAAAGCTTTCGTGATGGGTCATCAATTGCATTGAAGACCTCAGGAAATCCTTTGCTTCTGTGATGGACCATAGCCTTGTGAAATAAAATCTTCCTTTGTAAATTTCATCTTGAGTTGTATTTGGAAAAGCAATAAGAAATACATGCTTCCCACCTGCATTGATGAACTTAGACATAAGGGCAGGAAAATTACCCAATCAGACAAGTTGATATACCTAATAAATTAGGATTCTTCTGCCTCAGAGTCTAAAATTCACCTGAAATATTTCAAAGCTTTATGATAAATTCATATTTCCACACTTTATGGTGATTGTTTGACCTATCCTATTGTTTTCCTTTTGATTTCACTTTGAAATCAGATGAGAAAAGAGAAGCTCTCAACTTCCTGTCAGACTTCCCCAGAATTCTTTCAAGCCTTTTTATCTTTTCTAAATTTTTATGTTAAAAATGATTGATTTTTGAGAATTTCATACAAGTTCACAATGAAATATGACCCAAACCAACCACCATTTCTGCTCTCCCAAAACACAACCCTTCATCCTTTTCCTTTCCTTTCCTTTCTTTTCTCTTTAAGAAAAGACTCCACTATTCCCAGTTAGAGCTATCCATGTGTGTATCATTGACCCATCGGCCTGTGTTCAGTCATTCCCTATGTCCCACTGAGCAAAGACAGCTTCATTCTTGATTCCAGTTAGAAGAAACATTGTTAGACAAAAGCAAGGCGGTCAAGAATAACTGAGAGAGACTTAAGAACAGAAAGAAAGCATAAGACTCTCTTTCAAAATTGACTGCTTCTGGATGGAAAAAACAGATAAGCCACAAATATTAGAGCATCTGAGAAACACCTATTTTTTTTTTTAGATGAAAATAAACCCCACTATTGCAGGTATCCTAATCAGGTCCATTGGCTAAGGGAAAAGCTGGAAGAGTTGTGAGAGAAAATAGAAAGGGCATTTTTGTCTTCTCAAATTTTTAATGTTTATTTTATTATTTTAATTGGGTATATGAGAGATAGACAGAGAGAGAGAGAGAGAGAGAGAGAGAGAGAGAGAGAGAGAGAGAGAGAGAATTGACACCAGAGAGGATAGAGGCATCAGATCACCCTGGACACTGAGTGTTAAGGGTTAAGGGTACTATGAATTGTCTGATGTGAGTTCTGGGAACTAAACTTAGGTCCCCTGAAAGAACAGAATGTGCTTTAGTCACCAAGACATCTCTCCAGCCTCCTTTGTCTTTTCCTTGTGGTTGTTTTTTGAATGACAGTTTTGAGGATAAATAATTGAATGGAAGAATCAAAGAATAAAAATTGAGAACAGGGAAAGAGTGTCATTAAAGTAACATCCCTGGGGTTTGAAGAGTGCTTTGATTCATGGGAAGGGCTATGATAGAGTTGTGATCCTGGGTGTATAATACTGGCTTCCCCTGTTAGTTGTTTTAACATGTATATTGAGTTTCATACCAGGTCTACTGAAGCAGGCTCAGTGAAAGTAGAGCCCTCCCATATGTCTTTTCTAGCTCATCTGATTGTAGTGCAGATTAAATTTGAGAACCATTGTGTCATGGAAATGTAGCTGCCATTTCAATTATAATAAAAGGTAGTGAGGAAAAGTAAATGTGAGTGATGTGAGTGACAAGGATACTGTTGAATATATAATTTTTTCAACATCTAGAAAAGTTCTGGACAGATCTGAGTATCCATTGAAACTGGTTCTGCAAAACGTGCCTTTTTCTTTCATTTCTGGACTGTCAAGGTGTCTCAGAGGGAAGCACCATGCCTTCGAAACATGAGATATCAGCACGAGAGTCAACTTATAGTAAAGCTGCTAGCCTTGATCTGGTTAGAGAAGAAAGTGAACGGGAGAGAGAATGGAAGCAAATGGACTGGTGTTAAGCAACTTTCTTACATTTGATTCTTTGGGTGTGTGTTCTAACTCCTTTTATGTCAGCGAAGTGATTGCCTTTTTCAAAAAACACCAGACAAGAGTTTATAATTGTTGCCTAGCTTTAAAAATAAGCCCTGTTTTCTTATTTATTTGTGTCCATCCTTTACATGAATTCAAGATAGCATCACTGATCATGTTTAGCTATGTTGCTACTTAATTATAAATGTATATTTCAAATATTTTGATAAAACTTCAATACAATAACATTAAGAATATTTAAATTACAGATAATATGCTTTTAATTTTGAGTACTATTAAGGTAAAGCAATTTAAGATAACAATCATGATATAATTATTCTGAATAATATCTGATGAGCTAATATTCAAATAAAGTTTTAAAGAGCCTGTCTTAGAGTTACTACTGCTGTGATGAAACACATTACCAAAATCATTAGCCTTACAATCCAAAATGAACTCAGTCACTTGTGGATGTAAGAGTTTATTTGGCTCACACTTTCAAATCATTGTTCAGTATTAATGGAATTCAGTACAGTAATTCAAACACCACAGGAACCTGGAGGCAGGAGCTGATGTAGGGACTGTGGATGAGTGCTGCTTACTGGCTTGCTTTCCATGGCTTGGTTAGCTAGCTTTCTTAGAGAACTCAAGACTACCAGCCAAGGAATATTCCCACTCACGATATACTGGGTCTTCTCACCTAAATGCTAATGAAGAAAATGCTCCATGATAGTGTTCCTACACCTCGATCTTCTGCACATATGTTCTTAATTCAGTTGCCCTCCTCTTGGACATCTACAGCTTGTGTCAAGTTGACATAAAATTAGCCAGCCTAGATCCCCAAATCAAGAAGACTCTTGAAGAAAATGAAGGAATAGATATCATTAGACAATGACATTTTGAAAGGGCTAATTTAAACTTAAAACTAAAGGGTCAAGTATGTAAGTAAAGAACTCAACAAGGAAAAGGAACAGAGCAAATGAGCTTAGCAAAAATCTGCAGAGATATAAGATAAATGCTTGATAGTTGATAAGGTTTGACAAGTGAAACAAACTTCTTACACTGAAGTTCTACAATGATATCTGTGGCTCATTGATAGAGCATGTGCTTGGCATGCAGGGGCTGTGTTTAAACACTACCACTACACATGTGAAAAAGACCACAAAACAATTTTACTTGTTATAAGTATTTTTATATTTCCATGAGACATACATACAGAATACAGAGAACAGTCAAATATGCAAAAAAATAAAGAATTTGTATACTGAATATAAAATGAAAATAAAAATTAAAAATTAAGTAAAAAAACCTAAAATGGAAAATTGTCATGTGTGTGTGTGTGTGTGTGTGTGTGTGTGTGTATGTGTGTGTGTAAGTTATCTAGAATGAATGCTAAATTATGCACAGAGCAAATGAAAAATTACCCAACCATTTTTTCTTTACTAAAACTACAATTTATTATTTTGTATTAATAGTGGATAAGTACATATCACCCATTTTATCTGTTTACAATTTTATAGCACTAAGGTAGCAATAACTAACAATGTTGGGGAATTTTTATTAGTTTTTTTCAGAGTTTCATACAATGTATTTTAGTTATCTTCACGCTCTCTCTCTCTCAACCCTTTCCAGATCCACATTCCCATTCCATCACTATCTACCCAAATGTTTTCTGTTTTAAAAAAAGTCTAATTTATGCTGCCCACATGCTCTGGACCTTAAGGCTTGCCACTAGATCTTGATTGACAGACTAGGGACCATATCTATAAAGAAAACTGACTCAGTCCCAGCATATACTGATTGCCTACACCTCTCTGGCCAGAGCTGGTACTTTATGTCCAACTCTCCTATCCATGAAGGGATCTTGTCTGGCTTGAGTTTAGAAAGTATTATGCCTTCTGTCATAATCACTATGATTTTTACCTGTACAACTGTATTGTTGTGTTCAAAAATGATAAATTTCTTATAGTCACCCATGTCTTATGCTCTAGTAGGAGGGTGGTGACATACATGCCCCATTTAAGACTGAATCTTCTGAAATCTTTTATTCCTTGTACAATGACTAGTTGTCAATGATTGTAGCAATCATTACCTACTGCAAAAAAAAAAAAGATTCTCTGATAAGACCTGGATACTCACTGATTCATTATGGTTATAAATTCAAGTCAGTAGAATTAAGTATAATACAGTGTCAATTTAGCAGAACACCAGTAGATGGCTGTAGGCTTAGATTTTTTTTCAAAACCTACTTTTTATAAGGATTCTTAAATGCTTTAACCTCCTTTGTAGTCCACCAATTACTAGAAGTAGTGCAAAGGAAAGGTTAATTAAAAAAAGGAGAATGTGGTCCTCTTTAGAAATTTGTTGTTTGGAGCAAATACAGTCTGCATTGTCAGGATATTAACAGTTCAGCTCACAGGAATCTGCGGAGGCAGCTCCTTACATTCATAAACACCATTCACAAATCAGCAATAGCAGTTCAGTTCCCGAGTCCACAGAAGCAACAAGAAGCCACAGGTACACCACCAGAGCTTCTTTGGTGCATTTCTCTCTATAAAGTCATGACAAATGATGCCCAGCAAAGAATGGTAAGATGAACCAATACCGTATAGCAACATCAACAAAGAGAAACATCAATAATGCTCAATGATGACCAGCAAAGAATGATAAGGCATACCAATACCACACAGCATCCACAATTGTCAGTTGGGTTATATTTATACCCTAAGTATCAGGTATTTACTCAAATGTCTTCTCTAACAAAACATCACATGTCCTTTTTCTAAGCTGCTTCCAGAAAAATACCACATGTCTGTTCTCACCAAAACATCCTCCCATGTGTCTGCTTCAGCAAAAATGCCCTCTTATAACACCATTTCTAGAAAAAAAAACATCATATGACACAACTGAGTCTCCACAAAAAGCAGAAATGACCTCTTCAGAAGGCTACCCCTGAGGATCTATGACATATCTAGCCCCAGGTTCTTATCCCTGTTAATATTCCCCCATGGATGAATTTTATCTTGTGGAGCAAGACTTACATTTAATCAGAAAATGGATAGTTACTCTTATCAAATTTCAGTCACTATTAAAATAGAAGATGGAATAATAAGATGGAAGAAGGCATGATACATGTTTTACTGGCTGGTCATTGTCATAGCTCACAGTGCTCACAGCTAGTTAAGACTGATGATTATATTTCTCCTTGAAGAGCATAAATCTTATCTTCTATTACTAGCTAGTGGAATGAAGCTTCCAACTGAGTACCAAATTGGCTTCTCCATGTTTTGTGACTCAAGAATGTGTCATCTTCATCAACAGGGTACTATTACCAAGTTGTGGAGGGCAATTGAGAGCATTGGTAATATGTGTGATGTTGGTGGTCTACAGAATTTTCTGGTCTATAGCACAGCTTTGAAAGAAGTAAACTTTCTAGCAACGGGCTTTTTACTTGGTAGCCTCTGGTGTCTAACTGGGAATTGTCATCCAATTATAGAGAAAATCCATTTAAACTTCTTTTATGTAGGAGAATATATGTATTTTAGGATTTTTTACAGTCGTGGTTTTCTACATGACTCTTGCGATATCTTTAGTGTAATTACCCCTTCCCTTAACTGGCCTTTTATCATGAGTCCATTGAAACATCTCTGTTCCATTATCATTTATGCTTTATACCAGTACTTTATCTCCTCATCCTGTCCCTTTCTTGGCCCATAACTGATTTTCTGAATTATATGAGTATTCTAAATAAAATACAACATATGGCAAGTTATAAGTCAAGTATCCACAAATCACAGATATGCCACATTATTTCTGCATCTGGGCTAAAAATATTATTTCTATCTCTATTCATTTACCTGTTAATATAAGTTTTAAGGTGTTGAATAATATTTCATTTTGTAAATGCACCACAGTTTTATTACCCATTAATCAGTTGATAGGCATCTAGGCTGTTTCCATTTCTGGGCTATCAAAAGTGGAGCAGAAAAATATGGATAAATAGGTATCTCTGTATTAGGAAACAGAGTTCTCTGGGTATATTACCAACAATGATATAGTTTAATCATATGACATCTGTGTCTAGTTTTTTGAAGAATCTCCATACTGATATCCATATTGATTATGCTAGTTTTTGCCACGGTTGCCCAGTGAAGCCTGTAAAAATGATATTTTACAGGCAGAGATGAGAAATGTCTCCTGGGAAAAGTGGAACTCTCTAAATAGTCAGAAGCTGAAAATCTCACCTGGCAATTCTAAAAACTCTCCTTATTCCTAATGGCTGGGACATAGTATAAGCAAGCAAATATAGATATGTAAGAATCCATCTTGTAGCTAAAAAATTTTGCTATGCTTTGCTCCAACCATTTATGTTATTAAGGTAGAAAAAGCATTTCAGGACCTCTTAAATCACAGGTTTTTCCTTGTTTTTTCTTAGTCATTCTTTTCAGGGTAGGTGGATTCCAAACAGTAGGCCCAGACTAAGGAAATTTACATCTGAAGAACCTTTCAATACTAGTGGCTGTTGGGCCAGGTAGTAAGAAATTGCATTTCAGTTGGTACCTACTTCATAGCTACCTTCCCCCACAAGTTAATCCAGTTCTGACTTTAACTCTTGATTTTGCTTGTTATGCAGACAGGCTATCTCTACTCAGCAAGAGAAGTTTGTGAGGAACCGCTTTTGGTGTTGCAGCCCTCACCCAGGGGTTCCTTGAACAAAACACCATTTTTAGCTCATCCAGGAATAACTCAGAGAGGCAGTAGATACTTTTTACTCAGAGAGGCAATAGATACTTTTTACTGAGACAGACACTTGGAGGAGGAATGAGCTAGTTAGTTCATCAGACTGAGGGCTAGAGACTGGAGCTGATTTGGCTGATCGCCGGGGGCCTAGGGTGGCCCCAGGCTGAGGCTAGGAACTATAGGGAAATGATACAGGGGGCCTTGGGGGGCCTACATCAGCCCTGGGCATTGCACAGAGAAGAACGCAAGGGGCAGACTAGGCGGAAGTACTCTTGAAAGACAGCCTAAGAATTTCATGAATTCATTGTTTCTAATGGCTGAATAGTACTCCATTGTGCATATATACCACATTTTTTGCATCCACTCTTCTGTTGAGGGATACCTGGGTTCTTTCCAACTTCTGGCAATTATAAATAGGGCTGCTATGAACATAGTGGAACATGTATCCTTATTACATGCTGGGGAATCTTTTGGGTATATGCCCAGTAAATAAATATATCAATAAATTAAAAAAAGAAAATATATTATAATCTCACAAAAATTAAAAACAAAATATAACTATTATTAAAAAAAAAGAAAGAAAGACAGCACCAGCCAGGCAGCTTCCCAAGATCTATAATGCCACCATTTTTGCCAGGAAGCAGTGGGACCAAGATGAAGAAACTGTTTAACCACATGCGCCCTGAACTTTGGGTAAACACCCTGTATTGCCTGAGAAAGCCTAGGTAGTCTTTTACGGATGACCGTGATGCTTAATTTGAGATGTTAACTTGACTGGACTAGGAGTTACCAGAAATAATACATTCAGATTTCAAACCGCCTCTGGTCATGTTAGTTCGTCATTCCCGCCGGACCTGTATCTTCCTGGACCAAAGAATCCTGGTTATCCCGTGGCAGATTTCAGCCCATAACAAGTTTTCACCCTCACCAGCAGTGAATACGTATTTTGCTACATACATGCCACCACATATTTTTGTATTTGTTTTATCTTAGTTAGCCATTCTGGTCAGGTTCAGATTTAATCTCAAAATTGCTTTAATGTGAATTTCCATGATGGCTAATGGTATTCAACACCTAACCAATTTCTCAGTTGATTAAAGGTAAAAACTGGAATAATTGCTGTCAATAAATTCATAAAATTGTTAATAATTAATCTATCTGATAACAAGTATTAGCAAGAAAAAATGAAAATTAGAATTATAATACTTTGCTGTTGGAGCTAAAACTTGCTATGACCACTTTAAAGAATAATTGAGCAACCTCTAAGAAAGAAATTATACATACCAAATAATTAAGAATTTTCTACAAAGGAATGAATCCATATTTTGTGATCAAGCAAGCCTATTTTTTTTACTTTCCCTGGAGACATTTTTGAACATATGTCCAAAGATATTTATTGCAGTGCTATTTAAATCCAAGATGTTGTTGATGCTATAACTCTTTCAGCAAGGGAATGAATAAGTACATTATGATTTATTTATAATAGTACATTTCAACAATTAAAGAACTTTAGATCTATGTAAAAAATGAGAGATATTTTTGAACGATAATTCCAATGAAAAAGAACATGCAAAATGATAGAATAATATATCACTTACATAAACTTAAAAATAAGAAGAGCTCTACATAAATATATGGAATAGAAATGAAGATATATGTGGGCAAATATACTAGCATAAATATATAAGTTGTATCTGAGGGAGAAAGACAGAAATAAATTACAGATTTGAAGCATCAATTGTATCTAGACACTGAATCTTTGAGTGAAAAGAGAAATTATTAATTTGTAATACAAACTGTTAGATATTACTAACAGCAGGTAAAATATGCTTTTTATACTATTTTGAGCCTGTCAAAGTATTGGATTCTTGATAGGGGGTAATGAGTCAATCTGGATGCTATAAGAACACTGGTAATAATATAACATATGTTATGATTCATCCCACTACAGGAAATCCACACAAAATATGTTCTAAAGTGTTTCACAATAGTGCAATCAACTTTCAAGTACTTCTTCATATATGGGTGAAAGACATATTCGAAAAGACCAAAAGTAGGATTCAAGGCATGACAAATTTGGATAGACAGTTCACCTAAATCAAGCTTTAGTGTTACCAATTTGAATCAATAAAATTATACATTTTCTTAGTCAGGGTTCCTATTCCTGCACAAATATCATGACCAAGAAGCAAGTTGGGGAGGAAAGGGTTTATTCAGCTTACACTTCCACATTGCTGTTCATCACCAAATGAAGTCAGGACTGGAACTCAAGAAGGTCAAGAAGCAGGAGAAGATATAGAGGTGATGGAGGGATATTACTTACTGGCTTGGTTCCCCTGGCTTGCTCAGCATGCTTTCTTATAGAACTCAAGACTACCAACCCAGGGATGGCACCATCTACAATGGGCCCTTCCAGCTTGATCACTAATTGAGAAAATGCCTCTCATGGGGGCATTTCCTCAACTGAAGCTCCTTTCTCTGTGATAACTCCAGCCTGTGTCAAGCTGACACACAAAACCAGCCAGAACACACATGCAGAGACATTAAAACAATATCTGGCACAATATATGATCAACAGTTGTTTGATTTTATTATTGTGACCATAGGGATCATACAAAGAGTGCAGTCTCTGAATTATAGGAACAACCCAAAAGTATTTAAATGTCGGTCAGGGCAGAGGTTCAGTGTACTGATGGGGTGGAAGCTATCCCAACTTCCACAAACTTTGATCTATTTATATCAATCAAGGAATTTTAATGCAAACATTTATGCATTTATTATATTGTAAGCAACCGAGAGGGGCGGGTTGGGAACGTTCGCACTGACATTGATTGAAAACCATCAAAGGGAGAGATTTTAGAATTTAGAATTTAGAAATTGTCCCTCCAAGCCTTGATTTGAGAAAGGGAAAAAATGTAACAATGGAGTTATCTATCTCAAGCCTTAAACTAGACTCCAGTTTTCTTTACTATGAACGTTATATTTAAAAGCTTTAAGTACTTTTGTCTTTAGAAAATTCTCCTTGTAAAGAATAATGTCATGACTAACTTCTCAAAGTTGTTGTGAAGTTTATAGTGGAGAGCATAAATATAAATTCACAACATCAAAGTCTGGCACGGATCGAGGTAACTTTAGTCCCGTATCTTAAAATATGATCTCTCTTCACAATATTTAGTGTTCCATTGCTTATATTTTCCATTATTACAACTCAGCCATTTCTGAAGAAATTGCTTATCAATCATAGTCAATTTAAAAAAATATCCTTGTAAATCACTGCAGCTACACACTTTCATAATACTGTCGAGTGACTCTGTATAGATTACTAGACATTTGTTATTATTTTGACAACCCATTCTAATACGTTCAACACACACAAACAGCCATTACATTAATTGAAAACTTTAAGAAAATATAAACTCTCTAATATAACTACTCCCCATGCCGGCTTCTCAAGGCTTGGAATGTGTGGTCTGCTTGAGCAGTCTTCCTTCCTTGTATCACTGCTTCCATGTATTAACTGCTTCTCTGGCTGCTGCTATCTGAGCATTTCATGCTACCCTTCCTGCTGTATACTTTACCACAGGTCAGTATCTGGGAGAAGAGGAGAAGTTTCTATTGGTTGGAATAGTTTAAAGCAGAAGTTTCATTACTTCTCTATTACATTGTAAACAGTCTCTTATTTAAAAATATAGGTATCTCACCTTCTAATATGGAAATAACTTAGAAAAATTGTATCAGTGACTATCCTCAACACCTTTTTACCTCCTCTCTGGCCCTATGTCATTGTGTGAATATCAATTGGAGGATAGTAACTTAACTCATGTGAACTTGCATGGAAATTTTCAAGGTTCAAGGGCACGTTTTAAAGTATGGAAATGCATTTGCGATTTTTTTTTTTAAGGAATGGAATCGTAAGAAATCAGTGAAGAATTAAGATTCAATATAGCAGTCTGGCCACACTCTTGTTTTCCTTTAACTGGAAATGTTGATCCAGTACTTAACCTTTCTTTAGATATTAAGAGCTGTATACTCAAGGTAAATGTATAGGCAGCACAGGTTTTTAGGTGAACCTGTGTTCCAACAATTACAATTAATTAGATAATGACTATAAACTAAATTTACTTAAGACTACTAAGACAATTTTGTAAAGAATATGCCACATTCATAAATCTTAAAATCTTAAATACAGAAGAAAATTCAGAGGAAAAAACCTTACAGTCCCAATCTCACCTAACCTGTTCCCTCATGCAAAGTCCTGACAGTAAAATGTATATGTCTCAGTAGGAACATGGCAGCTAGCATAGGACCAGACCTCAGCCTATATTCCATACTTTCTTCTCAATCATCAATTTTTCCCAGTGACTTGAACTATTACAACATAGATTGTAAAAGATAAGAAGGAAATTCTCCTTAGTCCCATTTCCTATTCCTGGGCAAAATACTCTGACCAAAGCAACTTAAAAGAAAAAGGGTCATTTGAGTCAGTTCCTGGTTCAAGACCATTGATATGAAAATTCCCAATAGAAGGAGCTCAAGGGAGCTGACCACATCATCAGTTTTAAAGAAGCAGAAAGTGACAAATGCTACAGCACACAGTTCAGACTCTTTTCTCCAGTTTCTACAGTTTGCGACCCCCCTAGGTAGTGGCGCCTTCCC
The DNA here is from genome assembly GCF_947179515.1 of Apodemus sylvaticus. Lineage (NCBI taxonomy): Eukaryota > Metazoa > Chordata > Mammalia > Rodentia > Muridae > Apodemus > Apodemus sylvaticus. The sequence goes on along the minus strand of NC_067481.1, from coordinate 30,910,268 downwards.
ATCTCAGTTCTGAAGAGGAAATGGACAACGATGGATCTGGGGTAGAGAAGAGCAGGGGAGAAGCTAAGAGCTGTGCAGGGAGGAGAACCTGTTTGGGATGTAAAATGATAGATAGATAAATAGATAGATAGATAGATAGATAGATAGATAGATAGATAGATAGATTAATAAATAAATAGAAATAAAGAAATGAACTTGCCTCTAAGGGAAACATACAGTCACTAAATTTTGCCAATATGTTACTGTAAGAAAAGAGAACCTTTATGTTAATAAACATCCAATGAAACCAGACATTTCCGCTTCAAAGAATCACAAACTGATTAGTAAAAGAGATATCTTGGTCCCAGAAAACTTTGTAACACCATGTCCATGCCCATATTGTTACATGACCTGTTTTCAAAGGTCATGATCACATCTATAGTTACATTTGTATGGTTTAATGCATCCTCAAATTATTTACATAGGAAACAGCACATACTTATGATTTAAAATATGATTAAAGTTCAGCCTTTCAAGAATCCTTTCCTATATGCTGCCCACAATTCACTCTCAGTGCATAATACTAATTATATGGTCATGTGCATCATTTTCCTATTTTCCTCACTGCTGAATGCTCATCTGGGATTCTGAGTTGGCAAAAGGACTTGTTTCACCACTTCTGCTTCACATCAACTAGATAAATCACAAATTCTATATAAACAGACATCCCTTAGCATCTGCTATCCAAACTTCAAGCAAGACACAACAGCTGTGCAGCAATAGCACAATAAAACATACCTCACACCATCCATGAAAGAACTAAGCTGTCAAGCCTTGAGGTGAAATCAATACACAGTCGGGCACTTGAGTCTATCAATTGTAGGCAGGTTGTCTTTTCTATGTATGGACTTAGATCCTTCTAAGCATCCTTAGGCATCTTAGGCAATTGTTTTAGTTAGTTTCTATGTTGTTTGACTCTGCTTATGATCTGCCTTAAAGTCAAACAATGGAGGAATAGACAGTTCATTCTGAAACTACGTGACTCATGCAAATCTTTATCTACACTAGGATGCCTTCATTCTGTTTTCTGGCATCTTTGGTTAATCTCGGGATCTTCTGATCAATCAAACATTTATCTCTCATGATGTTTTCTTTAATCCTATAGGTTCAAGCTGCTCTGTCAAAGTATTTTTCGTCTCATTTTTATTCAATCTTCAAGAAATTCTTACCCTATTCCATTTGTTGATGGTTCCATTCTGATTTGATGTATATTAATTGACTTATTTGTTTATTTCTTTACCAGTTTCAATACAGTATTGCAAAATGATATTACTTAGCTCCTAATGATATTAACTATATATTAATATAATCTTGGAAAATTCTGTTTGGTTGTTAAGAATTAAATCAAGTATCATATATGTGACACATATTTTAACTTATCTCTTGTTCTGAAGATGACAAAAAAAGAAAAATAATGACCAATACCTTTCGCCTAAACAAAAAATTTGTTAAAATGTCTAAAACAAGTTTAATGTTGGCAATAAGACTACTGTCAGGTTTCTGGCACATCTGCTATCGAATTCTCAACATGATTAAAAAATATATTTACTTTGTTATTTTGGAGATTGTAATTACATCATTTCCTTTCTTCTCTTTCCTCTCTCCAAAACCTACCATATATATCTTTTATTACTGCTTTTCATTCATAGCTTTTTTACATTAATGTTACACAATATATGCATATCTTTATATGTATATGCATACATATTCCTTAATACAGTAATAAAATCTCATCATAGTCTCATATAAGTAAAACCTAACATACGATCTTCTGATCGCAGTACACATCAGAATAAAGATAGCATGAGACTGAAGGTATGGGAGGGCTTTCAGTGAGGTTGTGGGAGTTGAGGGCACCAAATCCAAGAAAGGACAATACTGAAATCACACAGAGAGACTTATGACCAAATTCTTCATCATGCAAGGATGTATAAAAGATAAAAAGTAATGATGTTTATAAAAAGTGTATTATGGTTATACACAAGAAAAACAATAAAATTATGTTTATTGGAAAGAGAACATTCTGGGTGTGTTAAGGTTTCCATAGGACACATGACTTACTACCAGATTGCACAATCAGATCCTTCCCCCAACTCCTAGACACTGCTATTGCAAATTTCAAAGCCTTTCAGACTTTTATTGGCATAGATAGCTCTTTGATAGAAAAGCAAATGCTTCCAAATTTTTGTATTATTTTAACAGAAGAAATGGGAATATCAGAATAGGAGTTTAGAGAAAGAAGGTGATGAATAAAGTTCTCACTTGCAAAAATGATTGGTATGGAGGGATCCCAGTCATTCAGCTAGGCACATTTTAGACTTTTTTATATATGATGAAAAAAAAAAACCTTAGCAACTGATGGAAATCTATATTTATGACCCAACTTGGGGTTAAGAAGATAATAATGACAAATCAAAAGTATTGGATCAGACCTTTCTGCTAAAGTGATACATCAAAAAGACAATTTCAACTTTGGGGAAATTGTGAAGACACCTTGTAAAGTTTAAATGGTATAGGGGTAGCCATCCCAAATTAATTTCCATTGATTTCCTGATTTTTTTCCCGTGGAAATAACTGGCAGTTCTCCAGAGAGTTGTGGAAGACTTGAACAGTTAGTGACTTTCATGGAAATGAGAACTATATATGAGAACTCCTGCAGAGCAAATTAATAAAACATATAGAGTTTAATATGCAGCAATTGGTTTGACAAAATTTTCTTCATATATCAAAGTTCATTTGCCTTCACTTGTGGTATGTATGGTTAATATTCCAACTTGGAAATGCATTAATTATCTTCTTTTTTGTCACAATTGTGACATCAGGGAAAGATCTGAAATATCTCATCACTTCTAATCAGCCCTTTTCTCTGAAATATCAGAAGCTCTATATAACAATCTAAAGTAAAATAGGAAGCAGAGACTGTGTATACTAATTATGGTAGATGAACATGACCCCATAGGTTCATCTATTTGAATATTTGGTCCCCAGTTGGTGGAACTGTTTGAGAATAGGGCATGCAGCCTCGTTGGAGGAGGTGTGTCAGTGGGTATGGACTTTCAGGTTTCAAAAGGACCACACCATTCCTACTTAGCTTTTTCTGCCCTTGCTACTGCTCTAGCCCCATGCCTGCCTGTTTACTGCCATACTCCCCACCACGATGGACATAAATGCTCTCTAAAACTATAAACCTCCAATAAACTTTTTATAAGTTGCCTTGCTCAAGTTGTCTTTTCATAGCAATAGAAAAGTAACTAAGACATATAGTTTCATGTATCATGTGATTACAGATTCTGTTCTTGTAAAGAGATTACCTCATGAAGTGGCATACAGCTTTTGTATTCTTAAGTATGTCACGATGAACATGTTTTCAAATGTGAAGGAAAGATCAATGTATTTACAGTTTATAAGAGGTGTCCCCTAAAGTGAAGAATGAAGTAAGTGGAATAATTACATGATGTTCCCATCTGCTATAAAGAGAGACTTCTTTGATAAAGGACAGTAGCTACACTTATCTGTGGGTATAAAGATTAGAATTAAAATGTAGTAAGAAATTATGCTGGTCTAGCAGAGTGCCATTAGTAGATTCTTTTTTAATGTCTATGACCTCAATATCTCTGGAAAGCTGGATATATTTTTATAAGGGAAAGATATAAATGAATGGTGAGAAGTCAGGCCCCAGTGTGTAAAATCCACATCACAGGCCCTGCATCATGGCTCAGAAAACATCATGGATGAGGGGCAAAAAGATTGTAAGAGCAAAAAAGAAAAAATATGACCTCTGTGATGAAAAGAACTCTGTGGACAATGATGATAACAGTGGGCATATTAAATAAGGAAGAAATTTCCTTGAAGTGCTACCCTTGAGCAATTAACAATAGACAAATCAAGGCTTCTGGGAGAGGGAGAGTTTGATTCTCCTAGGAATGGGCTCCCTTATTGGTTGTCCAATGAAGAGTAGTTCGCCATGAATTCATGTACAAACTAACAACAAAATAAGACTCAGCAAGTTGTATTTATGTATTTGCAATTACATATACATGCATGCATGTGTGTCTCTGTGTGTGTTTCTGTGTATGTGAGAGAGAGAGTGAAATAGAGAGAAAGAGAGAAAGAGAGAGAGAGAACAGGTAAGGGCTGGAGGTAGGAAATGGAAAAGAAAACTGAGGTAATACCATTTCAATTAAAAACATGTTTTTTAAAAAGAAAATGATAATGAAATAAGATTAAAAAGATAAATAATAATCTTTTTGATATCATACATTATATCCTTGCATTTTCTAAGAAAATGGTGTCTGAAAAAATGTTTTTGAGTTTCTGAAGTATTATAAGCCTCCCTCCCTTTTCATATCTCTTTCTATCTGGCATTACTACAATGTATATACAACTTTTAATTTTCCTTGTCTGGTTTGACAAATTTGAATATTTTCATCCTAAGTGAAAAAAGACAAAGGTTGCAATTACTAATGAGTTACAAGTATTGACATTTCAACAATAAACCGGTTAAATTTATTTTAATGTAGTCCAAAGAATCTAAATGCCACAGTGACTATAAAACAACCATCAATCATTTACAAAATTATATAAAAACAACTTGCTTTTGTGGGAATCAATTTCATATATTTCTATATTCTCATTGAACTTATATTTGCATTCTGCCTCCATAGAATTGATTCCTAATATAGTGTCTTTTTCCTTGATTAATTTATTTAATGGTATTTCCACACTTCTATGTTCAAAATATATTTTAGTTTCTCAAAAATTCTGTGACTTTAAATACCTATTCATTAGTAGACCCCTTCTATCTTAACAATTGCACTGAATAAATAATAGAATAAATCACACAATAATTTACACACTTTAGAAAACTATTAAACATTAATTTTATTTGAAATACATTTTAAATAAAGTAACCTCTTTTCTCTTCAGTGAGCATAGGTATTTATAAAAGAAGAGAATTTAGTATGAAAGGGTTCAGATTCAACATTAATTTTTATCATTTTTGAAAAATTTAACAGTATATATATATATATATATATATATATATATATATATAAAACCACATATATGGGACTAATAATAAATCCTCTATTTTGTTTTTAAGAATTATTTTCAAAACTTATAAAAATATAATCCCTTAAATGTAAAGCCCAAATAGTGACAAGTATTATAATCAATCTTAATCATCTGTCAGCAGGTCTCCAATTTTCATAGCAGCAAAAAATTAGAAATAACACTTGCAAAAATATTTTTAAATTATTATTACAACTATGAATCTTCTATATTGTTAGAGAAATTCCAAAAAGACTTTAAATGAAAAATGTTTAAGTGACTGTCCATTACCTTAGCTTCCCTTAACTGTGCACATCTTGTTTAGAACTGTCAGAACTGAAACACTTGCCAGTATTCATTTTCAGTTTTCTAAATAAGGCATTCTATTAAACTATGTTTATTACTAAAATCATCACAAATACCATTATGAACACTTTGGGACTGCTTTTTCATCTGCATTTGTTTATCGTGGGTCCTGCCCACAGGTTGGCCTTACTCAGACTTGTTGAATTATCCTTGGTGTCAATGTGGTGATAAATACCCACCCACACAGCCTTCAGTCCTCAGAACAGTACAGGCTCCTTCCATAATAATCAGGTAACAGCATGTCCTAAAGATTTCTAAATATAAGAGAGAAATCAGAGGGAAGGAGACAGAGAATGAAAAATAGGAAGGAAGGAAGAGAGGGAAGGAGACAGAGGGGGGAGGGGAGAAATTTTAGTTTCTTTTAAAACCCAGTTATATGAATATGTTTTTGTTTTAAACTCAGGTGTACCACATGGATTGTGCTTCAGATTGTCCACAGTCACTAACTATCATTGCCTTGTGCTCTAGGAGGTGTGTGATTTGGCCAGCTGAAGATAGTTTTAGGTTTAGAATTATGAGGATTCTTGAGAGGGTATAAATTTGAGAGTCCAGAGAGAGTCCACAGGTGCTCCCCCTGCTGATGCATTTGCTGGGTTGTTGGGTTGCTGGGTTGCTGGGTTGCTGGGTTGCTGGGTTGCTGGGTTGCTGGGTTGCTGGGTTGCTGGGTTGCTGGGTTGCTGGGTTGCTGGGTTGCTGGGTTGCTGGGTTTTTCTACAATGTTGGTTGGAAATATTCAGAGTACAGAGAATGGACTGACCCCAAGGAACTTGACTATTCCGCAGGAAGTGGTCTTATCAGATCTATCATCCCTCTCCCCTCTAATCATTTTTTCCTACCTAGTGTTAAGAGGTTGGAAGGGATTGAAGTGGAATAAGTTTGGAATGGTAGTAGATATTATAACCCAGTAAAGTAGCCTTTACATATAAGCATGCTGAGAGAAGGGAGGGGAAAGGGAGGGGGAGAGAGATTGAATGATGTAAAGAACACTCAGTGGAGGGAAGGAGCAGGCAAAGGACAAAGAAAACCACATTGGCTAAGCGAGAAGTTGCTAATCAATTCTCTTTGAGAAGAAATCATATTTCGACCTTAACTTGTGAAAACGCACTGGAAGTTCTGAAGTAACATGGCTATATCATGCAACGATCCACATAAATTCAGAAAATAGCAAAACATGGATAAATGCCCTTCCTGTGATTCTGCACTGAACATAAGTAGATGGAGAGGAATTTCCCTTAATTTTCTGATTGGCCAATCGCTAGGGGAAAATGAGGAGGCAGGTTTTCTGGATATGACAGGAAAAGGAGGGGAGGAGGAGGAGTTATAGGAGCGAGGAGGACAGAGGGAGAGTTGTTGGAAGAAGATGTAGCAGAAGCACATGGCCTGGAGAAACTGCAAGTAGTAGGGATTTCATAGCTGGGGAGGAAGTGGTGTAGAGGCATATCTGCCCAATATAGGCGTGCAGTTTATAAATATATAACTGAGTTGTGTTTTCCTTGGATGGACTTATTGTAATTGGACTTTTACCACAACAAATAGAAATTTGTCTACAGTAAAAATTCTATGAGTTTTGATGTCTTAAAATAGATTCTTGTTTTAATATTAAAAATTGTGTGTTATAGTTCAGCCTTTAAAAATGTTATTTTATTTACATTCCAAATGTAGATTCTTTTCTTGGACCACCTTTCAGAGTCCTTCACCCATCATCTCTCTCCTTTGTCTCTGAGAGGGTGCATACAACAACCCACCCACCCCATCCCACCCCATCCTCACCCAGCTTCACCTCATGCCCATTGCATTCCTCTTCCCTGGAGCAGGATTAAATGAATCCTCTTACACTGAGGTCAGACAAGGCAGTCCTCTGCTACCTATTTACTGGTAAGTATCTGCATCTGTCTTAGTCAGCTACTGTTAGCTCATCTCAGATGACAGCCATGCTAGGGCCCTGCCTGTAAGCACAACATGGCATCAGTAATAGTGTGAGGGTTTGGTGCCTGTGCCTGGGTGGATACCATATTGGGCAGGTCACTGAATGGCCACATATAGAAGCACACATCTAATACATATGTATATCATATATCTATACAATATCATTGTGATTACTATAATTTTAATTCATTGTTTTTTCTTTCAGATTATCTACATTTATCTGTTAAGGTCTAGCTTCTTTTTGAGGGTGTTAGTATAGCCCTCTTGCAATAATCAGTTTAACTGTCTTTACAATGGTGAAATCAGCATTTCTGCTGTATATAAAAATCACCCTCATATGCCTGACTTCTCTTTTTATATCATTATTCACTAGTAACATTGAAATTATTTTTATTATAAAGTCTTTTATGTATGTTGCTTTCTACATAGACATAACTAATGAGGATTGAAATTTCTGGTTTCTTTGGAAACTCAATTGTGTCACATGATGCTTTTCTGGAACCTCCCTTCTGAGAAGAGCTTTGCTGAAACAGATTAGAGTTTATTTTTCTGAAGTTGTCATTTGAGAGGGCTCATGATGTTTGGAAAGAGTATACGTAGAACATCACTAGACAGTGAATGACACTTTTGCAATGCAATGCCTTGCATAGCTTTGCTGGCCTTTGCTGGGTTTGCTTGTTGTAACTTTACGGACAGAAATGTGCCAAAGCACTTCTCCTGGTATTCTGGTTGCTTTTTACTCTTTCTGCAGACTAGTGTCAATTAGGTGGAGCCTCAAGGTTTCTGCTGGATTGAGCCACTGCTACTGATTCATGTTTCCTGTTTGCTATTGGACTGGACTGCGGGTATTCTGACACTGACGATTGGAATCTCCCTAAAGAACTACTTCTAAACAGGTAACCATTTTTTCCATACTTTTGGTCAGTAGGGTAGAAGGGAGGTTGAAGTGTTAAAGAATCCTAAATAAAGTAGGATTAACAAAAATCTAAACCAACTGTGGAAAGACTAAACATACACAAAATTTTAAAATATTCATTATTAAGTAAAGTTCACTATATGTATTAATTCATATTGCCCACAACGTTTATTAATCAAAGCATTTGAAGTATCATAGACAACACTCACAACTTTGATAACAATTTTGTGTAGAAGACAAATGCTGTGATGCCTCCATGACAGCTCAGTGAGGATAAAGAAAAACTGACATTCATGAAATCGGTGAGCCAAGGGGTGTGAATTCTCTCTTCTGGAGGTTTAATCTATTGGAAATGTAGAGACACAACTGAAGATGAGACTGGAGCTCAGAATACTCGTTGGGAAAGAAAATTTAAGAAACATCTCAGTGTCTCTTGGGCACAAAAGGGTTACTTATACTGACAAGGAATAGAAATAGACAACAGTATGGCCACAAAAGAGTTTATGTAAATCAGGATGGCTGGAGTATATTAAAGAGGCAGAGTATTACAAATTGAGGCTGGAGAGTGATCAAGGGTCAGACCAATGCCAACATTTTATGGCATGATTATCCACCTGAGCTTTATCCTTTGGATGAAGTAAATTTCAAAAATATTTTCAAGTATTGAAATAGCTGAAAATCTGGGTTTTAGGAAAATTACAGTGCTTAAAAATAGAATAATTTAGAAAGCTCATCATATATGTAGTCAGAATACCTGCTAGGGGCAATTCCAATAACCCAGACAGAGAAAATGAGGCCTTCAAAGGAGGCCATAGTCACTCTGAACGGAAATGTGCTTGGCTGATGTTATTCTCAAAGAGTGAAGAGTGTTCAATTTACATTAGCAGTAGATCACTCATTTGTCACTTTTTAAAGGAGTGCGGGCCACTATTCTTTAAAATTATATTTGTCTATTAAGGAGACTTATATCCATCTCTGCAGTTGGAAACTTGACATCTCTATGGGCCGTGGCAAACACATTACCTCTAAGTTATCCTTCTTTTACTGCATCATTTAAAGATTTATTTGGTCTTTGTGCTTGATTGCCTTTGCCCTCCTTCTCTCATAAAGACAAGGTGCTATTCTTTTTAAATTCTCAGTCTACACAATTCAGATTTGGTGTAACTTTCCTCACTAACAGGTATCAAAGATAAAACTAAGTGTCAGAACAAAAGAGAACATATTTACCTTTAAAATAATTCAGATGTTAATGCTGATAAAGCTTTCATTCTCTCTTTTTTGTGATGTCTCAAACTTATTTGTGAAGGAAACCATCCATTATCTTAAAGAGTGATTTTAGAGAAGCAAAAATTGAAAAATATTTCCTAGACAAGGCCAGGCTGTTTCCAAATCTTTGAGGACATGGAAACAGAACTTACTTGATCATCTTCAGCAAATCGTTAGATTTTTTTTTTTTTTTTTTTTTTTTTATCACGGCAAGAATTCCACACCTGGATTAAAATCTAGAGCATTTGTGACTAGGTCTGTATTCAAATACCTTACTCTCCATGGGTTTCAATAATCAATTGCATATTGCTTTTAACCATTTCTTCTTCAACATCTATCACACAGGTCTTTAGATGGCTACCCCTTATGACTGCAGCTTTAATTACAGTCCCTTGCAAACAAGAAATTCAATTTATTTATAATCAGATCACATGCTAATCTAATATTTCAGCATCCAAACTATGATCAGAGTCTAAGCCCTATAATAGCCCAGTGTAAAATGCTTTAATTGAATCACAAAGGGAGAAAGCTGTAATCCTATAAATCAGCCTCAGGAACTTGACATGCTGAGAAGGCTTTTCTGGAACTTTTTAATTGCATGACACAGCAGGCATCATAAGTCTATAAAAAAGACTGTATTTCCTATAAGCAATCATGTTATATAATTTAAAATGCTGTGATAGTAATTCTGGTTTTTGAGCCCAGTGTCTCCTCCGCATTAGTCAATACAAATCCTTCAGGCTTATAAAAATGTCTATTTGAGCCAAAGCATAAATGTTCACACTTTGGTAAAGTGTGCCTGTGAGAAGTTAGGGGTCCCAAATTTAACAAATATGGAAAATGTTTGGAGAAATATCTGAACCCATATCTCAGCCTTTCTTCTTCGTATCATTGGCTGTAGTTATTATCTCTCTGTCTTGGCAGGACTGACTCTCGAATTCCTATATAAGCTGTACTTCCAGGTGACAACTTGATAAAAAAGCAGAGACAACAAGAATTGGCTTAAAACTGTCTTTGCATGAAAAATGGACTGTTTTTATTTCTAATACAGGTTTATTCTAGATGCCTGTGTGGAAAATAGGATATGTCATGTAGTCAAACCATTCAGCCATTCTCTGCTCATAAGCCTTAGCTCTGAAATTTACCATTTATAGGCGAGTGGTTGTCAGAGCTGTCAAATATGTTCAGTGCTTACCACAAAAACAAAAATGCTCCATCTCCTTCTTTTCTTCACTTCCTTCTCTTCTGGTCCTCAGTACTGATACCAGTTGACTCCATTATATTAGTTCCTTGTCCTGCCAAGGTCAAACTCCTTTATTTACCATCCATGGCGGAACTTGTGGTAGGAATCACCAAGGCAACAGTACAGTAGGTGGTTGGATTATTTATTTTTGAAATGAATCAATACTGCAAGTCCTACTCATTTGTAAATGGATTATAGCATGATTGGAATTGTTCTGATTATTGTAAAACGTTTCCTCTGGACTCAGTCTTATTTCCTTTGTATTGGGTAACTTTAACAAAATATTGTAAGCAGGGTAAGTGGTGAGCAACAGGAAGTCCAAGACCATGGTGAAAAAGAAATACTAAAGCCTCTTCTTAGACTAGAGATTACACCTCCTCCCTTCACAAGATAGAAAGAGCCAGGAAGGTAAGCCCATTTTCCCACTTTCTGAGACTTTCAATCCAATTCAGAAAGATTGAATCCAAATATCTCAACTAGCATCAATAGCATCAACTAGGTTAGAGGCTCAACATAATAACTTTGATGAACACAGAACATTCTGAAGAAGTAACTCAAAGAACTAACCAGGAAGAAAATCTCAAGGTGGTGTTCAAGTTAATTGACTTTATTTGTCAAACAAGCTAATAGCAATATTCACTGACTGACTTATACTGAAGATGATTTGAAAGATGCTAATCATATTATACATTATAGGTATGCTGGCTAGTTTTATGTTAGCTTCATAACATCTATAGTTATTTGAGAGGAGGGAACCACAATTGAGAAAATGCCTCTGTGAGACCAGGTTGTAGTCCTTTGTATGACATTTTATTAATTAGTGATTTATGGAGTAGAAGATATCCCATTGTGGGTGGTGCCATCCCTGGACAGGTGGTCACGGGTTCTATAAGAAAGCAGGATGAGCAAGCCATAGAAAGCAATCCAGTTAGCAGCACCCCTCCATGGTCTCTGCATCAGGCCTTGCCTCCAGGTTCCTGCCCTTCTTGAGTTTCTGTCCTGACTTCTTTTGGTGATAAAAAACAACATGGAAATGTAAGCCAACTAAACCCTTTCCTCTCCAACTTGCTTCTGATCATGGCATTTATTACAGTGATAATAACAATAAATAAATCAGTAGGTAGTATCCTTTTTAAATATTGCCTCATGATGAAATAGCAACTTTCTTGCTCATGTATTACTTTCAATCAGAATACAACATTTTACTTAATCAAATTGGTCACCATTCCTTGGCAGTCAATGACATGTAACATTTAAAAGAATGCTTATTGAAACTTTGAAGTCATTTAAAATGTCACATAAATCTAGATTTATTTTACTCACACATATATCATTCATAAATGTGGTCATATATATATATATATATATATATATGTATATATGTGTGTGTGTGTGTAATTTATGTGCAAAATATACAGTATGTTGAGTTAAACTTTTTTGGTCACTCCTAAACAGAGTACATGCATTCTTGAATTTCTGCAATATATTTTCCTTTCTTCCTGGAAATCTTTTTCTATATTGGGCCCAGTTCTGACATCATAATTACCCTCTTTCTCCATTAGTGACTATCATTGTTCTTTTCTCTATAATTTATACTGACTGTTCCCTTTGTTTATCACAATATTTTACATTTTCTTATAAATCTCCCCATTCCAATTAGGTTGATTCACTATCCAAGTGCTTAATAAATTTTATGAATAAAGACCTTCCTAGATAGGCACTGGCTCTGATTTCAAGAACATCCGATCCACATGGAAGAGAAAAACAATAATCAAATTATCACATAACGAATTATAAAAGTACAAGTCAAATTAGCACCATCGATTGAAAAAGATAAATTTTTCTGAGTTCAAAGAAAAACTACAAATAGTTTTTCTGCTATAAGAATGAAGAATGTTCTCCTTCAACAGGATGCAAAGAACAGATATATGACTAGTTAGTAGGCATTGAGTAGGCAAAGAGGGAGAAGGAAGGAGAAAGAAATTTTGTAATTTGACATTTCAATAATAAATATACCCTTGCATATATTCACATATAAATGTGTGTATACAAGTTATCATAGGTTTGTCTGTGATCAGATTGTTTTAATTGTTTTCACACAGAGTGAGCAGCAGACACATTTGCCCTGAATCCTTTCTGGTTTTGCCTTCCTGTAGTGAACATTCCCCATGCACTCTGGCAGTTTTCCACCTCAGGGGCATCTTTCTCTTTTCTTCTGGTCCCAGAGGTTTTCTCGTGTTCCCTAGGCATTTGCTTTACCTAGGCAGAACATCCTAGAAAATACTGATGGAATACTTGTCCCAGAGGCAATCAGCATCAAAAGGGCAGCAGAGGTTGTCACATAAATGCCAATGCTCTGCTTCCTTAGTGCTTGGTGGCACAATTTGGAGGCTGCTTTCTCGCCTGTCCTCATAGGATGTCCCATGGGATTCAGCCTACGAACTGTGGATCTGCTCAGTGCGGCTCTTCTCTCCTGCACAGCCCTGCTGACTTCATTTCCTCATCTTGCTTCTTGAGCTTTCTTCCAGATGGATGCCCTTTGTACATGTCCTTGTAAGAGTGGATGTGGAAACAGAAAAGGAATTTAGGTGAAGAATGTAAAATGACTGTCAATCAAGCCACAGGAGAAAATTCTAATGCCAGTCATTAGAATCTTGCAATGTTTATTTCTAGTATAAACATATACTAGGGGACATTTCTTGGCTGATTAAATTAATGTCTTGCACTTTGTCCTAATTATACCCACAAATGATATTAATTATTGACTCACTCCTGTCATCTTAATCTGGAAACATGTTTGATCCTTTACAGTTTGAAAAGTCAGGAGTCTGGCTCCTTGTTTAATACCAGGTTTTCCTGAGGTATCCTGAAATTTGTCTAGATAGTTCCTGGGAAGGAAGGATTGAATTTGGTTAGACTGTACAACCAAAAAGCTTTCCAGGGAATAACTATTTTTTTCTCAAATCATGCAGCATTTCACTGTTGAGGTTCTATGCAAATGAATCTGACATCTTCGACTGTATTTCAGATACAAATAGAGAAATTTAAACATTATTGAACAACACAAAACACAGAGATTTTTCTCTACATGATGAAGAATAGAGAGGACATTGTGTATCCAACCTGACATTGTGTGTCTTTTCCCTAGCACAGCAAGGCATGTTTATCTAAGTGATATTGATTCCTGTATGTCCCTCTATCTGTGGCTCACATGTTGGCCTTTGTGTTATGCCTAGTTGTACTTTGAAAAGACAAGATCTAGTGTACCAATGTTAATATATTTTGACTTTTCATGTAATGAAATTGGAGCATGTTGTTGAGTTCCTTTCCTGTGCTTATCATGATTGAAATGCATTTTCCCAGAGACCTGACTTTTAGGCAATGGTATGGCAGATACATTTCCACTGTTACCAAAGACAAAGAAGGAAACTTAGTGGAGTTAAGATGCTGTAATTGTCAATATCATTGTAAACTAGAAAATATAAGCTTGAGGTTTTTCATAGTGTAACACAGTTCAATAGATTTTAATAAATGTGGTTTGGTGAAACCACATTCAGACATTATATTTCTGTAGTTTTGAATTCCTGAAAAACATTTTTTAAAATATTTTGATTGTATAAAATTCTATTTAGTATATAATTCCACAGATATGTAACAATATAGAAAATATGTACTTGATAGTAAATATTATTACCTGAAGAACACATAACATCTTTCACATAAGCACATTTTAATTAATATAATGTTTTGTTCAGAGGAGTGCTGTCATTAAAATTTTGATCACTCAATCATAATTGTAATTATTTTATGTAATTTTATGCAACAATACAACAAAATAAACTTTAGAGAAAGAGGAAAACAAAGATTTCACTATTTTCACTAATTTTAAAAATCATTTGTGTCTATGTTTTAACTTTTGCTGAATTGCAGGGATGTGAAGGAATGGCTCTTAAGTTAAAAGCTCTGGCTGTACTCCCAGAGGACCAGAGATCAGTTCCTAACACTTAAGCCAGGAGCTTTAAAACCACTTGTAACTCCAGCTCCAGAGAATCTGATGCCCTCTTCTGGTATCTTTGGGTACCTACTCAGATACACACAAGTAAATATTAAAATCAAATCTTAAAAATAATGACATTTGTAGGTCTGAGGACATGGCTCAGTGAATGGAGTGTTTACCATAAAAGCATGAGCACCTGAGTTCAGCAACTATGGCCACAGTGTTCCCTTTGTTATTGTTTTTCTCTTTTGCTAGGGATAACTCTTAAAATGGCATCTTATTTTATTTTAAGGTGTCAGGGCTTTTGCGTGTGTGTGTGTGTTTGTGGCATGTATGTGGGTACCTGCAGAGGAAAGAAGGCATGGAAGTCACTCAGGCTTGAAAAGAGGTGAGTATGAGCATGGGCTCTAGGAATGGAATTTGCATCCTCTGGAAGATCAGCATACGCTCTTCAAAACTGAGCCATCTCTGCATCCCCATTTTCCCCCATCTTTAATGCACAACATAGCCTTGTTTTGTTTACTAATGTGTAAGAAGCTACAGTTTTGGCTATTGTAGACATAATGGCACAATCAAAATCACAGCTCACGGTTAGTCACAGGAAGTGAGTGCTACTCATCTCTGAGCATGGAAAGCCACCTCATGCCCACCACACCTCATGCCCACCACACCTCATGCCCACCACACCTCATGCCCACCACACCTCATGCCCACCACACCTCATGCCCACCACACCTCATGCCCACCACACCTCATGCCCACCACACCTCATGCCCACAGAGCCCTGACCTGAATTATTGTGAACTCACTCTCATCCCCTTCTTCTCTCTCCCCAAGCAGATTCAGAGGATTGAAAAGAGACAATAACGCCTAAATATTTTAGTATAAATAGATTAACAATTATGTGCTAAATGATAGCCCCATAAAAATAAATGTCTTGTTTATGGAGATTGGTGGAATATATTCTGTAGAACTTCATGACAATAGGACCCCTAAGACACTAATCTATTATCCAGAATGGCATTATGCTAACATTTGCTAAGATATGCAGGATGTTCCAGAACTCTGAATTGTGTTTATTTTTTCATATCTTTTCACTTGAAATATGCAAGGTCTCTAAGCTGATAGAGAGCAGGAATGACAATCTTATAGGCACTTTCCCTTCAGTTTTATTAATGCCAGAAATAGAGACTGAAACTTCATCAAAAGCCACTTTGAAAGCCTTCAATTCTTTTTGTTTCATGTACATAAAGACCCAGCAGATTTCTGTACAGAGACTAAAAGGAGAAGGACATGGGATATTTACTGCTAGCATGGTTTGTTAACATTCTCCCTCCATTAACAATAAATTGCCTGGAGGTAATTAAAAGAAATGATTTATCACTGTGATCTGTTCATATATCGAGGTAGGAAATAGGCATTTGTCAGGCATAATTCTGTTTAGAAAATTATTTCCATTCTGTGAAAGTTTATTTTGGTAAGTGAAAATACTAATTCATGCTCTACAGTGTGGTGTGGTGTGGTGTGGTGTGGTGTGGTGTGTGTGTGTGTGTGTGTGTGTGTGTGTGTGTGTGTGTAAAGGCATTTGCTACCAAAAAGAATCAGTTCCATATAACTATACCTTTTCTGATATGCCTTTGATAGCAGATGCCCATTGTTTTAAAAGAACATGCATGTTACATAGCATGTCTAGTATGAGTTTATTGGTAGAAAAGCCTAATACAAGAAGCTTTACTTTAAACCACCAGAGGCTATATGACATCAAGAGGATATTTAGTTAATTGAAAGCTCTCTTGACAGTTCAAAGCATACCAATTCACAAATTTTAATTTATTATTAGAGTATCAAACTTGCTCACCTCAGTGGAAATGCATGACTGTCCTAGGATTTTTACTTTCAGTGACACATCATAGGAGAGACTTTGACTTCTTAGTCATTAAGACTGGTCATTATTTTCAGCTCTTCTCTTCCTGGTGACCTATATCCCAAGGTACTTGTGTGGTATTTCAGTTCTGTCTTCTATGAAACAATGATCATACCTCATGAAGTTGTGAGAATAAAAAGAGGTAATGAGAACCCAGCTTTTCATGTACATAAATCTCTTACTAGTTCAGATGCTTTTAAATGTTACTGCTTTATTATCCAGGAGCAAAAGGAGAAGAAATCCAAAGAAGAGATTTTTCTCTCTAGGTCTGACTGAAATCAATAGGTATGACAGCCAACAAAAAATGCACTAATTTACAGCAACAATTTGACTTCCAAAGTGTAAATTGTAAGATAAAAATCATATTTTTGCATATGTAAAATACATCAAATATACAAAGATTTATATAAGATTAATCAATTTACTTTCACATCTGCATTTTAACATACAACATATAGAACACTACCAGCTCATATCCACTTATCAGTGAGTGCATGTATTTTTTTTGTAATTGGGTTATGTCACTCAGGATGAATTTTGTAGTTCTATACATTTGCCTAAGAATTTCATGAATTCATTTTTTTAATAGATGATTAGTACTCCATTGTGTAAATGTACCACACTTTCTGTATCCATTCCTCTGTTGAAGAACATCTGGGTTCTTTCTAGATGCTATAATTAAGGCTAGACATCTAATTAAGGCTAACATCTTTCTAGATGTTATAATTAAGCTTCTAGATGTTATAAATAAGGCTTCTATGAATATAATGGAGCTCGTTAACTTATTATATGTTGGAGCATATTTTGGTTATATGCCCAGGAGTGGTATAGCTGGGTAAAAATAGTCCAGATACAATTTATAGACCACATGAAGCTCAAGAAGGAGGAAGATCAAAGTATGGATGTATCAGTCCTTCTTAGTAGGGGGAACAAAATACTCACTAGAGGAAATACAAACACAAAGTATGGAGCAGAGACAGAAGGAAAGGCCATCCAGAGACTGTTCCACCTAGGGATCCATCCCATATACAGTCACCAAATTCAGCCACTATGGTGGATACTAAGAAGTGCATGCTGACAGGAGCCTGATATAGCTGTCTCCTGAGAGGCTCTTCCAGAACAGGAGAAATACAGAGGCAGATCCTCGAAGCCATTGGACTGAGCATGAAGTTGCCAGTGGAGGAGTTAGAGAAAGGACTGAAGGAGCTGAAGGTATTTGCAACCCCATAGGAAGAACAACAATATCACCTAACCAACTCCCCATAGCTCTCAAGGCTTAAATCACCAACCAAAGAATACACATGGAAGGACCCATAGCTCCAGCCAAATTAATGTGGCAGAGGATAGCCTTGCCAGGCATCAATGGGGGAACAGGCCTTTAGTCCTGTGAAGGCTCGATGCCCAGTGTAAGGGAATGCAATGGCAGTGAGGTAGGTATGGGTGGGAGGATGGAGGAACACCCTCATAGAAGCAGGGTGAGGCGAGATGGGATAAGGTATTTCCTGGAGGGGGGGAAACTGGGAAAGAGGATAACAGTTGAAATGTAAATAAAGAAAATTTCCAACATAAAACCTCAGTAGACAAAAGAAATATTAAAGTGAGACCCAGATATAAATGTAGATGATAGAAAATAGAACTTTCTAGAACAAAAGAGGTCATGAGAGGTGTTTGGAGAATCAATAAATGCTTGCAGTTATAGGTGTAAAAGAAAGAATACTCATTAGCTTTATCATGTGTATGAAAGCATAAGTGTATATCTCTGAATGAATGCACAAGTGTATACATGTGTTAAGTTATATGCATAGGTGTGTATCTGAGTGGAAGGTGAGAGATCAATTTCTGGTTTAAGTTCTTTACCTAACTTGGAACTCTCAAATTTGGCCAGAATAGATGCCTTGCAAGTCTCTCTCTAACATTTTAATTAAGTAAGTAAATAATTTGTTTATTTTTTACACTCCATATTTTATTCTCTCCCACCCCTGTCCACCCTCCAACTGTTCCATATCCCATACCTCCTCCCCACCCCCAGTCTCCACATGGATGTCCCCACTCCACCCTACCTGACCTCTAAACTCTCTGGGGCCTCCAGTTTCTTGAGAGTTAGGCGCATCATCTCTGAATGAACACAGACCCAGAAGTCTTCTACTATATATGTGTTGGAGGCCTTATATCAGCTAGTGTATGCTGTCTGGATGGTGATCCAGTGTTTGAGAAATCTCGGGGATCCAGATTAATTGAGACTGTTGGTTCTCCTACACGATTGCCCTTCTCCTCAGCTTCTTTCAGCCTTTCCTAATTCAACAACAGGGGTCAGCTGCTTCTTTTCATTAGTTACAAATATCTGCATCTGACTCTTTCAGCTGCTATTTGGGTCTTCCCAAGTGCAGTCATGCTAAGTCCCTTTTTGTGAGTGCCCCATAGTCTTAGTAACAGTGTCAGACCTTGGGACCTCCTATTGAGGTGGATCCCATTTAGGTCAAGTCTCTAAAGCACATTATTTTCAACTTTACCAGTGAGATTGAGAAATGACAGATATAAACCCACATATTGTTTGATCAATGCAAAACTTTGCCCAAGCCTAATCAAAGCTTTTAAAATGTACTTGGAAGTTTTGATTTTTAGTAGTGTATAAGGTTTTATTAGTTTGTAATTTTCATAGAATAACTTTACTAATCTTTTATTTATTTAACACTTTTTATAATACTTATAACCATATTATATCCTCTTCCCAACTCCTCCTGAAACTTCCTCACCTCTTCACCCATCAAACGTTATGTTCTCTCTTTCTCTCCCTCTTTTTCTTTCTCTTAGAAACAACAAAATCAAAATCAAAATAAACACAAATACCACTAGTACAGAAAACACCAAAATAGGACAACACAAAATAAAAAAGTCCTCTAAAAGATATAGGTGTTTTTTGTGCTGACCAACTACTCCTGGCAGTGTGGCCATCCCAGTCATGTTGATCATAGGTACAGTGACACACCAGAGACAACTGATTTTTCCTTCCCTTGGACATCAGATCTAAGTAGCTTCAAGGTCAAAGTGGGGCTCTGTGTCTACTTCCCCTTCTTAAAGTTGGAAATTTTTCTGGTTTGTATTTTTTCAGATCATATACACTCTGTCACAGACTCTGTAAATTCATATGTGTATAAACCATATTGTGTCTGGAGGGTCATGCACTGCCTACCCACATTCTCACAATCTTTCCTCTTTCACTTAAGTCCTGAGATTTGAGAAGAATTTGACTAAAACATCCTAATTTTGGCTGAGTGGTCCAAGGTGTCTCATTCTCTAAACAATTTCCAGCTGTGGATCTCTATGATAATTATCATCTGCTGCTAGAAGAAGCTTCCCTGATGAGGGTTAAGGAAGGTATTTATCTATGAGTACAACTTATTGTTACTGGGAGTTATTTCATTACAATGTTCTTTTAGCAGGATAATAGTAGTAGATGTTTCCTAGGCCCAGGTCCTTCCAAGTGTGACCACTTTAACAATGTCAGTTATGGGTTTCAGCTCACATTAATTTATTTCTCTAAGGTAATTTTTTTTAGTTTTTGTTTGTTTCACAGTTTCATATATTCCTATTATGCATTTTGGTAATTTCCAGCCAAAGTTAGGGAAGAATGTGAATTGAACTGATAGCAAGGAAACCAGCCAAGGACAACTCAACTACTGTAGCAAAGAATGTTGAACAATAAGGAACCCATGTAATAAGTGGCAGAGTCAAATTAAACCCACATACCACTGATGAAACACAGAGATTTCATCAAAGGAAAAGAAACACAATGGCCAATTGACCAAAATACATGAAGTGAGGTTATAGAGGACAATAACACAATAATTGTCAATGGGGAAATGCAAATTCATAATTTTAAGCCAGAGGTGATACAATTAGAAAAGATACTCTTCAGGGTCTAAGAAGGTAATAATATTTTTGTGAGGCATTGAAATCATGGTATTAGGGGACAGATGAGGTGATGTGCTTCTGTGGGGTGCTAAATACAGTAGATATGTGTATATGAATACAGATGCAAAGTAATATAGGTACTAGACACAGGGATTAAAAGTCCATTGTGTCCTGTACAGTTGGATATTGTTCTTTCCATCCACTGCTGGTTTAGTTGAGTAATTGAGAAAGGTGATAGGATAATGGCAAAACCCTGAACATGGAGCTGAGAACGGACTTAAAAATTTATGTTCAATGAGTAGAATGGATTTTGGTAAATCAGTCTCTCAACCAGTTTATTTGCTTGGATTTTTAATTAAATTTTGAGATTCAGTCTTAGGCAGATACTCCTGGCTGCTTTGGAGCCCATCAGAATAGCCCAGGTTCCCTTTTAATTACTGGTCCCATTGCCTTGGCTTCTCAAGACCTGGGATTTATGGGAATATGTTTCCACATTTATCTCACTCAGATGATTTTGGCTTTTGATAAATTATGACAAGTATCCCTTTGAAGGAATGTTTATAGATGAGAAGTAGCTCATACAGTGTCCCGAGGAAAAAATATTAATGAGAGAAGAATAACCTGTGCACTCTGTATTAAACTGCCAACTGTATAATGGATATTTAGTTATTGTATCTTGAATCTTAACCTAGAGGTAAGATGTTTTAAAAATGTCTGACCTTCTCTTAGAAGTGCTGGTTTATCATAAATGGACTGCCTTAGTCAATATAAATGACAAAAAGACAAATTTGGGGTGCTGGGTGATGGGTCAGTGGGTATGAATTCTTGATCTTCAAGTGTGTAGACTTGAGATTGAGTCCCTGGCACCCACACAAAAATATTAGGAACTGCTGCTACTGCTGCATGTTATTGTAACCTAAGCATTGGGTTATAGATGCAGATACAGATATAGATGCTAAGATCCCAGGAGTCTGTCAGCATATCAGAAACAGTAGGATTTGAGCTCAGGAAGAGACCCTGTCTCAAGGAAAAAGACAGAACTGGATGGAGGAGTCTTGATGCCTAGCTCTGATCTCTACATGTGTTGCATAGTGCTGCACATACGTGTTCACTCATATATGTATACCCCACTGTGAGTACACAGTAGTAAATGAAGGAAGGACAAAGTGATGAGTTTCAAATAGTGGGAACATTTGTTTAACTGGATAAAGAAATATTGACATATTCTTGATGATCTTCCTTAAGTCATATGAGTTTATAAAGACTTCACAGTTGCGTCTCCACTCCTGACCTTGTTCTGGTCAAAAATACTAAGGACTCCTGTCTGATTGGTAGGGCTGTGTCTTCACCCGGTTGTAGAGGTTTCCTAAGATTATGCAGATAAAGCTAAATTAAAAGCCTCATTTTCCCCTTTGGATTGTGACACACTAGAAAACTGTAAGCGGCAAGATAAATTAAAAAAGCTTCCCTCTACCTAGAGAAGCTTTATGTGGCCATATTTATGGAGCTTCAGTAATCTTGGAGATTTATGGAAGAGAATAGAAAAAGTTTAGCAATGTTATGTGGTGCAGCAGTGGAAGCAGCAGAAGAGTTCATTACCAGAGCAACCTATAAAGTTCTCAGGGTCAGGGATAAAGTGGAGAGATGATGAGAAGCCTTAGAGGAGATGGTGAGATCACTAAGAAAATGCCTGACTCGCAGAGTCTTGAATCAGATCCCCATTTCCAAAACGTTGTTGAGCAGACTTGTTCATTCAACCATGTGGTGTGCCAGTACCTACACTTGGGCTCTGAGATTTGGCTACTATTATTCTAGAAATAAACATACGAACAAGGGTGCATGGTGAAAGATTTCAGACACACCTAGTAAATATGTAGTTCTGTCTGGGAGAAAGAATAGGTAGTTCTTAGGCAGGAACGTTCTTGAAACCTACCTTCGGCTGCGAAATGCAGAGAGAAAATCTGGCACCTCAAACTCCAGCCCTTCCCCTGGGATTTATCTATGGTAAGACACTAATCAAGGTAAGACTTTCCAGTTATTTGACAAAATAAAATCCTTGGGCTCTGTTCATTCTTGTAAATAAATCTTCACTTAAAAAGTTCGTAAGTTAAAATCTTACTCCTCCTCATCAAGTGCTAATACCTGTCTGACAGAGGGAGGGAGAATCAGTTTTATATTTTTTGAGAGCTGCCACTTCTCATTGGTTACTCAGGCTCTACTGGGTGGCTCTACACTGCTGTGCATACTTGTGACTCTAATTAAGCTCAATAGCTCATGAAGGGAAAAAATGAGGGTTTGAAGATCAAGAGGACATGGGAATGTCTGGGAACAAGTTAAAGAGATAGTTGTTATTAAAAAGCATTTTAAACATATACAGAATTAATAAAAATAGATAAAAATGTAAAACAAATAGAATTCTACCATTCTAGGCACACTAGATTGATAGTTGTTGTCCCATAGATTCCAGATAAAGAAAATGGCTTAAAAGCCAGGCCGTGGTGGCTCACACCTTGAATCCAGGCACTTTGGAGGCAGAAGCAGAGAGATTTCTGAATTCAAGGCCAGCCTGGTCTACAGAGTGAGTTCCAGGACAGCCAGGGCTACACAGAGACACCGTATCTTGAAAAACCACACACATAAAAAATGGCTTGAGAAAGTGCCAGAAGAACCTGTACAGGATCTTCTAGCTTCTTAGAGAAAGAGTGGTCTTGATAGTCTCACTAAACTCCAGCTCAAAGGTTCCCTCTTGAACACATTTTTCTGGCCACGATGTTTTCTGAAGAACCAAGAACTTCTTATTTTCTAGCTACAAATCAATGAACAAACAAACACATAAAGGTTCTTCTTATGACTCTCCTTGGGATGCAACATTAGCAGACATCATGTTTCCCCTCTCTAACCATTTAGCTACATGGTATCACATCCTGTTTGGGGTTAGCCTGGCTCCTGTTCAGTTACACTGATACATACTACTAGGAAGCTGGCCTAAGCTTTGCTGAGAAATCTAATCCCTGTCTGTTATGTGGCTTTATAATCCCCTCTGTTTCCTGTCAGGCAGGAATAAGACTTCTCTGTACCTGCCACTCAGTAATAGTAGTCAGGTTGAGTGACAACTCTCCAGTCTCTAGACCTCCCCACTCTGACATGCATTTCATAATAGTCTTCCTTGCTTCACACATCTGCTCAAAGGTGAGCTCCTGTTGACACATCCCATTTTTTGTGGACACCTCTCTAGCAGCTGTCAGAATAAACTTGTATTTTAGCTTGTTTTACACACTCTGTCCTAAAGCCCAGGAGAGTCTTTGCTTTCTGAATGTAACATAGCTTGCAGGTTTTTTTTTTCTTCCTCAAATACTGTGGGTAATTCTGGCTGTTAAAAACACTTCTACCTTTATATCAATTCAGGATCAACTTCATGACATCCTGTTACTGCTTTAGTGGTTAAATGCTGAATAATAAAGTCAGAGTCAACCACATGGATAATTCATATTATTCATGCTAATTGTCTCTGCATTTATGCTATCTAATTTTCCTTATTCCATTTTGTTACATAAGAACATATGTATGTTTATATGACAGTGGGAAACCACATACTCATTGATTAGGTTTTCCCACCAATGAACAACCGAAGAGTCCAAAGTAATTTCTGGGATGGGAGAATGTGTATTTTATTTAAAATGGGAAGTTTCCTCCAAAGATACCATGATGAATAGAGGCTAGATGCTTCAGAATATTAACATAGAATTAACTCTGGCTCATACACACTATGAATTTTAAATGACTGCTTATAAAAATTCGACTCAAAAGGCATTATTCAAAAATAAAGTTATTTGCATGGAAAAGAGAAAGTCTGAGAAGAGGTGGTGGGAGATATAGGGTGCAATGAAAGATGTATTTTCTTTTAGATGGAGTAGACTGGGCTGGGTGTCTGGCTAATGTGTCCATCACTTCTGTACACTGAGCAAGTACCTCTGTAGACAAATAAGTCATCCCTAAACGTCTTGGTTTCTTAAACACAAGTGACATTTCATATTGGAGAAAATTTTAGTAAACAAACAGAAAGGTAGAAAAAGAGACATTTATATTTATGATAGATTGGACTCTAATTGATTAGGATATCATCAGGGAATTCCTAGATGCTGTAGGAAGATGGAAGGGGAATCACATGCTGTGACAACTTTTATGCAACCATGACCCTGTCATGGTACGTTCCATGTGACACACTGTGTGGGATAGGTTTGCACATGCATCTTTGAATAACTCCATCAAGAATCGGTCATGAAGGCAAGTAGACAAATAGAGGGATGCACCTTAGCTTTTTATGAGGAAAAGTCAGGCCTTTAGCTGATGTCATATACTACAGGCTTTGGTAGTATGAGGGATACAATCTCCCTCCTATCTCCAGAACTGCTTCTTCCCCCAAAACTGAATGACAAAATTCTAGGTGGCCTGCTATCACGAACTTCTATTCCGCTATTATTGAAAAAGAAATAGCACTGAAATTCACACTTTAATAAAAGTACCTGATACCTACTACAGATTGATCAGACTACATCATCTGCACAGACTACTTCTCTTGACACCCATTCACATGATGCATTAGGACTGCTATTTGCATGTTAATCTTTAAACAATGAGAGAAATATTGCTTTTGATATAAGTGACTTGGTAAATTGACAAGGATTTGAAAACTGTCTAAGACTTCTGAAAAAAGAAAAGGACAAATGGACAAACAAATGAAGTATGTGTGTGTGTCATATGTGTATGCATGTGTGTGTGTGTGCGTGCGTGTGTGTGTGTGTGTGTGTGTGTGTGTGTGTTCTACTGGGACACAGTAAGGAGGGATAACTTTCTAATTTGCTTCAAATTCCAATTAATTGCTTTTGGGGCTTCCCCCTAGTGCTTACTCTAGAGAGTCCCAGATGTCTTAAAATAAATATTACACAGGGAAACAAGAAGAGTGTGTGAATATTCCAACATGATGCCCTGACTTCTGAGTGAGCCAGAGAAGTGCAAAGTAGGTGCCCATATAAAGTCCAGATTCCAGTAGTCTTCAACCACCTATAGGAGATTATGAAGGATACATGATCTTTCACTGACCCTAAAATGGCTAAGGAGAGCAAAGAAAATGATGGAATCAAGATGAAGAAAGACTCTTCCCCAGTTTCTTTTCTACTAGTTTCAGTGTGCCCAGTTGTATGTGGAGGTCCTTGATCCATTTGGACTTGAGCTTAGGACAAGGAGATAAGAATGGATCGATTCTCATTCTTCTGCATGCTAGCAGCCAGTTGAACCAGCACCATTTGTTGAAAAGGCTATCTTTTTTCCACCGGATGCTTTTAACTCCTTTGTCAAAAGTCAAGTGACCATAGGTGTGTGGGCATCATAGGTCATAATGTAATGCTAGTTATCATGAATTAATATATTAAGCCATTTACATCTCAACTATTCCAAGAATCATGCTTAAAAGAATGGATTCTTGGCATGCTCACTGTCCATTGCCCTCTCACCCCTCCCTACTCCCATTTAACATCTCCTGCCCAACCTGCTCATCTCCTACTTGTGAACCAGTCTTTTTAATCAAATATGGACTTTTGAAAATACTTAATCTAATAATGCTCAAATGATATAATCATGAAAATGAGGATTTTATTTGCTCTTAAAAGTCACATACATCTCAGGTAACAAAGCCAGACCCCTGAAAGTGGATCACCACGGCACCAAGCAGCCTCACTGTTTACACTGAGGTAACCAAGGTGCAAAGCTACATCCCCAGAAGGAGAAGATGCTAAAGTCCTTGTTTATACATAAATTCTTTTTTAAAAACTGCTTTTAAAATATTTCGAGTATGCATTTATTTCATTTAATATTAGGGACAATTTTAGTGTAAAAAGAAATAATGTAGAAACTACTGTTTATTTAATTCAAATTATTAAAATTTGATTAAGTAATCTGCATTTTGTTTAATCGAGCAACATTATTTTTATTAATTTCTTCACTTTATATCAGATTGCAGCCCCCTTCCTCTTTTCTTCCCATTATCCTCTTGCAAACCCCTTTCCCCAATAACCTCCCTCTTCTCAGAAAATGGGAAGCTCCCAAGCAGGCATCACTCTGCTCTGGGACATCAAATAATAGTAGGACTAGGTGCATCTTCTCCCACTAAGACCCAACAAGGCAGTCCAGGGAGGAGCAGGGGATCCAATGGCAGGCAAAAGAGTCAGAAACAGTCCCTGCTCCAATTATTAGGAGACCCACATAATATTAAGCTACACATATGCTACAAATGTATAGGGGGCTTAGTCCCTGGAAGCTATGGGGGTTCTGGTTGGTTGATATTGTTGTTCTTCCTATGAGGTTGCAAACCCCTCCAACTCTAACTCTAACTCCTCCATTGGGGACCCCACACTCAGTCCAAAGGTTGGCTGTAAGAATATGCCTCTGTATTTGTAAGGCTCTGGCAGGACTTCTCAGGAAACAGCCACATCAGGTTCCTTACAGCAAGCATTTCTTGGCCTCCACAATAGAGTCAGAGTTTAGTGACTGTATATGGGATGGATCCCCAGGTGGGAGTGCACATTGGCTCCAACTGCATATGTAGCAAAAGATTGCCTTGTCAGGCATCACTGGGAGGAGAGGTCCTTGGTCCTATGAAGGCTCGATAGATGCCCCAGCATAGGGGAAGTGAGGCCAGGAAGATAGGAGTGGGGTAGGTGAAGGAACATCCTCATAGAAGCATGGGGAGGGAGGATGGGATAGGGGATTTCTGGGATGGGTAAACATTGAAAGGTGGGGTAACATTTAAAATGTAAATAGAGGAAATATCCAATAAAATGTGTAGGGGGGGGCTAGTTCCTGCATGCTCTTTAGTTGGTGGTTCAATCTCTGTGAGCTCCTATGTGCCCAGGTTAGTTGACACCATAGGACTTCTTTTGGTGGTATTTACCCCTCAAGCTCTCTCAATTCTATCCCCTAGTCTTCTACAAGACTCCCCAATCTCAGTCAGATATTAAGCCATAGGTCTCTGCATTGGTTTCCATCTGCTGCTGGACAAAGCCTCTCAGAAGACAGTTATGCTCAGTACCTGTATACAAGTGTAGTAGTGTCAGGCGTTGGCTCTCTCCCATGGTATGGGTCTCACGTTGGGCCAAACATTGGTTGACCATTACCTCAATCTCTGCTCAATTTTTATCCCTGCACATCTTGTAGGCAGGACAAATTTTGGGTCAAAAGTTTATGGGTGGGTTGATGTTCCCTTACCTCCACTGGAAGTCCTGGCTGGCTACAGGAGGCTGCCATGTGAGTTTCAATATCTCTAGCTGCTACAAATCTCAGGTAGAGTCACTCTCATAGACTCCAAGGAGGCTTCCATAGCTTAGTTCTCCAGCTAGTCCAAAGACACCCTCACCACAAATTCTCATTCTCTATCCTAGCTCTTTCCTCAGTCCCCACACCTGATTGGCATCCCCATACCCTTCCTCATCTCATCTCCCACCCTGATCACTCCCTCCATCCACCCCCAATAGCTATTATATTTCCCCTTTTAAGTGAGATTCAAGCATCCTCCCTTTGCCCCTCCTTGTTATTTATCTTCTTTGGGTCTGTGGAATGTAACATGGTGCCTGTCTTATATGGCTAATATCCCCTTATAAGTGAGTACAAACAATGGATGTTCCTTTGGGTCTGAGTTACTTTACTCGGGATATTTTCTAGTTCCATCCATTTGCCTGCAAATTTCATGATGTCTTTGTTTTTAATTGCTGAATATTATAGAATATTCCATTCTTCAATTGAGGGACATCTGTTTTGTTTCCAGTTTCTGGTATTATGAATAACCAGAACTGTTATGAACTTAGTTGAGCAAGTGTCCGTGTGCTATAGTGGGGCATCTTTTGGGTATATGCTCAGAAGTATAGTTGAGTCTTTGTTCTGGTTTGTAACAAGTAAATTTAATAATGTTATCTTGTTAGGAGTGTGGGAAGATTATTTACTGTAGCACACAACTTACTAGTGGATTTTTTTATACTTAGCTATGTTTATATTTCTCTGAGAAGATGCCATGATCAAGAGAGCTTATAAAATATTCATTGAGGGCTTAATCCTTCAAAGGGTTAAAATCTATAGCTATCATAGTGGGAACTATGATGACAGCAATCAGGTATGATGATGCTGGGACAATAGCTATGAATTTACCCCATTATTTGCAATATAGAAGGCAGAAGAGAGAGAGAGAGAGAGAGAGAGAGAGAGAGAGAGAGAGAGAGAGAGAGAGAGAGAGAAGATGGCTCCCCAGTAAGACACCTCCTCCAATGAAGCCATACCTCCCTATCCTTTACAGTTTCATCAGCTGACAATCAAGTATTCAAACATATGAATAATAAGGGTTCATTCTCATTAAAACCATTAATACTGACAAGACGCCAGCAACCATTAATTTCCTGTAGCTCCATTAAGTAAGGCAGGGGCCTGTATCAATGGGCCTGTCTTGTGTAAGTCAAGTCCTCATGAACTCTGTGAGGTATGAAAACGTTAGTCACAGTACTCCTTCCCGTATTGCCACTCTTCCTTCTTCAGCCACGCCTCCTTCTATGATGTTCTTGTAAGATTGGAAGAGGGTGGTATAGATGTTCCCTTAGGGTATAGCACTCAACTACTACCACTAATTCTCAGGAGTTAAAACTAGCATAAGTCCCAGCACTAGCTGTCACCCTCTCCAAATAGAACTTTCTTACAGTCCTTCTTGATAAAAACTAAGAGACTTCATCTTATATTTTTTTCATGGACATAAGCACAGAGAAGTGGTCAGATCTCACTGCATGGTATTGTTTTCCCCAGAGGAAGCGTCTCTATGGCTTCCATATTTCTATTTGTTCTGTCTCCCACCAGGACTTATTTCCACAGATTCTGCTATAGCTGATGTTGATAATATAAAAGACATCCATTCTTTGAGCTAACCAGTTTTCTATAAGACACTACCCCTCCCCCAGGTATGACTGCTGTGCATGTCTCTAACAGGGTTTTCTATCTAGGCACCACAGTACCAAGAACATACTGGGAAAGAATTCGTGCTTCAAAATAGGTAAAAGTAATAATATTTTCTCAAAATATCACAAAAGTATCCTCTTTGCTCCCTATGAGCTTCTAAACTCTAGCTAGGAATGCTTCTCACTTGTTATGAATAATTCTTTCTTCCCTAAGGAGTATATGTTTGGAGACCTCAGCTCAATTAATTTAAATTTTGTCTAAAACAGAAACTAGTAAAGTAATTGCTTCCCACAAATATTTCTCTACAACTCTGTCTCTGTCTCTGTCTGTCTGTCTGTCTGTCTGTCTCTCTCTCTCTCTCTCTCTCTCTCTCTCTCACACACACACACACACACCACTCTAAATTCTAAATACTAGAGTCCATACTGGCCCTTTCTTAGTTGGTTATTGGTACGAAATACATGTGAGAGCTATTTATCCAGCAATGAACATGGCTTACATTCTTCAAGAATTCAGTCATATCCCAGAAACTAATAAGTAAGTGTCTAATGAGCTATTCTATAGTAAAAATACCTCAGGATTATTCTGACTTTACTTTTAATTACTGCCCCCTCATAAACACATAATACTAACTTGTATGAAAAACTTATTTTGTCATGTACAAGAGATACCTGCTGCAAAACTATTCCAAATGATTTTCTGAATCAGGGCACATACCTATAAATTCTAGCACTCTGGACAATTATTTCAAGTCTTAAGTCGACCTGATCAATGAGATAAGCTCTAGAACATGATAGGATTTTTTCTGTGTCTCAGAACAGCACTGACTGGGAGAAAATTAAATAGTAATTCTGTTTAATTTTATTTATAAGTGACTGATACAACTTCATTCAGTTAATGATGTCCACATTAGGTAGGACAGATGAATGAGAGAGCAGAAAAATTATTTTTTGATTCTATTAGATGAAGCTTGTGAGCATCTGTGAAGGCATAGATAGATGCATGGATGAATGGATGATTCGAGAGATCAGATAGATAGATAGATAGATAGATAGATAGATAGATAGATAGATAGATAGATAGATAGTAGATAGATATATAGATAGACAGATAGGCAGGCAAACAGACAGACAGATAATTTCTAGAAATAGTGTCTAATAATATGACAAAATTTAATTTAGATACCACTCATACACCATAAAATTTCAGATAAAATCAGGCAAGAAAAGGGATAGTAAAGGCACAATTGCTAAAAGACTGTCAACAGCTTATAGTTCAAATGCTACAATGTCAGTAAAAGGAAGGACATGACTATTTGGATTTAATGTCACTATGGAAAGCATGAAAGAATTAAGAGAAACTGTTTCATGAAGAGGGATAATCTAGTCTTAAAGTCTAATGGATAGAAGTAATTGCCTTGGCTGACATCTATCTAATTTCCTAATTTTAATGTCTTAAATACAAAGCATGCAAGCACTAAACACAATTTTAAATAAACCCAGATTTTTTCCTTCTTTTATTCAGAATGATTACAATAGAAAATAATATAGAAAGAAAAGTGAGACAGATGAGAGAGGAGGAGTTCAGTTAGAAACTGAGAGACTCACAAAGGAAATCAATAGTTTACTCCTGACCCAATATTTTAAAAATCATTTCCCAATAAATATCTTATTTAGATTATTTTAAAATTCAAAGCTCCAGGACATACTATTTTGAAATTCTGATACACCATGTGATCAGCAATCTGAAAATGAAATCTGCAGCTGTGATGTGTGCGTGGTAGATGGGCTTTACTCGTGATCACTAATGAAGAGCTATGCTAATTTTTCTTTTTATAAACTCTGCCATGGCTACCCTAATGATCTGGGGATGCTGGGAAGACTAGATGCTTTTGTATCTGAAATTCATTATATCCTTGCTAATTTGTATGTGTTGGTGGAGGGCAGGGTGTGATGTAGTAGTTGATTATTCTGCTCTAATCACCCTTGCATTGGTAGCTTGGGTTCCTCACCAACCCTGAATGCTCTGGATTCTCAAATGAAAGACACACATGCAGCCTTCTAGTCCCATATGCCTTAATCAGTTCAATGGTGGGCCACTCCCTAACTTTCACA